>NC_072487.1:70909289-71209289 GCF_027574615.1 Eptesicus fuscus
ATAAACGTGGCAAAACAAACGTCAAACTATCATAGTGGTTATCTCTTAGTAAAATTACAGATGCTTGTATTTTCTTCCTTTTCATTCTTTTTATTTCTTATTTATTGATGTTTTCTGAATATATTTTATATTGAACATATTATCCTTGTGACTTTTTAAAAAAGTTATAGCAAAAAATACCATGATGATCAAAAACTTTCAGATATAGTAGGAAACTATGTTTCAAGAATTGATCCAGATATTAACCATATTATTTTAAGTTTCACCTACAAAATTTTCTCTCAATGAGTAATTCAGATCATGGAACCACAAAGGTTATTTATTTACCTAGACACAAGATTTTAAAATAATGATTTTTTTAAGAACTATGGCCTCAAGTCAATTCAAAATAATACTTGAAGATTTTCCCCTTTTTGGATATTGTTTAATGAAGGAAAATCATTAATAAAAAAGGTCCTATAATCTTTGGATTGTGTAGGTTAAATCCAATGGGCTCAATTGCACTGCAATTTAAGGATTTAACTGTCCAGTTGGAAGATGGAGTCAGAGGTAGAGTAAGAAGGTTAGTATTTTATTTTTTTTTTCATTTAAAAGCCTTAGGATCACACACAAAGCAAACCACACCAGTTCTCTTCAGTTCTTGTACAATAAAATCTCATTACAAAGCATCTCATTATACTGATTATCCAGCTATATTCCTGGTCACAATATGTCCCCTGTATTCACAAAGATGTATCAGATACTTTGCCTTCTGTTGTATGGCCACACTGCAAAGGTGTTACTACTACTATACCGGGTATTTCTATTCCATTGTACTTATTCCCATTCAAGGACTTTTTTTAACGAACAAAATTAAGCAGTTATACTTCAGATACATGTTATATTGCATAGAATATTCCACATGTGAAATATTTTATACGTTTTTTTACTCAGTATAGTCAAAGATGCTTTAAAAAAAAATACTTTAAAAAGCACACCAAATTGCAAATTTGAACTAAAAATATAAGGTGCCCCCAAAACCTACAAAACATCTCTAATGTTTCTTTTTTTATTTGTTTTCTTTTTCTCTAATGTTTCTTAAGAGTGAAGCTGGAATCCAGAATGCATAATCTAATTATCAAGATTAGAGCAGCATCAGAACTTCAACAGTATTTTGTGATTTAAATAGTTCCTTCCAGTGCATTCCATGCTTGCAGAATGCAAGAAATTCAAGATGGCAGGACCAACTGGCTAATCTTAACTTTCCCTACCATCATTACAATTATCCTCCCCTCAAGACCCTTCTTGCATGTGTTATCTTCTACTTTGAGTAGTACTACAACAAATAGTTCCATAACCTATTTCAAATCCCAGAATATGTTATAAAGTTCCTTTCTCCCCCCTTTTTTTACACTGGTTCTTGACACTTAAATAACATTAAAAAAAAAAAAATCCAAATGATTACCTAATGAACTGCGGACTGTAGCATAGCTTAAAGTAAAAAGTAAAATTCGTGATAGATTTTTCTTCCTTACTTTCTGTGCATTTTTCCCCTGAAGGTAACACCCCAAACTAGCACCAATATTTTCAATCCTACTTGAATGTTTTATTTTTTGTCTTGGGTTCCTAATTACTGTTTCTCTTCCCTTCTAAAAATTCATTTATCTCTTTCAGTAAAAAGAACAGTAATAATATGTTGAACAACTCTGAAATAAATTTTGTCATGTAAAAAATTAATTACGCATTCCGAACCTGGTCACTGTAGTCCTCTGGGAATTGCCTCTGCACCTCAGGATCTGTAAATAATTGACAGATAATATTAATTGGCTTTGGATTAGTGAGCAAGCAGAGGATCACACATTAATATTTGATCAGAAGATGATAGCAGCCCTGGCAGGGGATCCAAGGGGGGCAGCTGAGGCTGCTATGTTGATGAGCACAAGGAAGGGCTCGGCAAGGCACTCCCATTACCCTCCTCCAGAAATATAAAAAAGAATAATTTTAAAGACCTGATGCTACTGTTAACTTGAAACTATTATCTAATGCAAAAACCTCACCAGCTGCAAATTGCCCTCAATATATTTTTTCCAGAGAAAATGAGTCTTAAACTGCTTGATTTTTCTTCTCTAATCAGAAGCCTCCTTTTCATAGTTACAGATGTAGGCTTGATAAACCACCTTTATTTTAACACCAGTTTCAGACTAGGGTGGGGAAGGGGGAAGTTAGGGCAGTGAGGGTGAGAGAATTCTTTCAATGAACAAATGCAAAACTCCTTGCTTTTAAAAAATAAAATACATACCTCCCAAAATACTTATAGTAAAGCTCTTGAAAATACAGATAAAACTAGGTAAAGTCTTCAAAACAAAACAAAACAAAACAATACACTTTTAGCTTACCAGTGTAAACAAATTTAAACTTGCTCAGAAACTAGAAAATACATAAGTGAAAACACCTTTCATGACATTCAGCTTAATTGGAGTTACTAAAGGGGTCACTTGATTCTTCAATCATAATTGCAAGATAATCCAATGCCACTGTCTTTAAGTCAATATAGAAGTGTACTAATTAAAAGCTATTAGCACTCCATTTGCTATTGATTAGGAAACCATTCGATCTTTTCCAATAAAAGAAAGATTTGGTTCCTCAGAGACACATTAAGGGGAGTATCAGAATAATATCTATTTAAGAAACTATGTATCAATGCAAAAGACTTATGGAAAAGCACAATAGTTGAGGGTCCTTTCTCACCGTGATCACAATACATACTACTCACTTTTCATATCTATGTTTTAAAACACCAATTTACTTATCTGTGAAAATGAATCCATGTAAAAGTTAAAAACCCTTCAAATCACAAACAAAACACAGTTAATTGTTCTGCAGGGAAGAATCAAAAAGAGAGAAAACTAAGAGTCTATTCACATATTATATTTAAATCCTAGAAATACCTATTTTGTCACTAAAGTCAATGGACATTACTTTTCAAAACCTAAGACTAATAACAAAAGCAAAAATATTCAAAAGATCACATCAAGAGCAGAGAGTCCCAAAATGGGTGATGCAAAATACTTGAAGGATCTGTAGACAATTTCAACTCTTGAAGTATCTTCTGGTTGACTTAAAAACTAGGGATCAATTTATTTTTTTTACCTTCATCTTCAAATACTAGAAGGGAGAACTGGCACTTCTACAGTATGACTAACAGAATTCTGGTGTAATTCCTACTGCAGTACTGTGCAGGGCTGCCCTGGTAGGCCAATGAATACACTGTCTGCTTCTCTCTGGCTTAAAGGGCTAAAATCGCACAAGGACTTGGTCCTCTGAAGACAGCAGGTCAGAGGGCTGTAACGGCAATAGGTAGGTCTACAAGGGAAGAATTAGCCAGCAAGATAATGAAGGGACAGCCAAATGCCCAACAGACCTCTAAAAGTGTGTTTGGGGTGGGGGGTGGGGGGTGAAAGTGGAAGGGAGGCTCAAAAGAGGGCAATGGCTATAATTCCTAAAACACAAAAATTACTTGATGGGGTTGGGATGGAACAAGTGGTATTTTAAGATTTAAAATTTGTTCCCAAGACCAAAAATAGATTTAAAAAGAAAGAAAGAAAATGTACTTCCAAGTCACTGAGGTACACAGTAAAACGGAGGTTGGGAAAGCCACAAACTAATCTAAGGCTTATTCATTTTCTTCCAGTTGTCACGTGGTTAACATTTACTCTTCAACCAGAAAACTTCAGACAAAAATGACTCATATATAAATCTTTAATATCATGTCCCCTTTCCTGTAGTAGTTGTGCTTCTTGGGAACCACAAATACCGATGGAAATAAAGATGGAATAAAATAAAAAACTTTATTTATTTATTTTTTTACCATTTGGTGAGGGGATGGACATCAGAAACCAAAATTTGTGGTATATTCTTTAATTTAAAAATATATATTTCTTGCTATAGATTAAAGTTTTAAAATCTCTTTAACCAACTACATTAATAAGAAACTACATTAATGATTAACTTGTCACTTTAAAATGTATTTAATTCATATATACAACATAGCAGAATTGAAGAAGAGGAGGAAACACGGATAAAAAGAAAAACAGACCTATTTTAAGATGAGGGTCACTCAAACCATATTATCCTAAACACTGCCTCAATGGTGGGCAATGCAATAAACACCACCAGCTTAAGTCCTTCAAATGTCCTAAGATTAACCCTAGAGTGAGATTCCCAGATTTTAACAGAATCATGTTTCAAGATAATACATGAATTTATTTACTATGATTCAAGCATAAAACTTTTACTTCCTTTCTTTAAGGACCTAAAGTTACAAAAGCAAATTTCATGGGTCCTTAACACTCTTCTAAAACAATATTTTTCTTAAAAAAAAGGCAATGTTTTTTAAAACCAAAGTCCAACCTATAAAGTTCCTTTCAATTAGCTCAGAGAACCAGTCTCATAGTTAATAAAACTATGAAAGCCATTTTGTAAAAATTAACACAAAAACTAAAAATAATTTGTTTGAATTTCTTTAAAATGTCTATTTGATACAGTAGGTTGAAATCCTTTTTCACAGTGAGTTGATCATTATGCCATAATGTCACCAAAATATCGACATTGGAAACATCTGAGTTAAAAAGGTCCAAATACAATCTGCTTTTCTCAAGCAACACAACACCCGCCTTACTAACAGTTTCAGCATGGCACATGTACAAAACCTAGCACCCCGCAGTTAAGCAAACCGCCTTTAAATTTTCTGTCTGGCAGCAATCCACTTGCGTGTCTGTATGTTTTTACAAGTACTCTATGTATTTCATTGCATCAGCTGCATTTCTGAGTTTTAAATGGTCTGGGAACATTTTATGAAATGTTCTATATCTTTATATGGAAAATAACATACACTGGAAAACTGTGCATCGGTCTAATATTTATGTATCTATTTCTTTATCCACCATCCAATGCTATAATTGCCAATGCTCCAAAACACCTTCTCACATTCATACCCTCACCTCCAAATACAGTGTCACCAAACAGCTAACTTTAAACACAAAATCTGCAGATGAGAAAACTGCCTTGGAAAAAAAGTAACATAATTTGCTTAGGCAATTGGCAGTAAGAATAGAGTTACTGGCATATGTCAAGCTTTTTCTCTAAGACTTGTCCCTGACAGAAAATAAAGAACATAGTAGTACAAAGCACCCTCTTCCCCCCTTATCCTTCTCTCACAACAACTTTCTCCAAATTTAAGTAATACATTATTATAAAATTAAAAATCATTTCCTAGGGAAATACCTTTCAACAACAAAAACCATATTTAAAATACTTTGCCAACAAGATGTATGGTATGATAGAGTCCATATTTCTCTTAGCCACGTAAGCCTAATAAAGCTTCACATTATGCCAATGTGATAGGCCACTACCCTTGTCCCAGCACCATGGCCACGCAAGAGGCTGTCCCCACACAGAACAAGTGCACCACTTCCTCTGGAGGCCACAAGACATATCTCCATATTTAAAACAGACATTTCACAGTACAGACTCCCAACAGCACAATCTCATTCAGGCACAGAACATGAGCATGCTTAGAAGGTTATGTCTTCACAGCAAAAAAAAAAAAAAGTCTGATCTCAAAAATGTCTTGTTTTTTTTTTTTTAAAAAAAGCTAATATTCTTCAATCTCAATAGTCCATGTTTTGTAGTTTTCTACTGTAATATACTTTTAAATCTTAAGATATGTCAGATTGCCACAGGATGTTTAATTAATAGAATAAGAGTTTGGGCAAGACTTACTAGAAAGGTGCTATAAATTATTTTACACAGGCTCCAAAACCTTGAGTTCTGCCTTAGGCTCAAAGTTCCTAGAAAACGTGGTAGACAGATCTTTTACAACAGAAATGCAAATAATTCATAAAAGTACTGTGGTTGTGTATGAGGGCTCATTTGTGCATCAGTAACTAGTATGTGCACACACAGAGACACACATACACACACACACACCCTCACCAAATTATTTTCCTATTTTTCTGTCACACCAGTGACTCCACTTAAAGGGTCAAGGCATGGCACTTAAACTTGATTATTAAAAAATACACTGTCTTCATTTTCTGTGAAAGGCATAACAACTGCATACTAACCAAATGTTACAATCTTCTATAATCCAAGCTTTTTTAGGAAAATTTAAGAGAAACTGCAAATATGGCCGTTAACCCAGGAATGTACGCTGCTTTCACTTTTAACATGTTAGGAATCAAGACAGAAAATACTGCATTTAATGCCTACTAAATTTATCCAGTCATTATCTCTAGCATATTTCAGTCAATAAGAGACAAAATATTGAATGCATTTAAAGCTAACAATTATAAAAAATCTGCCCTTTATAAGTGACACTTAAAAATTAGCTATAAACGATATAATCTCGTTCAATTTCATGGAGTTTAAGATACTATCTTCCTCTCCCCAACAACCATAAATGTTAATCCAAACTGTAATCAGATTTAATTTTCTGGATGAGAAGATAGGAATATGCTGCAAATCAGTAATAGTCCATTACACTGCTCTTTCCCTAATGACATTTTCAATTTTTATACACTAAATGTAGACTCTCAGAAAATAGTTTGAGAAGTTGTACATTTTGAGGATAAGCTCAATCTTCCCCCAAACATAATCAGAAATAAATTTTCTTTTAATCATCAAGAAGAAAAGTTAAATATTTTTGTATAATGTAGAATTAAAGTTTCTTGATAGTATGACTGCAAACTGGACCGCACTAAACTAATAAAAAGCTTTAAGGACACTACCTATTAAACCTATTATAGTTATAAAAAAATCAGCCTCACTTACTTTACATGATAAAATAACTGAGTCACTAGGTTAGCATTGTAACTAAATACAATTATTCTAGTAAATTTTTCCATTTATGATAGTTAAAATTTACTTATTAAAAATAATATATTTTTGAAATAAATGTTTTTATAGTAAAAAAAAATCAACGTTTTCCTTTTCCTCAACAATCAAATAAAATGGTTTCGGTTGACTTGCCTTTAAAATGTTTTTAAATTAAAAATTACTGATTCTAAAATACAGATTTTTATCCTGAAATTAAAAAGGAATATAATTCACTAATTTAAAAATCATTTCAAAGTACTTTAAGTGAACATTTGGTTTTCATGTACAAATGGCATTTCTTACTTTAAAAAAAAATCTATTCAGGTATTAACTTTTTTCTTTAAAACATGAAGACTGCCTGACATAAAAACTTTGAGTCATCACCAATTTTAATTCATGCTTCTTTCTATCCTAGTCTTTTCCCTCAATACTGGCATTGAAAATACATTCAAAAACTGCTTCACGGAAGCCAGCCTGATAAAACAAGAACAGGTCACCATCTACACCTATAATAAAATCCCAAAGAGCATTATTCGGGGAAGGAGAGCACAACCCACCTCAGCATGGCAAGCAATGGAACCATTCATGTGCCAGATTCCTCCTCAAACTAGCATATTCTGCCTTTCAGACATATCCTGCTCCAATGACTATTTATGCATAAACAGCAGACACTGACCTATTGTTTTCAGTTGTTGGAGTTATGAATGTAGTACAGTTACCAATTAAGTGAATCAACAAGTCCTAAATGCATCAGCTGTTGTACAAATAATGAGTCCATTGACATTATGCAGTAAAATCTAGGGAACTTCATCTTTCTTTCCAGAGAATGGTGATATTTTGACCAGCAAATGCTACTACTTAATGATAACTAATTTCATCTACAAAAGGAATATAATAAACCTGATCCTTAACCAAACTTATGCTACATAAACCCAAAATTCAAGCATTAGTCAAATTCCAAAGGAAGCTGTAAAATGAAAAAGAGAGGGTGTGCTGGAAGGGAAATAAATGTCAAAAAAATATGTTCATATATTCTTACCTTTTCCCTACTGAATATCCTAGTTTTCAACTTTACTGGTTTGCAGCATATTCCCATCTTCTCATCCAGAAAATTAAATCTGATTACAGTTTAGATTAACATTTATGGATATTTAAATATTTAGGGTTTTTAAAATTAGTTTCACATTTGAAACTAATTCCTAAAATCTATCAAATTGACAGATGAATATTGACTTTTTTCCTAATAGTTATATATCAAACTTCCATTTAATTTATGAGTTAGAATTCATCTTACCCCATCTTTCTGTATGAGTACCATTGTCATATTTTTACTCCAATATGAATAACTACTTCAGATCTAACCTAAATGACAGCTGTGCCCTTTATGTCCTACAAACATGACATCACTGCATATAGTCTTCATAAATAGATATATCACATTTGTCAATTAGGTGAAAAGAGATAACTTATTTACTCAAAAACAAAAACAAAAGAATATTGAGTACCCACTAAGTGCCAGGCACTAACACAGGTATTTTGTATAAAATTTCTAATTTTATATTCATGACGAAGCTATAATATTGGGACTACCATAATCAGTTTTATCAGTTAAAGAAAGCAATAGGTTATCACTTGGCTAAAGTTAAAAAATTAGTATTTACTCATGGCACAAATATTCTGATGTGACTCATCCAGTTAATGAATAAGACATAGTCTTTTCTCGCAAAAAGTTTACAGACTAACCCTAATCAAGAGTACGGAGAATTAAACAAGCAATTACCACAGGCTTGGTAAATGCTATGCTAGGAATTGGTAGAGGGGCATGGAACCTAATCCTGGCCAGGACAGAAAAGGCCTCAGGGAAGAGCTTAACAGGGCCAGGTGTAGAGTCCAGGAATGGGCCAGGGTTCATCTCATGCTACACCTACCACACACCCTTTCTGAACAGTGTGGGGGACAGTGAGTAAGTTTTCTGTGAGGTCAGGACCCGTGTTCTACTTAGCTTTGTCGCCTACAAAATACCTTATCTAAGTACCCAACAAATTTTTGGCACAATAGGAAAAAAAGGATAAAATAAACTCATTAAATACCTAGTCTCTCCAAATGGATAAAAGGCCAATTTTAAAACATCCAACAGAAAACAAGCCTTTGAATGCTACAGGCTTCCTAAAGACACACTGGCATATAGTAAGCACACAATAAATGTTAGTTGTTGTTATATTATTAACCCCAATGGAGAAATAAGCAAGCAGTATAAATTAGATGGCTACAGATGTATAGATGTGCCTTAAGTTGGAAATACATGTGTTCCTGAAATAAACTTTTATAAACCCAATTAAAATTTTCCCATCATCTGCCATTACTTAGAAATGTTATAACTTTATCAGAAACTGATTTTCTCTTCATCGTCAGTGGTTCGAAAATCCTTAAGCTACAGTTTATTTTGCCTCCTGGCATCTGTTTGCTAATGATCTGTAAACATCAAATGCACTAGGGACTCTCCCAGATTTACAGAAACCCTGAGGTGAATCTTTGTATAAATTGAAGGACCTTTCTGCTAATTCCTTTGCTTTTTAAGTTTGCATTATGGGTTTCAGAAACAGAGTCCCATTAAATATCTTTGCAGTAATAATTACACTACTACCAGCTACCTACCACCTACTGAATGCCTAGGTATACTAGTCGTTGCCAAAGGCGGTTTATTTTATTATCTTATTTAATCATAACAACAACTCTGCAGGTAAGTAGATGTACCCCTATTTTATAAATAATAAAAGTGAGGCTCATTAAGAACAAATTCAGAGTTAAGTAACAGAGCTGGGATTCAGCCTGGATCCATCAGACTCCCAAGAATCCAACACTGGCTTTCCTTTTTGGCTTTATTTATTTACATCCTCCTGTTGATCTGTCTTCTCGTCATTATTGTGACTCAACAATAAGAATACAACTGGACAAATAACTAAAACATGTTGTCATGAAACAGGACTTAGCAGATTATAAATGAGAGCTTTCCAATTTCTTTATTTATTGCCAAGTACAGGATATAAACAAAATGACTCCAAAGTAACTAGCACTCAATACAACTAAGTAAATACAATATTTAAAAGCTGAATTCATATTAAAAACAGAATAATTTGGAAGGGTAAAGGTTACCCCTGTATCATCTATGAAAATAATCACTTGCTAAACAGAACAAATGAGAACATAGAGAAAATGCTTTCCTACTTAAGAAAATGTGTTTCCAAGTACCTCTAAATCACACTGAGAACACCAATGCGAAGGTCAAATTAGTGCACACAATATTGATAAAGCTGACACCCCAGCAAGAGAAACATGCTATACCTGTCAACCAGAAGACTTTCCTATACCAAAATTCTGCCTCTCTTCCCCTGGAAACAAGCCATGGCTGCCTAGTCCTAGTCCTTATCTGTACCACTACACTCACCTAGTCCTTAACAGTGCCTAAATCCTAAAATGTCTCTCTCTCTCTCAACCCTAAAATTTCTCTCTCTCTCTCTCTCTCTCTCTCTCTCTCTCTCTCTCTCTCTCTCTCTCTCTCTCTCTCTCTCTCGTGCGCGCTCGCGCAGGGGGGAGAGGGGAGGGGAAAGGTTGTTTTAAAAATATACGTAACATGAAATTTGCCATTTTAACCATTTTTCAGTGTACAATTCAGTGGCATTCAGTGTATTCACATTATTGTTCAACAATAACTACCATCCATCTCCAGAAGTGTTTCATGTTCCCTAACTAAAACTCTGAACCCCCTGAATAACTCCCCATTGTCCCCTCCACCCACAAGCCCCTGGCAACCACCACTCTATTTTCTGTCTCTATGAATTTCACTGCTCTAGGGACCTTATAAATGGAGTCACACAATCTCTGTCCTTTTGTAACTAACTTATTTCACTTAGCATAATGTCTTCAATGCTCATCCATGTTGTAGGATATTGTCAGAATTTCCTTTAAGGCTGAATGATATTCCATTGTTTATCCATTTTGTTTATCCATTCATCCGTCTATGGACACTTGAGTTTCTTCTATCTCCTGGCTATTGTGAATAATGTTGCTGTGCACAAGAGTGTACAAATACTTGTTCAAATCCCTGTTTTCACTTCTTTTGAGTATATATCCAGAAGTAGAATTGCTGGATCATATGGTAATTCTATGTTTGATTTTTTTAAGACCTTTTAACATATTTCAAAATATTTTTATTACAAAGCTAGAACTGTGTAGTCTCAACCTCTTCTCTTTTAAGTTTGCTGCACATTCTTACATACTTATTGCTAGCAAATGCTGGCTTCCTCTGGAGCCCTCTCAAGTAGTGTGTGTTTCCTCTCCACCCCTCCTCCTACGGGCCTGGAGGTGGAGTAAGTGGCCTCTGTTCCTTGCTGCCACTTCCAGACCATTCTCCCTCATTTTCCAAAACCCAAATTTTTAACCTCATGTTACCAGACTTCACTCCTCACCCGCCTCTGCTCTTTTGTCATCTACTGATCCCAGGGTTACTCCTCTTCCTTGAATCGTGGGGATCCTGGCGCACTGCCACTCACTCTTTGACTACTTCCACCATCCCTACCAATTTTACTATTCACATAGATGATCCTACCAAACCCCTGAATTCTTGATTCCTTAGCCTCCTCCCCACCAAGGACCTTGTCTTCTACCCAATCTCAGATACTCCCTTAGTCACTTTGTGACTCTCTTAGTTTGTCACCCTCACTTGGCAAAACTGCAATCCTTGTTAAATCCAACTATCCACCCTCACCCCTCTACCTGCCTGAACTGGAGAAAAACCCACAGCTATGCTGACTAATCTAGCTTTAAATTTGGGTTATTCACCAGAAGTAAGCATTAATGCAACTTGGCAGCTATACTACATTTTCCTTAATTCATTCACTCTCATTCCCCTCAGTGACTATTTCATACTTTCTCCTCTCCCCTCAAACCTCAAACCTTCTCCAGTCTCAATTGCCATTAATTACCTTATATGCCCCAACACTGAGAAAACCAAGCAATCAGAAGAGAACTCCCACAAGCCTCCACCTCAGTTTCTACGCACTTATTATTTCTGACCCCATACACTCTGCTTTCGTCCTGTTACTATGAAGAAGTGCTTGTGTCCCTTGCAAAGGACCCTGTGAACTGGAGCCCACCCCCTCACCAACTCAGACATTGTTCCACCAGTCTCCCATTTATTTTACCTCTCTCCTGGATCTTTTCCCATCAGCATGCAAACATACAGATATTTTTAAAACTTTTTAAAAGGTCAAGCCCATCCCCCCACAACTACCACCCCATAACTTTCATTCTCTTTAAAGCTATATTCTTCAAAAAAGCATCTATACTCACTGCCACCAATTCCTCTACGCCCACTCTCTCTTGAACCTGTGCCAAACAAGTTTTGCCCACCACTTTTCTGAAACTACTCATGCACCAATGATGCACTAATGACCTTCTCGCTGCTAACATCAATTATCAATCTTCAGTCCTCATCTGATTTCACCTATAAGTACCAGTTGACACCTTGACTGCTTCCTGCTCCTCAAACCACTTTCTTCATGTGACTTCCTCAGCATCCCACTTCCCTGCCTCCTGGCTTTTCCTTGGGCTCCTTGGCGACTGACCTGTTCCTACTGAAGGCCCCCAGAGTTCAGTCATTGGACTTCTTCACTTGTCTTTCTCGGTGTCCTCCTTTGCTGGTCTCTTTCAGTCTTGTCACTTCAAATATAAATATGCACTATCAACTTTAAATTTATTTCTCCAGCTCAGGCCTCTCCTAACTCCAGACTAATTCATCCAGCCATCTACTCAACATCTCCATTTGGATTTCTAACAGACATCTCAAATTTAACATGTCCAAAACTGAACTCCTGCTCTTTCTCTCACATTTCAGATCCAATCTGTCTGCCAACCCCGTCAACTAAATCTTCAAAATATATTCAAATTCTGACCATTTCTCTCCATCTCCAACACTACCACTCTAGTCTAAGTCATTCAAAAGTTACTTTCCTAGTGTGGTCTTCCCCAGCCATCTTATTTAAAATTATAATTTCCCTATCCCACCATTCCTTATTCTCTTTTCCTGTGTTACCTTTGTTCCTTAGCACATTTTACCATTCAACATAATACATACTTTCGTATTATCTGTTTATCTCTACAAGTAATGTATGCTTTATGATGGCAGGGCTTTTTGCCTCTCTTGCTCACTGCTATATCCCCAGAACCTGGAACAGGGCCTCACACATAAATACTGGAAGAGGGGATTGAGGAGGAAATAATTTGGCAATATGTTTCCAAAGCACTAAGAATGTCCACACTCCTTAACTTAGTAATTGCACTCCTCTGAATCTATCACAAGGAAATAATAGGAAATATAAGTAACTGTTCTTATGTTTGTTTCAAGCATCAATTCAAAAATTGAAAGGGGAACATCAATAAACTCAACTGACCTGATACGCCACCATTAAAATGAGAAATGCTAACCATTGCATTATGAAGAAGTAACTCAAAATAGCTCAGGTATACTACTTCTCAGTGAAAATTCTCTAACTTCTCCTCTTCACCACCAGTAGATTAGGTGCCCCTCTTATGTATTGATCCTAAACACTCTATAGACTGGCTCACTCTATTATGAGCATTATGTTACTATTAAATTTTATATGAGTGTGTATAATTATATATGTGTGTGTGAGTGTGACTATTATACTATGCTACTGTCACTATTGTTTCTACTTCTATTAAGTTACTATTATGACACCATTACAATCTCCTTCTGTGGGCCTTCTAGTATGACAAAGGCTGGAAAGCTGAAACTTTCCCAAAGGCACCTGCAACTATGATATTAGGTTTGATTTAGATTCTGCTGATCAGATCCACCTGATGAGACTTGAAATCAGAGCCCAGGCAAGATGGGAGCCAGGAGGTAACATGAGGAACCTATTTCCCTGATGCACAACTAGAAGGAAAGCCATGATGGTTCGGGAGGCAACAAGCTTGGTGGAGACTTCCTGAGCCCAGATAGCAAAGATAGGACTACCCTGGGGCTGGCATTTGGAGTGGCAGCTTCCAGACTCTCCCAGCTTCCTGACATGGCAGAGGTATCCTTTTGGTGTGCTCCTTCTTTAGTGCTACTCTGAAAGTCATTTCTGAAGAGTTAGCCTAAAGCCTATGCCTCCCGTCTTTCCAATGCTCTCTAAGACAGAAATCTCTGCATGCAATCCTTTTTCTGATAGAGTGGTTTCTCTTATCTTCAACTCGACTTTGAATGATTCACATCTGTGCATACCTCTATCCTGGACTTGTCACACTGGGCTATAATCCATTTACTTGCTGACATTCTCTACCTAACCTTAATTTCTTGACAGTGCAACCACTTTTATTTATCTTTGTACCCTTTACATCTAGAACAGGGCCATTTGGATATTTATAAGCAGGCCATACAAAATTATCAACTTAAAAATTAGCCTGCTATATATTTGATCAAACATTTAATTAACTCACCTCTAATGCCTTCGCAGAGCCAGGCCAAATTATTTCACGGGCCAAGCATTCCCCACCCCTGATCTACAATGATACTTGACTCATAGCACATAATCATTTCTTAGTAAGTTTTTAGACAACCGCAACAGCCATTTTAATATGAAAAAGATTTGGCATGAACATTAAAGTGCTGGACTGGGAGTGGGCAGGCCTAGATTCTACCACTATGTGATTGTAAATAAATCTCTGAACCTGAATTCTCTCAAATAGAAACTGAAAGTGTTGACAAAATTAGTTTTCTTGACTCTAAAATTCTCTCATTCTGTGATCTAAAATCCTTAGACAACTCATTGCTTTGATAAAACATCCATGTCTTTAATTACCTTTTAAAGAAAAATGTTCCTGAGGAAAGGACTTCTTTCTGGTTTTCCCTACAGCCCACCACCCTACAGAGTTAACAAGACTCTCACAAAGATAGAAACCAATTCTAAAGTCCATTTAATGAAGTAAAATTTTAAATTTAAGCAGCAGAGGCTACTTAAATACCATTCTATTTATGCCTTTTAAATTAAGGATTTAGGGAGTCTGAACACTGAAATAAATATTTCCCATTACAGAGCAATTAACTCAATAATTGTCCTCAACTAGACCTACACACTTGACATAGTAATGAGAATTTTAAAGACTCCTTTCATTCTCTCTGCCTGGCTCCATGACTTTGCTTCAGTAGTTTCACTTCATCGTCTGGAGGGGCTGCCTCCCTCTTGCCATTACTATAATATCTGCATTCTGTGAAGGCCCAGACTCCATTTCAGATAAAACCTTGTAGAAGAAAACAGAAGAATTCTTGGGTTGGGGTAATTCTATGCAATTTCTCCTCTTCAATTTACATTTCCTCAATAGTCTTATAAACACCATGACATGTGTGCTTTCATATTACAAGGCAATGCTCTCCTGGGTGGAATTTGTCAAGGTTTACCCAACCTCTAGACTCTGCATCCATGCTGAGAGCAGACCCAGGAACCAGGGCTGCAGAAGCGGGGCATACAAGAAATGTGGGATGTTCTGGAGTTGGTGAAGAGGCTGGTAAACAAGTCTAAAAAGAAAGAGGGTGTTGGTGGTGGTGGTGGTGGGGGATTAGAGAGAGAAACAGAGAAAGGGGATCCAAACCTCAAGGTGCCTAAAGCAAAGTGCTCAGGGAACCCTAAGGTCAAGGTGTAGCAGCAAAGGCAGTCTTATTGTTTCTCTCAGACTTACTCACAGTCCCTCACATAGATATCTTTGAATAAACAAGCAACTCAGCCATGAGAATAGGAATAGGACTTTGTCAATGTTGGTTACTCCCAGCTATAATGTCGGGTTGGGATATAGACAGGTGAATTCACAGAGTGCAGTAAACACAGATTGTGGAGTGCCACCCATATGTAGAAGGCATATAAAAACAACAGCTTCCGAAGTAACCAACTATTCAGTTCCTCCCTGACTGTGACCTACTACTTACATAGAATTGGAGTCCTTACCTAAGCTATATTTTTGAGCAGTACTTAAAAGCCACCCTCTTCTAAAAAATGTTTGGGGAAAGGTTTTAATGTTTCTTAATACCCATTAAATATGACATGGTATAGCTAGTGATATTTGGTAGGACAGAACATACCAGAATACATTGGGTCAATTTTCCTTAGACCCAAAGAAAAAGTCTTTATACACCTTTATCCAACAAAAGCACAACGAATCCAAACAGGTACTAGACTGTGTAGCAAGTGAAAATATTAGGCAAAAGCAGAGTGGTCAGACATTTTTACCAGCTTTCCTTTATACTCATGAAATACCAAGTTTTAAGAGAGTTCCACAGGGACACAATCGAAACTTTTACCAAGCCCTCAAAATTCAATCTCACAGCTTCCCACTCTTTTCCAAAGCTTAGATTTAGAAAAGGGTCACTTAGTGTCTCTCAATAGTTACAATGTTAAGAGAAAATAAATTCTTACTTGAGGCTGCTACAATCATCACTAAACTTCATTCATAGTAATATTCTTGCATAAGCTAACAAAAATTATTTCACTGATATAAATTTTCATATAACTACTTTGGAGATTTTTTACATAATGTTACATTTACCATAATAATTTACATAATGTAACTAGTATCAAGCAGCTAAATTATTTGTTCTCTTGAAAAAGGGAAAGAACACTATTTTAAGTTAATAATATGTTTCTGAACATGACACTTTAAGGCATTCTTAAGGAAATATGTAATACAGACGTTGATAATTTACCAAAAAAATTCACTGTGATCAATTCTTTTATAAAAATTCACAGGAACTGTTAATGAAAGCAAATGTTAATTTGAAATTTTTTACTCCTTCCTCTGCTGCCATCTATTAGAACCTAGCTTACTGAAAATGTAATTTTAGCAGTATTTCTTTGACAATGCTACACTGTAACTACTGTATTATTATCTTTCAGATTGTATTTTCAGCATATGTACATACTTTATTGTATCTTTTACATATACTTAGAAACGTAAACTCAATGGTCAAGTAAACAAGAAAGGTACTCTTCAGTTTAAAAAATTCATCAAGCATAATAAATTTAATTAGACACAGTATGAAGTTTTCCTCAAAGCTATACAATAATAATACAAATACTGTATTGTTCAAATATTCTCATTGTTATACAGATTGTCACATTTCACTTTTAATAGGAACTGACTCAAAGAGACCTTGGAACAAAAGTATCCTAACCAAGCAGCAGTTCCCAAAGTGTCATGCTAAAAAAACATTGCTCTCTGATTCACACAATTGAAACAATCAAGTCTGAGAACAATCACTTCTTTATTAATAGAACAATACACACTAGTTTCTTGTGTTCAAGTGATGCTAGAAAAATACTTAAACAAGAACTAAAGATGCAATATTATAATAACATAAATACTAATAAACTATTTTTAAAACTGATCAGTTAGATATTATTAATTGAATGATATTTTTGTGAGGTTAGCAATGATCCCAACTGTACCTGGAAAAAAAGTAAATTAAAATTCCTTAAAGTAATTCCTAATGCTTACAATCTCCTTTATTAAAAATATAAAACTAAAAACAATTCAACATATAAAGACTAAATCCCACTAGAAAAGAACTGATGTGGTTAGGTAGATAATTAAATCTTATTGAAACTAAGATGATGAAAATAAAACAATACCTTCACAACAAAGATATCACAAACAGCTGTATTCTTTAAAATTATTGGTTCAAGATATAATTTGCTCTCCTGCAGTGTCAGATGCTAATGCAACCAATTTTATACAATCTAAGCACTATCTACAGATGCACCTTCTGTTTTCAAATCAGCAGGAATCATTGACCAGCATAAGCAGTATTCCTAACCAGATAATCAGCAAATGTGTAAAGCCTGACACCCCCCGAATACATATTTGATCACATAACTGATTCAATAAATTCACATGACTACAAACAACTGCAACATACTAAACAAATCGAATTCAGAAAGATCAGAAAGTCAGTTATTGCAAATAATCGTTATGCTGCAGATCAGGAAGAACTTCTAATAACTACCCCCTTTCCCACTCCCTAAACAAAAAGGGGGAAATTTTTTTAATTTAGTAAATGCATGCTTTCTAAGAGAATTCCTAAAGGTACACATTGCTATGACCTATCCAATTTTCCAAACGACCTTATTCTCCTTTATTATAGAATATCTAACAAAATGAGGAGACAAAACATATCTATAATTTAGTCTCTCAGGACAATCTAGCAATCTGTACAAAAACACAAAACTACTATAGTAACTCAAAAAGAATAGGAAAACTTATAGCAATATGTTCAGAGGATAAAGAGAAAGGAAACAATAATTGAGGACCTATTTGGCAATGGGCCCCAAAGTGACTTAAAACATTTTCTTTTTTAAACTTCACAACAATCCTACCAGATATGCACTATAATTCTTAAGTTATACATGAAGAAACTGAATCTTATAGGTTAAATGAATTCCCCAAACTTAACCTCAAGTTTGTAGCGTACAAAACAAGCTCTCCCCACAAAACAAACAAAAAAAGAAACAAATAAACAAAGGTTGAAAAATGGCTTCTTGGGCTAGCCAAAGACGTTAAATGCTGTGGATGAAGCTATTTTTAAGGAGATTTATAAAGACAAGTATTTTACAAACTTATTTAATACAACCTTTTCTTAAATTGAGAGTGTTTAATGTCAAAAATCTGTGACAAATATCTGTAATAAAAATCTGTAACAAATATTAGAAAATAATTTGGAAGAATATAAATAATTACCTGGCCCTGTAACACTACCATTGAAGGCCACTAAGTGATTCATTTCATTAGTCTCTTGAATAGAGCCAAAACATCATGTTACCTTGAGTTCACAAAGTACTGTGCAGTCTTCAAAGAACTTTCTTTCACATACTTTAGAATCCAAATCCTCAAAACAATCCAGAGAAAAAATTAAAAGACTATTGCATGAAAGAAGAAAATAGAGATTTTCTAAACACAGATAGCAGTACTCCTGCTAACTCTATTCCTACCCACTCTAGGGGGCAAAAACATGGCCACTGGATGGCTATAGATGGCTCACTGGTCTTTCACTTGCAATGGTCCCTCATGTCTAGAAGGAGCAGGTCACTGCTGGCAAAACTGTATGGATTCCACAGAGAGATTACTATCCTCTTCCAGAAATACCCAGTCTCTCTATGAACAACTCCAGTTGTTACCTGCATCATTTCAGAGATGACATAGTTGAGATTTAGAGCTTATATTATTAATGAGGTCTCAAAATAAGTGGCAGAGACAAGATTTAGACCCAATCATTGGCCTTTAAGATCAGAGATTATTACCTTCCCTAGGTAATAACTCTTCTTTATACCAAATAAGATAATTCTTCTTTATACCAAATTACCATAAGACATGTACAATTACAGAGATTTCACTATAGAGGATTATAAATAGCATGCTGGTCCACATGTAGGGAGGTTTGAGGAAAAGTAGATCCTTTTATCTGAAGACATACACTTAAAAATGTTAATCATCTATGTGAAAAGGTGTAATGATAAGTTGGTCAACTTCTTAATACATTACAATTTTTATATCCAAATGGTATATCTCACAAAATAATAACCTTAACAAGGCAATACACTTATTTTAATGTTAAATTGTTTGGCGAGTCCCTTTGGAAACCTCCTTCAAATGTTCATTTAAATCTCTCATATTTTCCTACTTGGAATATAATAGATACAGTCTTCTGGAATATGATTAGGAATTATATACTAAAGGCCTTAAGAATGTACCAATCCTTTGACGAGGTAATTCAACTTCTAAAAATATATTAAAAGGAAATTTTAATAAATGTACATAATGATGGTCATTACAATATTGTCTATAATAGCAAAAGTAGGGAGCCTGTTTTATAAAGGACTGACTAAATAAATTATGATGTATTTATGTGATGAACTACAACACATCCATTAAAAAACATATTGTAGAACATAAGTCTTCAAAGTGGAGTCCCTGAGTCATGAGAATCATCCTCACCTAGAAACTTGTTAAAAATACAAGTTCTCAGGCCTATACTAGACTTACTTAATCAAATTTTGAGCATGTGGTCCAGCAAACTGTGCTTTAATAAGTTCTCCAGATATCTGCTACACACTGAAGTTTGAGAACTATGATAGAATAGTATTTTAACAACCACCTACTAAGACCTTCTCTCCATTCTAAATTTTAAATTACTATACATTCTCTGCCTCCTTTGCTTAAAATTCACACACCATACAAACACATGCACACAGACATTTACACATACACAAAGTTATCCTTCACTATCCAAACTCAAACCATCCTAAGAGTCAGATAAACATTTGGATGAACCTCTTGCAAATCTGAGTTCTTGCTATCGGCAATCCAAAATTCAAGGACCAAAAGTAGCCCTAACCATCCAAAATCAAGAGACAAAGAGATTCAGAGAACTAGAGAGAGTGTGGGCACCTGTGTTAACACATCCCAGAATGTTGCCAATAATCATATTATACCCACGGATTAAGATTAGAAGCTATTTTAGTTTTTTTCATTTTGCTTTTCTGAGTTTTACAATCTTTAATGTAGGTATTCTAAATAGAAACTTAAAAGATTAGTTTAAAAAACAGATTCATATTGTTCATGGAAACTAAATAAAACATTATTTAGAGATACCTACATAAATGGTAGAATGATCATGAAAAGAAAATGACGTTTGAAATGGAGGTGCAGTAGTTGTCTGGGGGTGGGAGTGAGGGATGATATGAGGGCAGAGTAAGGGAAGGAACACACGGAGAGCCTCAAAACATAGAAGTGCTCTATTTAAGCTACTTTGGTAGTTTGTCTTCAAAGATATCACGAATACTTAGTCCCATCCCTTTGGCACACACCACTTCACCCACCTAGCGTAGAGTCTGTTTCCCCTCTCCTTTAATGGGGCTGACTTCATGACTTGCTTTCAATAACAGAACACAGAGGAAATGACGCTGAGCCACTTTAGAGCCCAGGACTGACTGTAAAGGTGTGGCTGCTTCTCCTTTCATCCTTTTAGGATCTGGTTGCCATGTACCTGAGGCTGGACTTCTGAGTGAAGATAGGCCTCACGGACAGAGAAAGGGTCAGCCAGGACACAGCTGTTCCAGCCACCCAGGTGAAGGGTGAAGCACATGAGTGAAGCCATCTTGGACATATGAACTCCCAGCTGAATGAGTGACTCCAGCCGACACCTCACAGAGCAAAAGAACTGCCTTGGGAAGCCCAGCCAATCCACAGAAGCATGATAAATCAGTGTTAGGTAACTAAATTTTGAGGTGATTTTTCTAGGCAACAGTAGATAACTGAAAATAAAAAATTTTATTGCTGTTTTCTATATTGTATATATGACAGTCTTTTGCAGAATTAAAGTTTTAATTTGTAAGTCATTTACATTCATAGTGAATAATATAACATTCAATATTCAAAATATACAAAATTTCTTTCCTTATGAGGTTTCAAAAAATGGCAGGAGTAACAGCACTATCATTATTACATATGTCAGTTTCCTTGTCAAATAAGATTGGCCTGTACTTTTTTTTGTCATCATTTTTGTATTTGGGTTACAACAACTTAGTAAAGTGAAGAAGCATATCACTGAGAAACATATTTCAGAACAGTTTAAATAGCACAGGCATTCTCTGAAAAGATGTGAATACTGACTAGCCAAACCATCTGGAACTGGCAACTTTTTAGAAATAGTG
The DNA here is from genome assembly GCF_027574615.1 of Eptesicus fuscus. Classification (NCBI taxonomy): domain Eukaryota; kingdom Metazoa; phylum Chordata; class Mammalia; order Chiroptera; family Vespertilionidae; genus Eptesicus; species Eptesicus fuscus. The sequence goes on from NC_072487.1 coordinate 70,930,901, forward strand.
TTTAGACAACTTTATCAAATTCCTCCGTGAATATTGTTCCAGGTACATTTTCTCCCTCCTCTCCACTTATTTAGTAATGTGTATTTTCCTTAAAAATATTCATTTCATCTCAAATTCATAAAAAAATATACACATTATTCTCTCATGTATAAACAGACAACAGACTGAAAAATATACATAATAAAATAACAGGAATTATCTCTGAGTGTTGGGAAATTTTTATGGTGCATTTTAAAATTTTTCTTTCCCAAATATTCAAGAATAAATGTCACACTTTTAAAATGAAAAAGAATGTAAAGACTAAAGAAGAAACCTTTACTTAGCTCCTGTTCTAAGAAAAGGACAGCATCTAGAGCACTAGTCTGCAATGGCTGACAGAAATCAGTAATGTGAAAACAACTCTGACTTAAGCACATTCTTTCCTTATGGAAGATGAGAGGTAACAATTTCAATTACTTGAGCATTTGCCACTAATACCTACAAAAACAGATTAACTGTAAGGAAGGAGATAAGCTATGCTTGTGTGAGATTTCATAATATCCCCATAATAATTCTGTCCCATCAAGTCTGTAAGGGTTCCAAACAGACCACTTAACAGGATTGCCTTCTCATGCCTTTTAAAATTCATTGTTGTCTCTAGCTTTGCAGGGGACAGGATCTAGTTCCTTAGCCCAACAATCTGCAGAGGACAAGCACACAAAATATCATCCCAGTGGACACAATAACACAGCAGCAACCACAAGCTCCAGCCCACCCCTTGCTTCTATTATCATAATTTATGCATCCTTAGAGACAAGAGTATAAAACAATGATTAATGCAGAGAACGCCAACAGCATCAAAGGTTTGGAACTGACCACTAGCCTTAAAGAAAAAAATCATAGTTCAGTTATATAAATGTTTATCAAATCTATATAAAAATTATTTTAAAATGGAATCACTTACCAAGCTACCACAATAATAACTATTATCATCTTAATCCTTAAAAGCTTTGCTTTCCTTTTGTCTGGGTCTGTCTATGACCCAACATATAAACTGGGTTTTTATTTATCTTTATAGCAGTTGATTTTATCAAACTAATAATATTAGCCTATAAAGTCGCCAGGGCAATAAAATTTAACAAGAGCAGTAATTTGAACTGTTAGAGAATGTCATTATGACAGACATGATATAATGTTAACATCATCATTATATAGTTTATATGACAGATGTCACCATAATAAATACTAACAATATTGGAGATACCTTTTCAATACAGTGGAAACCGCCATCATTTACAACATACAGAAGTAAAAATTCCTTTCAAAAACATACAGGTTAAAAATAGATATAGGCTCTATATAAGGGTGGGGGATTTAGTGATGCCAGAAGTTTGGGTGATGCCATTGATACCGAAGGGGGATTCTAGGACCTTGAATGCTGTAACAAGTCAGAAAGGCTTTGTGGGATTACACTGCTTGGAGAGCTGGGTATATCCTCATTTAGCTGCCCTAACTTAACACAGTGTTGCCCAGAGGCTACACTAGACTGTGCTACACATACAACAGTCTAGTGCAACAGTATTTCAAACCTCTTTTACCCATTATCCACATTAAGAAATATGTTATATGTCCACCTGATACATACATACACCCACAGACCAAATGTTTCAGGAATGATACTTTTCTTACTATATGTAATTTTTTCTGATAACTCTTATTCTATTCCATTTCATTTTTAAAATTCACTTCAAGAATTACTAAACTGATTCCATTATCCAATAGTGCTTCACAACCTATAGTTTGAAAATTACTGGTAGGCCTTTCTTAATGCTTAGTATATAGGGGAAAAGAAGAAAGGAACAAATACTACAAACTCACTATGTAGCACATAATATACAATAAGATACCATTTGTGTCCTAATTTAATTCTTACATCAATCATATGAGGCAAGTAATGTTCTTCCATTTCAACAAGAATACACATTTTCAACAAATACTTACCAAGTACTCGTATGTCCAGGAGTACTATGCTAAACTCTGCAATAACTGAGCAGTGAACAGAACATGGACTCAAAACGCATGCGCCCATGGAAGGAAGGTATTAAATGGGAGTTTAAACACTACAAAGAGAAAGCATTTATATAACAGCACATAACAGAGAGCCGCAACTTAATCTGAGAGATTAAAAAGGCTTCCTGAAAGAATTATCATATGAGCCCACATTTCAAGGAGGCAAAGTAATAGTATAGACAAAAGTATGGCAAAGGCTAGTGGTGTGGGCAGAGGGAGCAACCCTGATTAGAGGCAAACTTGAGACAAGGAGGAATTTGGGTCAAAAGAAGAAATAAAAGAAGGCCATGTGTTAATCACTGAGCACAAGGGAAATGAAGCCAGAGAAGGAGGCTGGCACCAAGTTATACAGGGTCTCACGAGATACATTAAGGATTTTGGTCTTTATTCAGGTGTAAAGGAATTCACTGAGAAATTTTGAACAAGAAGGAGAGGGAGGAAGAAAGAGGATCAGATATGTTTTCCAAATATTATTCAGGCTATTCTGTGGATAAGGGACTGAAATTAGCCAAAGCTGAATACCAAGTGTAGTTAAGTGGCCCAGCAGTACTCAGAGTGAGAAGTGGTGCAGATTTTGACACAGTTGGTGGCAATGGAAGTGAAGAGAAGTGAGCAGACTTGAGAGAAGAGGTAGAATTGGACATGAAAGGTAGGCAAGTGAGTGAGAAAGAAGGACCAAGACAGAGAGGGAGAGAATGATTCCCAGATTTCTAGCACAAACAACTCAAAAATGGGAAAACTGTAGAGGAGTAAAAATCCTAAATTCAGCCTGACATCCTATGAGGAGCCATGGAGTAAACAATGTGATATTGCATACCTAATAAATATCAGAATCCTGCCGGGTATATTTAACACCAAAATCGAAGTTCTTTCACAACACTGACATGAAGATGAGAATTATGGTGGTGATAATGATGACTACAATCAGCTAACAGGTATTGAACTTCTACAGTGGGCTACATACTCACAACCAACCACCTGAAAAAAGCTGAGGCTTAGAGAGGTGAAGTACCTTGCAGAAGTTGACAAAGGAACAGCACTAGGATTTAAAATCAGATCAAGATAGATTCCAAAACTTATGCTCTTAACATCTAAATCACAGCACCACACAAATCCAGAGTGGGGATACCAATACTTTTAATGCCCAGTCACTTGCCAACAAGAGATTCAAAGTTCTTTAAAGTATTCGATTCATCTTTGTAAATTCTACCATAATGCCTCATTAGTAGTTTGCTGAATGCAACGTGAAGAAAGTATGTACCTGATTTGCTGTTACATAAATTTTTAGATTTGTAAAATCACTGAGAATGAATATTAATAACTTTAACTTTTTGCAATGTATATAATTTAAATTCAAAACACATGTAACTTCAAAACTGAGAGGGTCACAAAGTGAAGAAAAGGTGTCAAAATGGCAAAAATACTCTTTTACTAGTAGATGGGTTCTTATATATTCCATACAAATTTTTTTCTGACACCAGCTAACCTCTCAATCTGTCTAAGGTACTACTAGAAACTGTTACTTTGTTTCAAAAAAAGGGGGGAGGGAAGTGTTTAGCCATCTACTCCAGTATAAGGTTAAATAATTACAAAATAAAACAAAGTTCATCTCCTTACCAAAAGTTTACCTTTTTGAGAAAAAGGTTAACTTCACTGCATGGTACCAAACAGTGAAATGAAAATTCAGTTCAAGAACAGTGGTATCACCCACCCAGCTTTTATAAATCTTATTTAAAACTAGAATGGAGAAAGTTGTTTCAAAGTTAATCTCATGCTATGTACTGTAAGAAGGCCTTCTAAGAAGGAAACCTTGGCTTCATTTACCCAATAAATTCTGAGCATTTTTTAAGTGTGCAAGAAGCAAGTTGCCATATTTCATAAAATTTAAGAAGTCATTGAGAGTAAAATGCACCATCAGCCTATTACTATTCTCAAAAAGAGGGAGGGGAAATAAATTATGGTACAATGGTTTCTTATCATTAACTCACACTTATTGATTCAGTTCTTTAGAATAGATTTTTTTTTTATCTAACACTACTGTGTATATTTAGAAAGTAAAATATAAGTACAATAAGTTAGTAAAAGTATTTCTAAAATGCCTTCACATTCCGAGAACATTCTTTTGAATCACTTTTCAACTCAGAGTCTTCAATCGAAGTTTTCCCACACAATATCATCCCCTCTGCTACCAGGAGCACTTGGTGATGCAGTATTCTTTAAAGAAAATTAAATGCTCCACTATTGCCTCCAAGACTTTTTCCCACACTGCTGACACCCATTCTATAATGAATGCTGATATAAAGGATGTCCACAAAAAGTTTTCAGATGAAAATCAGGATTCATATTCATTTCTCAAATGGTCCTGAAACGTCAATAGTTGCAAATATCCAACTGTACCACTAGGACTAACAGCCAAGTTCTTCCATGCCTAGGCAGTGACATCATAACAGCTGCCTGGCTTGCAGCAGTAATAGGACCCAATCTATTGAAAGATGCATCATGATTTCAGACATTAAACTATGGGATAAAATGTGTCCTAGAATCAATGAAATGAGGTAAATTGGCTCTAATTCTACAAGATGGTACCCTTATCACATGAAAGTCTCAACTGAAAAGGAAGATGTGATTGGTTGTAATTTTTGTACCCTGCCTGTTGGCATGTGACTTGCAGTGACCTACTCTGTGAAAGTTGTAGCCAAAGAAATGTGACTGTCAGTGAACTTTGCCAATTCGCAGCCAAAACTTTATGGGCCATCACAGCTCCGTTTCTCTTCTCCTTCCACCAGGAGGAAGGCATGTTCCAGATGAGGGCTGTCCCTTCAGCATGTGTCCCTGACGGAGGTCCAAAGCTGATCAACCAAAATGTACTGTGGGAAAATAACTAACTGGTTTTTCTTAGCTACTGAGATTTCTGGGGCCCCTTTGTTTCATTTATTAAGGCAGCATAACCTAAGAAACATTTATTAATACAGAAGATTCTTGAGATAAACTATAGACTGTAAAAAATTATTCCCAAATGTCTGCGTCAGAAAGCCTCCTGTAGGCCACGACATCCTCCCCTAGGCCACCACATCCTCCCCACCCGCCACTGTTACAATACACATTTCCCCCTCTTCACCTTACTACCAGATGACTCGTGTCAAACCATTCCTCACACATACTCCATGCTACTCCTAATTCTCCTGGCTAAGGTTCTCAATACTGCTTTCCTCTGCTTCTGTGCATCTTGCCCCTCAGTCTTGATTCAAGATACCATCTTCCAGTGGCTCTCCATCTAATCTATTCCTGTTCTCTACCATCACCTGGCATCCCACCTGGCGTGTCCCCAAAACCTTCCAACTTCGGCACAAATTCTGTGAACAACCATCTCATCCATTCATCAAATGTGAGGCTCAAACATCAACTAGATTCTCTTAGTTGGAGGTCTATCAAAAAGTACCTTTACAGCCCTAATTGGTTTGGCTCAGTGGATAGAGCGTCGGCCTGCGGACTTAAGGGTCCCAGGTTCGATTCCGGTCACGGGCATGTACCTTGGTTGCGGGCACATCCCCAGTATGAGGTGTGCAGGAGGCAGCTGATCGATGTTTCTCTCTCATCGATGTTTCTAACTCTCTATCCTTCTCCCTTCCTCTCTGTAAAAAATCGATAAAATATATATTTTTTAAAAAGTACCTTTACAATTCCTCTTTCACACTGATAATGAACCAAAGCAGGAGGAAAACAGATAAACTATAAAATATATAATCATTTAAATCTAACTTAAAAGCTAGAAAATAACTTCTATAATTCTAACAAACCCATGATTAATTATACAGTATGGATTGAAAACTATCTATAGAGAGATTTAACAAGAAATCAAAGCCTGTACTGTATAGCATATACTTGGAAATTGATTTTTTCTATTGAAAAAAATAGCTAAATACAACTCAACTACTTGTGTGGGAGTATTCACATCCAATTATTCATGTATACAAAACTAATTATAGGTTTTCTGTAGTCTACATTATATATATATATATATATATCCACATAATAATACTCATTCTATTTGGACTCATTTCTATATCACTTATATATCTTGTATATCTGCCATAGAATGTCAAGGTAACTGTTATTCTAAAGACCAATGTGTGAAAGAGAAGGCCTAGAACAAAATTATTTAGTGCCTCAGAGGAAAGTTTTTATTGTAACATTGGACAACTTCATTAACCTATGTAGGCATCAGTTTCCTTATAAGGAAAAGGGGAATAGTGCCATATTCCTCACTGAATGAATTTTATGATTATGAAACAGTATAACAAATTTAAACCACTGCCTGAATAAAGAACTCCTTTTAAAATGCTAGCTGTGCCCTGGCCAGGTACCTCAGTTGGTTAGAGCATTGTACTGATACACCAAGGTTGCAGGTTCAATCCCCAGTCAGGGCACATACAAGAATCAACCAATGAGTGCATAAATAAGTAGAACAGCAAGTTGATGTTTCTCTTTCCCTCCCCTCCCTCTCAAAAATCAAGAAATAAAAATATATTTATAAAATGCTAGCTGTATTTCCACTCCATTTAAAGTGAAGTAGGATTTAGATCAATGGTCCTATTCAGAAAAAAATAAAACACATGAATAAAATATAAAAAGGAATATCTGTTCAAAGGCATCAAAGAATTACCAAAAAGGCATAAAATTAAACAGCCAAGATTCAGGAGGAAAAAAAAATTTTTTTTAAATATTCTAGCATTAGGGGCCACATTGCTCATGATGTGGACTGATTCCAGAGAGGCAAATAAGAGGCTAAAAGCTGATCAGAGGTTTCAAATCACCAACAGGGCAAAGAGGACAAAACTAGAATTTAGGGCCCACAAAAGGGAGGAAGTCCCAGGAAGCACTTCAGGCTTTGGGTTTATACCCCAAATAATCGCACCTATAAGAAAAAGTGAAAAGGAAATAGAAAAATCCTCACAGAGACTGAAGCACATCTTCAAATAATCAAAATCCCTAATTGGGAAAGGAGGACGGATAGGGTGAAAGAATGGGAGATTGCTAGTGCTCCTAGCCTAAGGGGCAAAAATAAATGTAAATCCTTACCCTAGGCCTTTAAATATATCTACTTTTTAAAAATACACAATGATTGGCACTGCAGAAGAGTAGAGAAGACATGATTTTTTTCAATAAATAGTGCAAGGTCCATTGAAGATCCATATGGCAAAATAGTAAGAAAAAGAGAAAGAGGAAGAGGAAGAAGCAATCACCACCCTATACTTCATAGGATTCCAAAAAAACAACAACAACAAAACAATTCCAGGTGTATTGCAAAACTACATGTGAAAGGTAAAATTAAATGTTAAAACTTCTAGAAGAAAACAGAGGAGAAAATATTTTAAATCTCTGGGATAAGGAAAGAGTTTTAAAATAGGACACAAAAAGCAGTAACCATAAAGAAAATTATTAATAAGCTGGGCTACATGAAAAGCAAAAATTTCTATTCAGCAAAAGACCTCATCATGGAGTAGAAGATAATTTTAACACATATAACCTTCAAAGGTCTTATATCCAGAATATACAAAGAACTCTTAAAAAAATAACTACATAGCCAAATAACCAACAAATATATGAAGTGATGTTCAACTGCATTAGTAATCAGGAAAATGCAAATTAAAACCAGAATGAAATACACACAATCTCCAGAATGGCTAAAATTGAAAAGACTTTTAATAGTAATTACGTGTTGGTCAGGATGTGGAGCAAAAATAGGAACTTTCTCACACACTAAATGGGAGTGCAAATTGGTTCAATCATATTGGAAAACTGCTTGGTATTTTACACTCAAGTTAAAACATGCACATACACTATGACCTAGCAATTTCAAGCCTAACTAAAAGTGAGTGTATAAGCATCAGATATATTCACAATAATGACATATAGCTGTACTATTCAAAATATACAAAAGCAAAGGGGAAATGTTCATGTCTTTATAGACAGTAGAATGAATCAGTTGTGGCATCCTATATAATAAAAGACTAATATGCAAATAGACCAAACAGCCGAACAACCAAACAACCAGTCACTATGACGTGCGCTGACCACCAGGGGGGCGTGTGTGGAACATGGCAGGCATTGGCTGCAGCGGGATAATGGAAGCAAGTGAGCGAAGGCACCTGACCAAGGCAGGGTGCTGGTCACTGTCATCAGGGAGAGCCTCTGGTGGTTTCTGAAAATTCTTTGCTCCTGCACACTGCGGTCCCGCCTGGCGCTCGCACCCACTGCCAGCACCAGCCCCGCTCACACCTGCTGCTGGTGCCGGCCCCAATCGCTCCGTGTGTGGGAATGAAGGTAGTGGGAGCGGGGTTGCCAGCAGACAGGGGACCTGGGGGCTGTGGTGGGAGGGGCCGGGCGGGGGCGCGGGAGATGGGCCGAGACCCGCCCCTGTGCCTACTGCAGCCTCACTGCCCACAGTTCCTTTCAAGGTGCACAAATTTGTGCACTGGGCCCTAGTATTCATATAATAGAATACTGAATAGCAGGGAGTAAAAGCAAACCACAGGAGCATACAAGGATAATCTCATAAATGTAATGTTCAGCAAAAAAAAAAAAAAAAAGTGAAAAAAATACTCATAACTCTACTGGTATATGATTCCATCTATATACATTCAAAAACAGGCAAAAATGATGGATGCTGTTGGAAGTTAAGATAATGGTTGTCTTTAGAGAGATGGAAGGACACATAGAATGACTTGCAAATGCTAGTAATGTTCTATTTCTTGGCCTAGGTGGGGGTTCCATGTGTGTTTTAACTTTGTGGTAATTCGTCAAACTGTTAACATTATTTCTGCATTTTCTTGTCTGTTATGCCTAGACATAAAAACAAAAATGATTAGCTGAAAACAATTAGAATGTTGCATGTTTGGAAGCCAATTTTCTTTTCTAAAATCCTTAGGGGGGAAAATGTGAAATTTCCTATAATGATCAAATGAGGACCCTATTAATTTTGAATCAGCAGGCCATATTCTCAGCTTAAAAGGCATAATATATGGATTTCAGAAATAGGTTAGCAGAAAACGTCAGTAGCTTCACCAGCAGTGAAGATTACTGAATTGGCCTCCATGTTTTATTTAATTGGGGGTGTGGAGGAGAAAGACATATTTTTCTGCACCTAAGCTTTCAAGTGGGCAAATGAGGGAAATTCATCTTTTAGACTTTAAAAAGATCATTTGTATTGATAGCTCACATCAATGAGTCTTAAAACCACAGTTTTATGCAGAATACAGTTGTTTATTTTATATTATCATTACTGTTAAAAGAATGATCACTTGATTTTTATTCCCTGAACACAAATTAAGACATTTTGAAATTCTTTGGCAAAAGGAAAATAGGTAAAAGGAATCTAACTCCTACAAAATTTTACCAAAATTTGTCCCCAAAATTTAACCATTCCACACATAAGTCATCATTTACTGAGTTTTATTTACCATGTGCTGAGCACTTGCTAAGCATTTAAGATATTCCTTTTATGTTAACAATACCATTATGAGGAGTTAAGGATTATTTTCCCCATGTTACAGATGAGAAAATTAAGGCTTAGATCAAATAAATCCACACAGAAGGAGGCATTTAATCAGTTCTTTCGTTTGGTGTAAAAGATCAGTTTCATATTTTATGTCATTTTCTTATCTTGATATTTTGAGCCTAAGTACTATGCAGAGCAGAGAATGTACACATATATATATATATACATACATACACTCTCAAAAGGGTTTTGAAAAGAAAAAACTACTCATATCTGCAAGCCTCCTCCCCCCGACACACACACACATCCCGTGTAGCACTGCACTCGAACAGAGCTTAGGTTTGCTCCAAGAAACAAAACGGACTTCTCAATGATAGAGGAGCAAGCCAAAGCACTGCATATAGTAAGTCTACAAAGCATTAACTGGATTAATTAGCAAGGGATTTGAGAGGCAGCTTGGAGCTAGGAAACCAAAACACTAAATTGTTTAAATACTTTGGCAAAAGATCAAGGTTTCTAGGCAGCACTGGGTCTCTTTCCATCCTTTCCGTTCCATGTTTTAACACATTTAACCTGTCTGAGATACTTTTTCATGAGATATGAATGACATTGTCAAAATACCAAAAAGAAAAGTGAATTAAAAAAATACGGCAAGCTGTTACCAATTCTGCCAACATGCGAGAGCCCAGGCAACATTAATTACAAATCAATCGCTTAGGACATAAACAGCTCTTATCACTGGTAAACTCTCCCTCTAAAATAACTAGAGGGGGGAAAAAACAACGCAAATGTCTCTTCTATTATACTTGGTGACCTATTCAGGACAAAGAAACAAAATAAAACAGGAGAAAAAGCACCAAATGGCAAATGTGAAAAAGGAATCCTAGCTAGATGAATGCCTGGAATTCTACATGAACAGCACTGTCATTTAGAAATAACGAAGAGGAAGTGGTCAGGGTAGGGACACATACTGAATGGGTTTCTGGTTTCCAGGAAGTAAGAATTTTTACAACGCAGCTGATTTTCACGAACACATATGGCAGCAAAATGATAAAAGAAAGCTTTCAACTATAGAATCATGGAGGGGGGAAAAATCTGTTGTCCCTCTAGCTTTATGAGGGCCTACCACACACATCACACTCCGCTATCCCCACCACACACAAATATCCAATCATAAAAAATAAACTAAAAAATCAAAGAGTCCTTCTAAAAGTCTAGTTAACCTAGACTCTGCCCAGAAACTACTAATTTCCTTCATTCTTTATCTTGGATATCTCTGAATTTTCCTCTTAATTTCTATAAAAGATTAGAGAAAATCTAAATACCTTTCTACAGCAAAAAATTTTCAAAATGCCACTCCTCCACAACACACTTCATGTATTCCACTGGAAAAAAAACTATGTAGAAGGAAATCACTATCTTTCCATAAAAATACTCACTGATTTCCATTATATCCGCTATGGTTTCTATTAATATGGGGTATAAAAGTGAGACGTGTTCCAGCTACGAAGCCTGGCAAAAGCAATGTGGTTGGGGGCAATTTTCTTCTTTTCCATCAATAAAATTACAAATATGCTCCATCTTGCAGAGTCATAAAGATTAAAGACCTTATTTATAAAGTATCCAGCAGGACACACAGTAGGTGTTTAGCAGTTACTATTTTTTCTTGGCTTAGGCACATGGTATATATTAAGTTTCAAGGATGATACAAATTCTTTGCTGAATCCTAAATTTTATTGACAATTACATAAACATGGCACTGGCAGATTATGGTAGGCTGCTATATGTTGATCCTGAACAAAATTTACCCAAGTATGTCCAAGGCACTGTGTCTCCAAAGAGTTCACAACACTCTCACATCAACTGTGCACTTTCAAAAAATAACTGTGAGGAAAGGCTAATGGGCACTAATACCCCTGGGTTCACATATGAATTAATAAGACTGAAGAAAATAAGAGAATTAGTGCAGCCAAGCTCATGTAAATTTCCTGACTCTGAGTGTTTTATTCAGGAGATTTGGCTGCCTGCAATTGAAAAAAGAGTAACACATTTATATTTTCAAATAAAATTATAAAGAAGAAAAATATAGTAAAAAATAGCTAATAACATTTTTTCTACTGAAAAGGAGAGAATACATTTAAAAATTTTCCAAAAGAAAAGTGGTCCAAAAGCCAGATAGGTAGGTAAAATGTATTGTACTTTGGGTCTAAGTTTTTAACACTTTGTATTATAGGATTTTTTAAGTGACTTAACATAACACACCCTTCATTTCAAATTTGATGAAATACTAAAATACTATTACATTATAACAAATTTCTATACAGGTGTACATTGCTATCTCAAAATAATTTTTAATGTCATATAAATGGAATTGTTTATTTGCATTACAAAATTCACACTTTTTAAAAAGAATTTCTATTCTGTTTAACAGTGGTTAATTTACAAAAACAATAATATAAAGTGTTTAGAAATATTTATTGTACAAAACAGGCTATAACTATACTTCTGTTATTGTCTACAGCTCTCTTATATAAGCATTTATTGAATACCTACTATAAGTTAGGCATTCTGAATACCTTATATCATTAAATTTTCTATTCCATTAACTTCTCAAAATACCTTAATAATTTTGTATTATTGATGAGAAAACTGAAATCCAAAAAAATAATCAAGTGCTTTGCTCAATCAAGTCAGCTTATTGGCCATCGAAGGACAGGATTTAAACTTCAAACTGAGTGTAAAGCCTTGCATCTCAGACTCTGTGTGTTACTTTCTTATGTTTCTACATTCTCTGTAATTAAAATAAAGAGATACAACACCCCACTGCATTCACAAAACACCAGTGTCTCATCAATCAACAAAGACACTCCACAATTAACCCCCCTTGCCTGCTCCCAGAAGGACTGAGCATCTTTCAGCAAACCAGGTCGAATTAAAGTAGGCAAAAACACAACTTTAAAATAGTGCATCAGCACAACCCAGAAGTATCCAAATTCTCCTATCCAGGAGTAAAATATAGGTACTTTTCTGAACATTGAAACACTAAACTATTTTTAAATTATCTTTCAAAACTATATAATTCCTATAAAGAAAAGCTGCAAGCACAATTCAGGAGTCCTGACCCTATCAATGCCAATCTCATCCCACACCTCAAGTCAGAACCTCTTCTGCCTCCCAAGAAAAGGCAAAAATTAAGAAAGTTGAAAATCTGGTCAAATGTAAAGACCTAGAAAAACAGTGTTAGTCTACTTTGAATTCAGCTAATGTAATTTGGAGGCATAAAACATTACAAATCAATGCAAGTTCTATATTATTCTGACACCATTCCTCTCTTTACCAACTGCCTATGAGTGAATTTGCCATACAGAAACATATTGTGACAAAAAAAATTTACTAGCTTCTTTATTCCTCACACCAACGCTTTAGGATGGGCCCCATTAATAATCCCATTTTACAAATTAAAAAATAAAGAGCTAACTCATGCAGCCTATCATCACACACCTTATAAATAGCTGCACATGAACTAGAACTTAGGCTTTTAACTGAACCATACTGAAGCAAAACCTTGCTCCAACAGAGAAGTTGAACATTCCAGAACACAGCTGAAAGTCGTGCAGCCTATCATCACACAGCTTATAAATGGCTGCACATGAACTAGAACTTATGTTTTTAACTGAATGGTCCTAAAGCAAAACCTTGTTCCAATAGGGAAGTTGAACATTCCAGAACACAGCTGAACTGTTATCCTTAAACAAAGATATCACTGAAATAGGCATATTCTTTGGAGGCAGCATCGCACTGTGGAAAGAAACAGGCCTACCATCAAAATACTGATCCACTACTCACTAGCTGTATTACCTTAGGGCCGTGGTCGGCAAACTGCGGCTCGAGAGCCACATGCAGCTCTTTGGCCCCTTGAGTGTGGCTCTTCCACAAAATGCCACGGCCTGGGCGAGTCTATTTTGAAGAAGTGGTGTTAGAAGAAGTTTAAGTTTAAAAAATTTGGCTCTCAAAAGAAATTTCAGTCGTTGTACTGTTGATATTTGGCTCTGGTGACTAATGAGTTTGCCGACCACTGCCTTAGGGCAAGTTACTTAATTTCTCTGTGCCTTGGTTTGCAACAGCTGTAAAATGGAGACAATAATTCACATCTTATGCACTCCAAGAATAATAAGAAAAATACACACACACATGCATATGTATGAGATATCCTATATAATAAAAGGCTAATAGCAAATCGACCAAATGGTGGAACGATCGGTCACTATGATGCGCACTGACCACCAGGGGGCAGATGCTCAATGCAGGAGCTGCCCCCTGGTGGTCAGTGCACTCCCACAGGGGGAGTGCCGCTCAACTAGAAGCCGGGCTCATGGCTGGCGAGTGCAGCAGCAGTGGTGGGAAGCTCTCCTGCCTCTGTGTTAGCGCTAAGGATGTCCAACTGTCAGCTTAGGCCCGCTCCCTGTGGGCCTAGGCCGTCAGTCGGGCATCCCTTGAGGGCTCCTGGACTGCGAGAGGGCACAGGCTGGGCTGAGGGACCCCCGAGTGCATGAATTTCGTGCACCGGGCCTCTAGTATGTGTGTGTGTGTGTGTGTGTGTGTGTGTGTGTGTGTGTGTGTGTGTGTATGTACATACACACACACATATATATGTATATATATATATGTATGTATATATATATATATATATATATATAAAGTTTAACAAATGTTGTCATATTTTGACACACTCTTGAGTTTGCTCCATTTCAATACTCAGTTATAAGAGAAGAAAAATGAAGATGATAATGATGACTGTTGAGGAGCAAATGCAGAATCTAGTAGTGTTTTAACCAGGTCATTAGAAAATTGAAATATTGAAGTAAGGAAATAGGCACATCAAGAGTCATCAGCCACAGGGGCCAAACCTAAACATTGCAAAAACTTCCTTAAACTGCATTAGATATTTCTGCCAATCATTCAATGTGGCACCTGGAAGAAAACTCAACTAAGAAAAATTTTCTTTCAAAAGCAGTTTCCTTGCATAGTTGCAAGTAGGATCCAATTTCGGATTAGGACCCTTGAGGAGTCTTACCTTAGGAATCTCATTCCAAAAGAAAATGGTATTATCTACCCTCAATGGTAAACCCCAAACCATCCCACCATTTCCTCAGTTTCCAAATACTGCAGATGACTAAAGTAGTTCATACATTTTTATTTACAGAGAAGTCTTTGGCACATTAAGTAGAAATTATCTTTATGTGTATTATCATCTCCACAAAAGGCCACACATGGGCAAGAGCCATGTCTTATCCATCCAGACATGTTTCACTCTCTGCTAACCATGGTCCCTAAAAAAGGCAGTGCAGCATAACTATGCCTATGTGACCACAGGGATCATCCAAGGCTTGGGCTGAGCCACATGCTCTATGGTGGGAATAGATAAAGTGTCTGTTAGGCATGGGAAGCCAAACTTGAAAGGTCATATAGTCTGAGTATGCCAACGTGAACCATTATAACGCAAGTAATGACCCAAGGAAGCCAGTAGAGAGAAAAAAGGAGAATACGCAAAGCCACAATGAAAGAAAAGGAGCCCCCCCAGTCCATGACTTTTCAGTTCTAGTTTGTCCTCATGAAGCCCAGCTGCATTGTGCTTCGTGCTTCCTGTTTTTCCTTGTACAGCATACCCCTCCACTTCCATCCTTGCCATTCTTGAGCTAGTTTTAGTGAAATGTCACTCCTTGTATTCAAAAAATCTGTAACAAGGACATTGCCTAGCACTCAGGAGGGATTCAATTAAATACATTAAAAAACAAACAAACAACAACAAAAACACAGGAGTACAAACCTTATAAAATACCTGATGTTAGATCGGTAGTCCCATAATTACAGTTCCCTCAACAGACAGGCCAATTTCCCTTAATCCACTTACCAAATAATTGTTGAAGAAATAAACAGTATTTGACACAACATGATACTTTATTCTAATTTATCATCTAATAATTAAGCATTCAAAGCTTACAATGAAAGCACAGCTCTGCAGTTCATATTGTTCTTTTAAACTGAATAATTTGGAATCCTGTGAAGAGTTCCACCTTACAACATACTCCCTCATTCTTGTGCAAATACGATCTGTCTATCAACATATTAGCATTCCTTTTTTCATAACTGGGAGAAGCTGTCTTCATTTATTCCTATTGAGCATATACACCTATGAATTATTTCTAAAGCTAAGTAGTAAAAATGAATTTAAATCCAAGTAAATGAGAAACTGAAGCTATTTTCAAAAGATTGAAAATATAGGTTCCTGTTACATACCCCCAAATATTATAAATATGCTTTTTAGTAATTAATTTACTTTAAGCTGAAAATTATTTTCTCTGTGTTATGTTGTCATACTAGTTGGAAATGAAAAACCAACCCCACGTTTCAGGAGTTTTTGTTCTTTCTATTTATTTTTTTTTTAAGAATTCTGCATCAATTTATATTCCTGAGGTAAATATTTCCACCATTCAAATAAAAAAAATTTAAATCCCCTTTAAGCATCCCTTTAAGGCACTGACCATAAATGGTATAATTTGCCCTGGACATCATTAAAATGTAAAGTTAATGAGGATTCAGCTGAAAACAGAAGGAATGTAACCTATTTTCAGGCAAAAGTTCTAACACAGCAATCAGAGGAAAAAGCTCTTTGATGTTTCTTTGTCTCTTCTCATTAATTTTTTTTCTAAAAAAAAAGACTATTTAAACTTAAAAATATATATACCAAAGTTTAAACATGATCATTATAACAGAACTCCAATAAGGTCTTAGAATTTTTTTATGAGATAAACAAGAGTCAGTCATATATACATGGGGATAACACCACCTACCTGGCAGAGTTGTTATAAGGTTTAGAGATGTAAGTAAAGTGTGCAGCAGAGTAACCGACACACAGAAGGTACTCACTGATATTAATTCTCTCCCCTTTGGTCCCTTTCTGCTCCCCAAGGACCCAGTACAGTGCTGGCACAAAAACAGTGCTCCAAAAGTAGCAATTATTATTATCACATTATAAGATGTATTCTTTTTTCCTGCTGCAAAATTCACTATATTAACCCCAACCTTCTTTTCAAGATTTATGCAAGACTCAGCACCTCCTGTCACTAGGCAGGTGGGGCATTATCCAAATAACCAGCATGAAGTAAACAGTCCCGTGTGACATTTCATCATGTGAAGTGCCTGCACAGGTATAAATATTATATCCTCTCCGGTTTTATAGCCTCATTTTACAATTATATTACTAAAGAGCAAAATAACATGCAGAATGTTAAGTGGCATTCTGCTGCTTGGAATTTCATCCCAAGGCTCCATTCAGAATAACAAATGTGGGAGTTATTTCATCTGTGCTCTATTGTGAAAAAAGTCATCACCTTTACTTGAATATATACGAGGATTTGGTTCTCTGCAATCCATTTTGTGTTAAGTGAAATCTTAAACCAAATGTGATAATTACTAAGAAGGTGCTATTTAGAAAGTATTATAGTGCTTTCCAGAGAGACTTTACCCTATGCTTTGTTATTGTTATGCCAACCCATAATCTCAGTTAAAAAAAAAAAAAAAAGCCTAATCAACAATAAATGGATCTATCCAAGGTGATCCACCCTTAAATACCACTAGAATTTAGAATTTCTCAACCCCAAACAAAAAATAGAATTCAATAAACTAATCAGTTTTTTAAATGTTAATATATCATCAAAATAATGTTTTATTTTAAAGTATTTCTACATAAATTATCTCATTTTCAATGATGCATTCATTCCATAAATATTTATTAACTCTCATTAGTACTGAGCACTGGTCATACAGTGGTAAAGAAAAAAGTGGGTGATCCTCTGGTAGCCTCACAGAGTTTTAGTTCCAGTAGGTGAGTTCAGACTAATAACCACACAACTAACTTAATTACAAGCTATGATATGTGCTACAAGAGCATACAGTATAAGAAACAAGATTACTATGATAATCTGAAAACGTTACCCTGAGGAGGCTAATGTCTGAGGCAACATCTAAAAAAAATGGGAGTTACCTAGTTTAAAAAAAAAAAAATGGTAAGGAATTTAAGATAACAATTATAATAGTTGAGATGGGAAGAAATACCTATTTAGGTTGAAATCAATAAATTTTTCTGATAAATTCAATATGCAGAGTGAGAGGTTTCTAACCTGCATAAATGGATTTAAAAAGAAAAAAAAAATGTGGGTCTGCTTTAGCTCAGGCAGTTACTTCATCATGGCAGACACTAAAAAAAAAAAAAAAAAAAAAGTGCTGCTCATGGGAAGGGGAGCAGATATTCATTGGATCATCAGTTAGAATGTAGACATTTTAAACTTCAGATGCCTTTGAAGCATCCAAGTGGTTTGGAAGCTCAGAGGAAGGGTGTCCTACCTCATTCATTTATTCAACATACAATTCCTAAGAAACCATTATGTATCAGGTCCCCATGCTCCTCATGACGGAAAAGGAGAGGCACAGGATGCTGAGCTGCTCTGTGTGAGAAACAAGCACAATGACAGAGGTGCAGAAGTACACTGAGTTCAAAGGAAAGCAAAACAAAGTCTGCCTGAACAACCAGGGAAGACCATATGAAAAAATTTTCCTTGACGTTTAAACAGCAATTCCTCAAACAGAGACAGAGAAAGGCATTTTTGACAAAGGAACAGCATCTGAAAATGGCAATTAGTTTGCATTGGCATTACAAAGTGTGTGAGTAGTAAAAGAAAAAACCATGAGGACCAAATTTACAGAAATAAAAAGTATTATGAGAGAATCCTATGAACAAATGTATACCAACAAATTATATAATTTAGACAAAATGGACAAATTCCTAGAAAAACACAAACTACCAAAACTGACCCAAGAAGAAATAGAAAATCTGAATAGACCTATGCCAAGAGATGGAATTACTAATTTTAAAACTTCCCCAAAACAAACAAAAAGTCTAAATTCAAAATATTTCACTGGCGAATTATAACAAACACCTAAAGATTAATTAATACCAATTTTTCACAAACCCTTTGAAAAGATAGAATATGAAGAAAAATTTTCCCACTCATCCTATGAGAATATTAATGCAGATATCAAAACAAAAAAATACATCACAAGAATATTATACAAATGCAAAAATGCTTAACAAAATATTAGCAAACCAAATCTAGCAATACATAAAGAAAATTACACATCATGACCAAGTGAGATTTATCCCAAGAATGCAAGGTGGCTTTAACATACAAAACTAGATTAATGTATGAACAACATAAACTGATGAACAAAAACGGATCTAGAGACAGAGAAGCATCTTTCAGACCATCAAACCTCAGAGGAAAGGTAGGGGAGGGTGGGGGTAAGGGGGAGAGATCAACCAAAGGACTTGTATGCACGCATATAAGCCTAACCAATGAACACAGACAACAGGGGGGTGAGGGCATGAGTGGGGGGTGGGTTGGGGGGCAATGGGGATATAAGGACACATATGTAATTCCTTAATAAAATAAAATAAACTAGATTAATGTAATAAACCATATCAAAAAATAAAGAACAAAATAATATGATCACCTCAGCAGACACAGGAAACACATTTAATAAAAATCCAACATTTTTCATTATAAAAGCCACTGAACAAACTAAGAATAGAAAGGAATTAATAAAGGGCATCTATAAAAACCTACACCTAATATGATGCTTGAGGATTAAAGACTAAATGTTTCCCTTTAAGATAAGGAACAAGACAAGGATATTCACCCCAGCAGCTTCTATTTAACACTAGAGGCCCGGTGCACGAAGATTCGTGCAATAGGCCTTCCTTCCCCTGGCTGCCGGCACCGGTTTTCCTCGGGCATCCAGGACCCAGGCCTTTGCTACGGCCACAGCAGAGAAGCCAAGACTCGAGGCTAGGCTTCTCCACTCTAGCCACAGTGAGGCTTAGCTTCTCCGCTCTGGCCACAGCGGAGAAGTCAAGTCTCTTCAGTCTTCAGTCTTCAGTCTTCACTCCAGCCGGAGCCTTCAGTCTTTGCTCCGTGTCTGCGTATGCAAATTAACCCATCTTTGTTGGGTTAATTTGCATACTCACTCCTGATTGGCTGGTGGGCATCGTGGAGGTACAGTCAATTTGCATATTTCTCTTGTATTAGTGTAGATTGTATTGTACTTTCTAGCCAGCACAATTAGGCAAGAAAAGAAGTTATCCAGATTAAAAAGAAAGAAGGAAAACTATCTGTTTGCAGATGATAACATCATGTATAAACAGAATCCTAAGAAATCCACTAAAAAACTATTAAACTGATAAACTAGTTCAGCAAAGTTGCAAAAGGATTAAAAAAATCAATATACAAAAATGAATTATATTTATTACCTACCAATAAATAATATGAAAATGAAATTAAGAAAATACATTAATCCTATATAATAAAAGGCTAATATGCAAGTTGTCTCCTTGATCAGGAGTTTGACCAGGGGTTGGGGCCAGCTGGCCAATGCCTGCAACCCCTCCCCCCATCCAGCCAACCTCCTGTGTCCCCTCCCCCTGGCTGGCCTGATCACCCTGATTGGGACAAGTGGCCGACGTGCACGAATTTGTGCACCGGGCCTTTAGTAATCTATAATAATAAAAGGGTAATATGCTAATTAGACCAGACGTCTTCCAGGCATCCTTCCTGACAAAGCTGGGTCCAGGGGGAAACCAGCCGGGTCCCGGGGCCTGCGGGCGACCCCGGGGAAGCCAGCCAAGGTCCTGGGTGCCAGAGGGAAGCCGGTGCCGGCAGTAGGGAGAAGGAAGCCTACTCTTGCACGAATTTTCGTGCATTGAGCCTCTAGTAACATAATAAGATACATACAAATAAAAAATAAATTTAACAAGAGAATTGCAAAACTTGCACTCTGAAAACTATAAAATATAGGAATATGATTACCTAAATAAATTAAAAGACAACATTGTTAAGATAGCAATGCTTCCTAAATGGATCTACAAATCCAACACACTTCCTTATCAAAATACCAGCTGAGTGTGTGTTTTTTAAGAAATTGATAAGCTGATCCTACAATTCATACGAAGATGCAAGGGACCCAGAATAGCCAAAACAATCTTGAAAAAGAAGAACCAAATTGGAAGATTCACACTTTTCTAATTCAAATTTTACTACAAAGCTACAGTAATCAAGACAGTGAAGTACTAGCATAAGGATATGAATACCAGTAGAATTAAGAGTTCAGAAACAAACATTTACAATTGGAACTGTCAACGGATTTTAAACAAAGGAGCCAAGATAGTTCAATGGGGAAATAATGATCTCTTCTACAAATAGTGCTGGGACAACTGCATATCCACATGCAAAAGAATAAAGTTACACTCCTTCCTTTTACCATACACAAAAGTCAACTCAAAATGGATCACAGGCCCTAGCATAAGAAATAAAACTATAAAAATCTTATAAGACCACATAGGAGTAAAAATGTTGGTAAGCTTAGGATGGACAATGGTTCCTTAGATATAATACAAAAGCACAAACAGAAGAAAAAAAAAACAGGTAAAGAGAACTGATGGCACACTATTTAACAACAGAAAGAATGAACAACTGATATGTACTACTACATGATTGAGTCTCAAAAACATTATGCTAAGTGAAAGAAGCCAGATCCTAAAGACTACATACTATTTATTGTATAATTCACATTGTGAAATGTCCAAAAGAGGGCAATGAAAGTGTTCTAAAACTAAACTGTAGTGATAGTTGCAAAACTCTGTGAAGTTTACTAAAAACTGTTGACTTTCAATTTATAATGGGTTAAGTTATAAGTTATGGTATGTAAGTTATACCTCAATAAAACTGCTTTTTCAAAAGTAAAAAAAAGAGAGAACATCGAAATTAAAAAATTTTGTGCTTCAGAGAACACTATCAAGAAAGAGAAATGTTAACCTACAAAATGAAAAAAACTATTTGCAAATCACATATCTGACATGGGATTTGTATTTACTACTCAGTAATAAAAAGATAAGTAACCCAATTAATAAATCGGCAAAGGATCTGAATACATATCTCTCTAAAGAAGATATACAAATACCTAATAAGTACATGAAAAGATGCTCAACATAATTAATCAATAGACAAGTGCAAACAAAAACCACAATGAGATATCAGTGCACACCGATTAGCATGACTGTAATAAGAAAGACTTGACAAGGATGTGAAGAAATTGGAACTTATACATTGCTGGTGGGAATGTATTTAGGAAAAACCCACTCTCCTCCTCTTGTGTCTCTCCATTACTCTCACACCATTACCTCACTCACAACACTTCTGACACCAGATATGTGGGTTTTATCCCCCCACCAAGCAATTCTCTGTGAGATCAGCTAGGTGTCCTACAATTTACTCAATTCTGACTCTATCTACCTGGAAATAGGGTCAGATCCCACAAGTTAAGGGCTCAGTCCCTTGAGACTGCCCTCCATTTCATATGCCAATCAAAAGTAGTAGGACCTCAGATTACCTCCAATTTCTGTTCAACTTAGCTACAAATCAGAAGTTCCCATTACCTCCTCCCACTGGGATTCAATTATTTGCTAGAACAGCTCACAAAACTCAGGGAAACAGTGTTTACCAGTTTATTATATAATAAGGAATATGATAAAGGACATAAAGGATACAAATAAACAGTCAGATGAAGAGCTATATTGGGCAAAGTCCTGAGCACAGAAGCTTCTATCTCCATGAAGCTGGGGTATGTCGCCCTCCCAGTACATGGTTGTGCTCACGAACTAGGAAGCTCTCTGAACCCCATACTATTAGGATTTTTATGGAGGCTACATCATGTAGGCATGACCAATTATTAACTCCATTTCCAGTCCCTCTTTCCCCTCTCTGTAGAATAGGAGGTTAGAGCTGAAAATCCCAAGCTTCTAATCATGGCTTGGTCTTTCTAATTAACAGCCCCCATCCAGGAGCCCACCCAGAGCTACCATCGACACTCCTGTCACCCAGGAAGTTCCAAGAAATTTAGGAGCCCTGGGTGTTAGAAACTGGGGTCAAAGACCAAATATTAGAACTAAAGATGCCCCTAGTCCTCTTATCACTTAGGAATTACAATTTAGGAGCTCTGTGCTAGGATATGGGGTGAAAGACTAAATGTTGGAGGGAGGCGGGGAGATTCTCCTAGTTCCTAACAAGAGTTCTAGGAGCCCAGCGTAATGAACTAGGAGCAGACACACACACACAAACACATGCTGTGAACTATTAAGAAATATATATGTGTATATAATATAAAATATATGTGTACATATGAGAATATGTTTTTATACACAGGGTGTCCCCCATAAAAAATATATATATAAACACTGTAACAGCTGATAGCTCCATTTTTAAAATGAAATGTATTTTAATAAACACTGCCTTTATAATTATTCAAAGTATGTATATTCATTTTTATGGGACACCATATATATATATATATATATATATATATATATATGTGTGTTTTTTATTAGTTCACAGAATATAAAATGGTGCATCTGCTATGGAAACAGGTTGGCAGTTCCTCAGAATGCTAAAAACAAAATTACCATATGATCCAGAACTTCTACTCCTATGTATACTAGTATACCCAAAGGAATTGAAAGCAGAGACTCAAACAGATATGTATATGCCACTGTTCATTACAGCATTATTCAAAAGGCAGAAAAGAACTCATGTCCATCAACAGATGAATGGATAAACAACATGTGGTATATACATACAATGGAATATTATTCAGCCTAAAAAGTAACAAAGTTCTGATGCATTCTACAACATAGGCAACCATCAAAACATGTTAAATGAAATAAGCCAGACACAAAAGGATAAAGTTTTGTATGATTTCACTTATATGAGGCACCTAGAATAGGCATATTCATAGAAACAGAAAGATAAGAGTTTACCAGCACTGAGGAGAGGACAAATGGGGAGGAAATGCTTAATGGTTACACAGTTTCTGTTTGGGGTGATGAAGTAGCTTTGGTAATAGATAGTTGTGATAGAAGCACAATAGTGTAAATGTAATCAATGCCACTGAATTAATTATACACTTTAATTGGTTAAAATGACAAACTTTATGATATATATATCACCACAATTTAAATAAATTAATGTAATGTACAAACACCATCAAATTATATTCCTTAAATGGGAGAATTGTATGATATATGAATTATATCTCAGTGAAGATATTAAAAATTAATTTAAATTAACTAAATTGGTCGTTTTAACAGCAATTAGACATAGCTGCAAAGAGAACTACTAAATTGGAAGAAAGACTTAAAGAAATTGAAATGCATCAGAGAAAGACAGATTGAAAACACAAAAAAAATGGTTAAAAAGTATGAAGAACAAAGTGAAAAGGTCCAACACATGTCTAATCAAAGTTACAGAGGAGGAGGAAGGAAAGGGGGATCACAATTAGAGATATAAAGAAGAAAGATCTCAATCTTCAGATTCAAAGAACTGAATCCTAATCAAGATATATAAGAAAAAAAATAATCCACCACTAGGCTTATGTCGTTGCTAAACTGAAGAACAAGACAAATTACCTGCATAAATATGATAATTAGAATGGAAAGTGACTCCCAAATAGCAACAATAGAAGCCAGAAGACAATTAAAGGTCATCTCCAATGTGCTTGAAGAAAGAAATTATCAATCCAGGAAAGAAAATAACTTTTCAGATCAACAAAAACAGATATTTGCCAGCAACAAGAGGATATTATTCAAATAAGAATAAAATTATCACAGATGGAAAGTCTGAGATGCAAGATGACCTAAACAAAGAAAATACAAAATGTGTGGGTAAATCTAAACAATAATTGGCTCCATAAAAAAAAGAATAATGTCATATAGGTTTAAGTTAAAATACATAAAGTAAAGAAGCATATAAGCCAGGAGAGGAGTGATTAAATTGAAAATATATAAGGTATTGTTCAGGAGAAGGGTCAAGATGCCATTAATTTTGCTGAGTTACATTAGCATGCTAAAATTTCTCACAAAAACTATATATTTGTATTAGTTAATATCATGGTGCAGGGCCACCTGTGTGCTCCTATGTGCCTCCCACTATTTGCCTTTTAGAAGAGGAGTGTCTAGAGTATTTGTCTTATGCCTGTAGCAGCATTATATGTTAAGGTTTGGATGGGATAACAGATAGCCTCTCTTTAGTTTACAAATTAAGTAGACCTGTGCTTAAGAAGCTGTACTTAAGGAACTACATCTAAGGTACTCATTCTTATTTAGGCCTGATATAGTTCAGAATATTGAGGGGTCTGAGCTGATGCTGAAATGGGATGAAATTTTTTGGGGGGAGGGGTCTTGGGAGAAATTTAGTGTATATACACTGAGTGGCCAGATTATTATGATCTCTGAACGCATAATAATCTGGCCACTCAGTATATATATGTGTGTGTGTGTGTGTGTGTGTGTGTGTGTGTGTGTGTGTGTGTGTGTGTGTGTATTAGTGGCCCAGTGCATGAATTTGTGCATGGGTGGGGTCTGGCCAGCCTGGCCAGGGGGGGAGCTCATGGGCGGTTGGCCGGCCTGCCTGCTGACCCAACTCCTGATCGAGGGGACAATTTGCGTATTAGCCTTTTATTATATAGGATATACACTGAGTGGCCAGGTTATTATGCATTCAGAGATCATAATAATCTGGCCACTCAGTGTATATTTCCATAGCAATGGGTACAAAACTGCTCTTGGCTCCCTCTACTGAGTTCCCACAGCACTTTGTGCCTATCTCTACTATATTTATCCCAAATATTTATAGTTTACTCTTTGTTTTCCTCACCACATTTAATCTACTTAAACCAAAATGCTGCCCTAGCTGATTTGACTCAGTGGCTAGACCACTGGTCTAGAGACTGAAGGGTCCTGAGTTCGATTCTGGCCAAAGGCACATGCCCGGGTTGTGGGCTCAATCCCCAATGGGGGGCGTGCAGGAGGCGACCGATCAATGATTCTCTCTCATCATTAATGTTTCTCTCTCTCCCTTTCCCTTCCTTTCTGAAATCAATAAAATTATTTTTAAAAACCAAAATGCTTATTTTATTTCTATCTATAGCATTAAATGGTCCCTCAAATACTTGTTTGAATTTATGAATCAAACAAAGAAAGCCCAGGATATTAGGGACTCAGACCATGTGAATCCACACAGACAGATTACAAGTACACAGGTTCCCAGTGTACTTGTGAGATAGCCCTCAGTGAACTGGTTAAAAACACAAAGCAATTAAAAACAAGAATGTTCACTTTATAGAGCACAGCAATGTATGGACTACTGAAATTAGAGCTGATTCTCAAGATCATCCTGAAAACTTTGCCCTATAAACCTGTATTTAAATAGCCTGGCACAGCTCAAAAGCATTATCTGATCAGAGTATATAACTGGTTAAAAAAAAAAAAAAGCTTTACAAAGATTTTTTTTTCATTTTAAATTTTACTGTAAATAATCAGTGGTAGGTTATCAACAGGGCAAGATAGCACTGACTCCCCAGCTGTTGTGTAAAAGAAGAGGGAGGGAGGGAAGAAAGAAGGGAGGGAAGAGGTGGGGAGGATACATTTCACTTAAAACAACACTTTCATAAAAGGCATTTAATGAAAGACACAAATTATGAGCTCTAGCTAGTTTACTCTGCTCACATTCGGGTTTTAGGGAACAAATCCTGTGAGGGTTTCCAAGAGATTTCTTTTTCTGACACAATAAGGGCTCAATGACAGAGTAAAGAAACCATTCAGTATCACTTCAGAGCAGCATCTTTCTGTCTTGAGATGTCAGCTTCTCAAAAAGACTTCTGTTCCTCTCACTGGGCTGGAAATTTTCTCAGATTAGGAAGCACCTCTTTTAGATCATCATTACACTACTCCTAAATGAGCAACTTCTAAGATATTTCCATGGGAGGAAAATTATATACCTTCACCTTCAAAAACTCATTTGTATTGTCTGATAATATAATTTGCAAGAAAATAGAAATCTTGGGTGAACCAAATATCAGGCAGCCATAACTGAGGCAGATGAAAATATTTACAAATTCGTTTTCAATTTGTTACATTATCTTATTTGAAACCTGATTATTACTAGTACTTTTCTTCTGGCAAACCAACCCTCCTGGTTTCTGTTAACAAAAATGGCAAGTAGTGAACATTCATTCCAGCCCTCAGCTAACTCTCCTGCCCAGGAACCGGAGATTCCTCACTGATCCCAATCATAGGTTTTCTAAAGAACTACTGCATATTATAGGGCTCTTGAGGTTTAATACTTGCCTCAGATCAAAAATTAAAATTCAAACTGACCCAGAAAGCAAAGTAAACAAAAAGTACAAATCTATTTGGCAAATGGTTAACAATCCAAATGAAGTCTCTCCTCTTCTGTCTCTTGATCAAGCATAACTTTATTTTATCAGCTACTCAGATAGTACTGAACATTGCAGAGCCTACTGCAAGCATAATAGTAATAAACGCAGAGGATGCAAAATAGGAGATAATAAACCAATCCCCGATACACACTAAATCTCTTTTCCACCCTGCTAGAAAAAAACAAGGATAAGCCCCTGAAGATATTCTAGAAAAAAATGGAACCATAGGTAAAAACTCACTCTAAAAAATACAATGACAATGTCCAGTTCTATGTAGACGGGGCTATTTAAAATGCCTGAAAAACAAGCGATAGTAATATTGCCTTGCTTATAATTTGACAAAACAAATTCTACTGAATGTGAAATTCTCTAAAACAGAAATATTTTTAAACTAGAGGCCCGGTGCACAACATTCATGCACGGGCCTAAACCGGCAGTCGGACATCCCTCTCGCAAACCAGGACCCCTCGCTCCTAACTGCTCACCTACTCGCTCCTTACTGCCCGCCTGCTCACTCCTTACCACTTGGCTCACCACTCCTTACTGCCCACCTGCTTGCCACTTGGCTCACCGCTTCTTAGAGCTGCCGCAGAGGTGGGAAAGGCTCCCGCTACCGCTGCTGCGCTTGCCAGCCATGAACCCAGCTTCTGGCTGAGTGGGACTCCCGCTGTGGGAGCACACTGACTACCAGGGGGAAGTTCCTGCATTGAGCATCTGCCCCTGGTGGTCAGTGCGTGTCATAGCGACCAGTGGCTCTGGTCATTCCGCTGTAACAGTTGCTGGGCTTTTATATATATAGATATGCAGAGTACCTAAAGGAAAGTTACCTAACCAAGTCTGCATAGGGATAGGAAAAAAAAAAAGAAAGAAATAATTTTAAAAGTCCTTTTAGAAGACAGGGCATCTGATCTGAGTCTTAAAGGACAATGAAAGTAAACTAGGAAAAAGGAAGAAAGAGAATGTTATAGCAAAGGGAAAGACCAGGTATGAAGGCCTGGAAGCAGAAGAGATTGAAGTGATTCTATTAGTACACAAAGTCAAAGCGGGGGTGGTGAGAGAAGAGAAAGGAGAGGTCAGCCAATAACTGCAAGCATAATAGTAATAAATGCATAAAGGGCCTTGTATGCCATACTGAGGATGTAAGTGTTACCTATTGTAATGGAAAGGCATTAAGTAAAAAAGGGCCTTGTATGCCATACTGAGGATGTAAGTGTTACCTATTGGTAATGGAAAGGCATTAAGAGTTTAAGCAAGAGACAGACATGATTACGTCTATTTTACATACATCACTCACAGCATGATGGAAGTCGTATGGGAAGGAGAAAGACTACAGCCAAGGAAACCAACCAAGTGGCAGTAATCTAAGGAAGAATAAGAGGAACAACAGACATTAAGGGGGTGAGGGCCTGTGCTGGGGGACAGGAGTGGGCAGAGAGAGGTCAATGGGGGGAAAGGAGACATATGTAATACTTCCAACAATAAAGAATTTAAATTTTAAAAAATTCTTCAATTAAAAAAAAAAAGAATATATAGAGGACCAGAACTAAGACAAAGACAATGGAGTAAGACAGGTAGGAAAGAAATCTAAACATTAGACTCACCCTTTCTCTTCTCTTCTTTATTGACATTTTAATCCTAAAGCCAAAGGACACATCCATACCTATTAAGAAGTAGCCACAGTGGTCCAGAGTGGGTTAAGAATGTTGTCCACATAGGAGAGCACCCAGTATGGGGAGATAAGAGTTCAATCAATATGAGGAGGATGTCCATACTGTAAGGGGCAATCTAAGACAAGGTATTAGAACCCAAGAAGAGTACCAAGGGTGCCCACACAGAGGGTTGCCCAAAGTTGGAAGTCAGACCCCAAGGAGGGAGAATAGGAAATCCACAGGGAGCAGCTGCCTGATGTGGGGTGTCAGAGCCAAAGCAGTTTGGGAAGAGTGTCCATGTTAAAAGGTGACCTGGTGTGAGGAATCAGAGCACTTGAACAAGGTAAAGGGAACTTCCATGCAGGGGCCTGATATAGGATGTCAGAACCCAAGCAGGATGAGAGCAACAACACAGAGAGAGATGGCAGTCATCTTTGTCACAACTCAAAGTGAAGAAGGTATTCACAATGAAGGACCATCTGGCATGGGTTGTCAAAACCCAAGCTGGATGAGGCAGGCATCCATGTGGCAGAGGCAGAGTGTCATAGGGTACTAGAGTCATAGTCAGGTAAGGAGAGTATCCATGAGGGTAGAGTGTGTGATGGCCATGATGAAATATTAGTCATATACAAGGGATTAACAAAATAAGTAAATGTATTAAGGACAATGAAAACTAGGCTGCTCATTGCCAAAAAAAGGAAGTTACAAATATGTAAAGGGAGAAAACTAGAATGAATCTTATGGTGTTGGACTGAAATTATATTTGTGTGAACTCATACTTTTCATTATATGAGTGTCCACAAATACATCACATATTCTCTAGCTCTAAGAAGAAGCCTGAGGGTAGCACTACCCAATAGCAGTGAGCACACCTAGCATCCAGATTTTGGCTTTTAAATTGCATTCTCCACTAAAAGGAACAAGGCTCTTTGGAGAAATGGCAGATTTCAGGGCTAAGAAAAAGAAAATAAAACATGAGCATGGAACACATTGCACCTGAAAAGCAAAAAACTCAAGATTCTTGGAGAAGTGTTAAAAGAACACAAGCTGCCTCCTACTGATCAAAGTTAAAAATGAATAGTGCAATTTATTCAACTGCATTAATAATCTGAAAAATTCAATAATAACCTTGAATAAGAAAGGAAATGATAAGTCCAAAGTCAAATAAACTAACAGTATAATGAGGACTGGAATATTTATATAACTTCAAAGTACTTTCCCTCCAAACATTTATTAATTACAAAGGGGTAGAAGAGTTAAATTTTCGATAGAGAAGACTGGTAAACACTATCTTAAGTGGTCAAGTGAAAATCATCAGTAATGGGACAAGTTGAAATTATGCACTATCTGATGATATAATGAGAAAAGCACAACATCACTTCAATAATTTTCCTGCCAAAGATTATTACCCTAAAATCCAATCATAAGGAGACATCGGAAAAACACAAATTGAGGCCTGCAATCTTCAAAGTCAGTCATGAAAATCAAGGAAAGACTGAGAACTATTCCAGACGAAGAGAGACTAAAGAGACTTTTATAAAACTTAGTGTTATTTGTGATCCTGAACTGAATCCTTTTGCTTTAAAGAACATAACTGGGACAACTGGCACAACTCTGAGAATCGGATGGCAGTACTACATCAATGTTAGCTTCCTCATTTAGATGAGTGTATTTTGGTTATGTCACAGGATCACCTAGTTTGCAGCAAATATTCACTGACTCACTTGATGGTGAGGTTTGCGAATTACAACTTTTCTATAACTTTTAGTTTTTTTTTTCATTATTGTAAAAACTTTTTTTAAAACATAAAAACAAAAACTGACGTTTAATTGGATGTAGGGTGAGTCTCTGATGACTTTCAGGTTTCTGGCATGAGCAAGCGAATGGGTACTGATGCGATTTGACAAGACCCTAGAATTAGAGAACAGTTTAGGACTGGCTTTTCAGTTTTGTTTTACTGGGCGGTCAGCAATGAGGGTAGAAGACTGGGGTGGGGGGAGGGGGAAATGTTAAATTTAATTTAAGGTACCTGTGGGGCATCTAAAAGCAGCTAATGACAGAGAGCTGAGGATCCAGGTCTGGTTCCCAGGAGTCTGGACCAAAGACACACTCTCGGAAACTATGGGTCTGTAGATGATAGTAGAAACCAGGGTTTGACTGAGATCACATGGGGACCATTTATACTCCATGTTCCATAAATAATTTAAGATGACTTGGAAAAATGGATATAGTTAAAAGGATAAAAAATATAAATGTAAACTAAGGGAGTAAGGACAAAGGAAAAATAAGAGGAGAAAAATTAAGTCAGGGAAAATAACAGCACACAAAAATACATAATACAAAAAAAATGCATACAAAAATAATAGTTTAACAAGAAAGCTACATACAGCCAACAGAGCTAGAAGACAAATATGACCCTAAGGTTCTTGAGAGGAAACCCAAGGAAAACGCACAGCAAAGAGAAGAGCCTCCAAACACCGCATCTGAACCTCTGTTACCATCCAGTATGTGCTAACTTTGCAGGCATTTACTAACAGTATAAACCTGACATTTTCCTTATGAAAGAAAACAAGGGTTCACCATTCTGTTTGCTATCAAAATAGGCTTATATTTTAACGTGATATGAATAAAATAATTCTAATATTTTTTCAGTCATGAAAACACAAATATATAAACATACTTTCTCTTCATTTATAGGACCTGGAATAAATTAAGAATATTAACAACAGTAACTTACATTTGCATGGGGTCTACAGTTTGAAAAGCATTTTTATTTATTGTACATTATTTCATTCACTCCTCATACTGTCTAATGTGACAAGAAAGGCTGGTACAGACTTAATTTTACAGATTAGCAAATAAATTCAGAAAGGTTAAATTACTTATCCAAAATTACATGGCTAATAAGTAGCAAAATTTTGACTGTAACTCATTTTCTGACTCCATAGTTCACTCATTCATTTATTCACCCATCCATTCAAATATTTATTGAGCACCTCTCAGAAAATATTGCTCATTCTGTATTATTGCTGTGAAGATCAAATGAAAGAACATGGGACTGTTAAAAAAGTGTAAAGCCTATACAAATGTTGGCTATTTTCAAAGCCTCATCATTAGATCCCCTTTATGTAGATATTAGCCCTTCTTACATTTTGGGGAAACCAAATACGACATGGCAATAGAAAACATGCATGGAATTTGGTTGTGACACACTGGAAAATGCATATTTAGGAGGACAGGAGTGGGCTATGATGAAGCTAGGATAGGTAACGGATAGACCACGGAAGATCTCATCTGCCCTGCTAACGAGCTTGACTTCAGCTTGTGGTGATAAGAGCACACAGAAAGGTGTAAGAAGGGGAGTGCTGTGGTCTCAGCTGTGCATTTGAAAGACCCCTCAGATGACAGCATTAAATATGGATGTGAAAGAAAGCATAAAGGCCAGTTAGGAGGCTATCATAATCAGCTAGGAAAAAGAAGGTGCCCGCCTAAGCTAATTGGAGGTGGCTGCTTATATATATGCTAATTTCAATCTGCAACATTATGGTGTCTCTGGTCTCTACAGACCTTAGGGAAACTGAGGCAGGCCAATAGGTCCTTTAAAAGAACAAGTTTTATACAACCTATAAAATCATACTATGGAAAACTGAAAAGCCAACAGAATCATCCTGGGACTTTGTCTCCACAATGGAGTTACACAGTATAATTATTATTCTTATTAATCTACAGGGAGCCCACTTTAAAGTCATTAGTTCATTGTTTCTTTTTAATCTGAATGATTCTCAGTAATTAAAGCTTTTATCAGTTCCAGAATTCTCTATAGTGAAAGAACAGCTGACTTCTGATGCATTATGCTTTAAGCAAAAACTAACACTCATTAACAAGATTACCTGTTGTGATTAAATAAATACAAACTGTCTGCAAAGTTTGCAAATTAATATAACAGCATAGAAGTAAAACTTACCATTTAGCACAGACCTTATTGTCTTAACTCTTCAAGCCAATCCCTCATTTCCAGTCTCCCTTTTCCCCGTTGTATTGCCTAATAAACACCTATGCTTCACTTTCTGATGCTTGAACTTACTCAATTGTATCTGCTCTGACTGCCTGAGCTGTTGAACAAAACAGCGGCACAGGAAAGAAAGCCTGTGTCCTCTGCTTTACAGTGCTCAGTGTGGCACAATAGAGTTTCTAATCGTGCATCAAGTCATAAAAGTTGTACACATTATGAAATCTCAAGGCAGCTATTTTGTGAAAAACACATTAATTATATTTACAGAAAGCTCTTAACAAATCTTTAAAGGCTACAAATGATTTTTGGAGCCTGAAAAGTCTAAAAAGGGTATCGGTGATAATACTAGAAAAGAGGAAAGAGTTTCATCTGGCCTTAAACTGCAAAGTTCATGTCTAATTTGACTGGTAAGAGTCAGACCACAGGCTCTTTATTAAACTTGGAAGGGATCTTCAAGGTAGGCCAGTCCAATGGCTATGCCACCACTTCAAGGGTAAAAATCCCATGTAAACTTCTGACCAATGCTTTTGCAGCCTATTCTGCCATCTCAATTTATTTAAGAAAAATTCTCCTTCAAATATTCAAGTTTCAATTTGGCAGTTAATTTCAGTCTGCAGTTAAAAGGCACTAGCTGTCAGTCAGATCTCTCACCCAGTTCCCTCCTGAAAAGAAAAACTGACAGATCACAGGAGATTTCTTTTGTAAACCAATTCTGGAACTTTCATGCTTCTTATTTGTTAGGTTAAAGGTTAAATTGCTGACCTGTGCCCTCCTGCTTAGCGGCCTTCCCCTTTTTCTGTAAAGCTTTATTTTGGGGCTGTATTTACATGGATTAGTCCCTTTTCACGCTAAGAAGGAATCTGTTCACAGCCAAAGCCTTAGTTCTGGTTGTACAAAAAGCAGCCACAATTATTCACCACCAGACAATGACCATATTGTGGATTTACAAAAAAACCACCCCAGCCATGGAAAGATCTGTTCTTGCTGCACAAAACAATAGAAGAAAAATCTTATCAAGCATTCAAGAGAAAGCAAACAAAGCAAGCCCACTGTGAACTTGATGAAGATGTCAAGCTCCTTTAAAATATATATATATAAATCAACAAAGAGGGGTTTTCTTGTAAAGTCTTGGGAGTGAGACTTTTTCTACTCTGAGTTTCCCTTTCTGGTTAAACACAGTCAGTAGCAGCAAGACATTGACAGCCAAGACCAGCAAATGCTGCCCTTTTCTAAGCACACTTACACTTTTTAAATGCACAATGCAAAGAGGCTTTCCTTTCCAAATACACCCAGTGCAAGTGCCAGGCAAATCATTTTCAAGCTAGTCTCTTACTATACAAGCTCTTTCGAAAAGGCAAGCTTCTTGTCCCAATCTCTAAGGAACGAACATAGCCCACCTCCCCAAGCCCTAACTTACTAATTCCTTTAAAACTGAAAAAAAAAAGAAAGAAAGAAAACACACAGGCCACTGGCTTTCATTAAATCATAACTCCAACAGGATTTCTTCATCTGACAGCCATGAAGTATTGTACACACCCTGTTTCTTGTGGGTGGGTTTGAATGACAGTCCCAAGTCATAGAAACAAACTTTCACTGGGAATATTTAATGTAAGGTGAGGACTTCACAGCTGCTACAAAAGCTAACTCCAGTCCAGGACACGGTTTCTAATAAGACATGAGAGCAAAGACAAAGAATTTCTCCCACCAACAAATCTTTTAGGTGGATGATTTCTATTCTCTTTAGGGTAAAATGACCTAAATCTACTATCAGCAGAATATTCCTCATTGTGAAATAAGAAAGTAAAACTTAATCAGTGAGAGAAGCAGGCATCAAAAGCAACCTAAGAATCTCTCAAATATAACTAACTGTTTTAAAGGAATGGTACATTAATTCATCACAGAGCATAATACTAATATAACAGTATTTTTAATCTCAGAAAATGCCTCAATTTAAGGCTTCTTACAAATTTTGGACTTAGCCAACTATTTCTATCTGTAACAGTTCACTGTTGACACAGCCCTTCTCAGCCCTCTCTATTCCTCTACCTGCCTCTCCCTATCCTTCCCCATAACTCCAGCCAGAGAGAGAGAGAGGGAGAGAGGGGGGGGGGGGGCAATAATAAAGACTTGTTCACAAAAGTCCAAAAACATGAGAGCAGTATTAATATATTTTATTTTTTAAAAGACTAAAGTTATATGTATAATAATAAGGAACTGGTTCATCAAACTGTAAGAGTGTGATGGAACCTTCAAAACTGATTAGAATGTCTACCATAAACATTAAGGTCTTACTTTTTCTCACTTAAAACTGTACAC
This sequence comes from Eptesicus fuscus, assembly GCF_027574615.1. Classification (NCBI taxonomy): domain Eukaryota; kingdom Metazoa; phylum Chordata; class Mammalia; order Chiroptera; family Vespertilionidae; genus Eptesicus; species Eptesicus fuscus. The sequence continues at coordinate 70,965,807 of NC_072487.1, forward strand.
CAACTGCAACTACATCAAATGGGAATATTCAAAACTTTAAAGTGAGACTGTAGTGAAGGTTATTTTACTCCTTCTCTGTCAAACATCCTGTAATATTTTATCTTTTGTAAAGTATTTTTTTAGTGTGGTAATCAGTGCTATGAAAATGAGACAATTCTGGCCAATGTTCCTACTTACTTGACTGTGACAGCTACAGAAAACATTTCTATGCAAAGCCAATACACAGTGTAAGCAGTTTGCTTACTTTGAGTTAGGAAATTTATGATCCCCCAAGGAAATTAGGACAGCACTACAAGAACCAAAACACAAGTAGGAAGTACTTAAACTCCTCACCAACTTCTAGGAGGAACAAGATTAGGGCACAAGCTACACTCAGAGTCAATTCAAATGTAAATGTTCTGCTTCCTCTCAAACAAAGATAAACTCCCTCAAAGTTAATAGTTTCTCCCTAAGAGATTCATCTCTTTTTTCAACTTAGAGGTATGTTTTAGAGAAAAGGAAGAAACACATGGTGAGGCTTAGAGCAAAACCTTTTAAATTCTTTGTCATAAAAGCTGCAGAGTAAACTACATTTCCTTTACTAATCCTTCGAACACTTGTTAAACTTGAGTGCGCTGACAACTTTGCCACTGCAATCCCATTTTGGTTTCTAACAAGTTTAAAAAAAAAATACTTTGGTTGTACTAAATTGCATTACCATCTTCCTTGAACACCAAGTGAGAATTTATGCTGCCTTCACAAACCACTGAAAAAGACCCTCCCTGGGGAGAAATAACTTTTGGCACATTGCATAGCAAAGCTAAAGTTACAAAAGCAGGCTAAAATATCTCTTTCACCACACATATATTTTCATTCTCATCCCCCTCCATCCTTCCTCTCTCTTTCTCTCTTACACACACACACACACACACACACACACACACAAACACATGCTATACACACACCCCAACATGCAAACACAAACATGTGCTATGCCCTCCATAGGAGGCTGAGTATGGGTATAGGAACTGTCTTAGAAGACCCTCACTTTAAGCTCACACTCTGGAAAACTTTTAAATTAAGTATATGAGTTTTTTAAAAAGCAGCTTTTCCATATCTTTGTAAATACATGAACAAAACCCCACATTGTTTCATATATGTGTATATGTATGTGTGTGTGTACAGAAAACCATTACCAAGCATTTCAAAGATTCTATAGTCCTCCAAGCTATGAAAAATATCACAGGTGTTCTTTTGTGTCAGGAGGCTGAAAGAATGAAAAACAATGATTTGATGTGACAGAAGAAAGAAAACTAACTAGACATGTTAACTATTTTATAGTTAGTATTTTTTTAACCTTCACAGCAACCCTAAAAGTTAAGCATTATCAAACTTGTATTTGCGAGTGAGAAAACTCAAGGAAAAAAGATCAATAACTTCTCCAAGGTCACATGACTATTAATTGCAGACACATATTTCAGACCCAAGTCCAGAGCTCCAGCCACTCACCCACTGCTTCTGCTAGAGGAAAGGGTGGGGAATCAGCTTTTAGTGAAATAAATTCCCATGATGCCAGACCACCAGGCAGTTTCCCAGGGGTGGCAGAAAAAGCCTAAAATGCAAAAAATACAGGCTGCTGGGCCTGGGGTAAAAGCCTCATTGTACTCTGGGAAGTCTGATGGACACTTACTAAATGGAGAGGAAAAGGCATTCCTCGCCTAGTGAGACAAATGTGAGCAAGCCTTCCTGTAAACTTTCATCCTGAGCACATCTGCTCATAGAAAAGGCTAAAATATCTTCCAGAAAACTGCTAGAGAGGAAACTGCATGATTACTTTTGCTTCTAACATAAATGCCCTCTCCTAGTTCTATGAAAGGATTTCCATTAAGATATAAAATATAGCAAATTGAGCAGCCATTCAACCTGTTAGAAATGAGATATTTATCAACAATAAAACTATAGAAACTAATTAAAACATCAAGACTCACTGCAATCAGTTGGAATTGTGTCCACTCATTCATTTGTCTAACAAATATGTACTGAATGCCTACCATGTGCCATGCACTGTTCTAGATGCTGGGGACATATCAGTGAACTAAGCAAGCAAAGATCTCTGCCCTTGTGGAACTAAGCATGATCCCCTAAAGCTGATCATAATCTTGCTAAAAGACCCATTTTTTAATTAATAAATAGAAAAATAAACCCTTCTGTCTGGAATGAACCCCCATCCCAGCATCTATCATACAGTAGGCTTGTAAGAAATATGGCTGAATGGATAAAGTGTAAAAGAAAAAGATGTTTCTAAACAAAAAAAGGGAAAATGTAGCAGGGTCAGCCCTAAATCTCAACTAAAATTGGGTCTAGACTTGAGCTTTTATCCTGCAGCAGGTCCACAGAAACCCAAATAAAACCTGAGTCAACTCAATCTCCATCCAGCAAACACAAGAGAAAAGAGGTCAGCTTGTTCCAGGGTCCACCCCAGGGACTGAGAACTTTTAAAAAACCTAAACTGGATTTACTGGGACTGCTGGATGCAAGAAAAAAACCTAGTCAAGCCTTGCAAAGGCTGTGGGCCTAGAACTGCCTTAGATCCTTTCCCAATGCCCTGCTATCAAGTGTAAGATGAAAAACACCTACAATAGGAACAATGACATTTCCCCAGTGCAAATCTCTGATGATCCTCAACTTCTAGTTTGAAGGATCAAAATAAGTAAATCTAACTTATTTTTTCTTTAATGATAGTTTAAATTGAGAGGTTCTCTGTGCCATTCCTGTGCTTAATTCTTTAATATTTTTTCTCAGTTAATCTTTACAATACTAACTCGTTCTTACACCACTCCCATTTTACAATTTAGGAAACTAAGACAGGAAGAGGAATTAAGTATTTTGCCCAAAATCACACAGGGATATAAGTTATAAGCGATAGATTTGAAATTTGAACCCAGATGGCCTGATTCTAGAAACCTTAATTAGATTTTGCTAATTATATTTTTAGTTTTGGGGGGAAGAGGAACTTTTATTAACAAAATATTTATTAGTAAGAAGAGGAAACAAATTAAATATTTTGCTTAGCTGATTTCCTACTCCACTAGGAGCCATGAAGAAAATATTTTTCATTTCAATCTTTGTAGGTAATCTTTCCCAAATACTTTTGTCAATTTTCCTTCCATAGTAAATACAACCTAACAAACTAATGGAATGCTTTCCTTTTGATGTTCTAGAAGCCAATTCCATCATTCTGAGTATCAGTGATGATTACTGCTGAGGACAGAAAACTGAGCTAAATATGCACTAAGTATACACCATATTCCAGAAATGGGTTGTTTTAATAAATATCTGACACCAACTTATTTTATTGGAATCTGGCTCTTCTCACAAGTAGTTTAATAAGAAAAATTTTGATAACTGAGAATTAATCATTGGGTTCTTATTTAAGTTTTACTGTAACATGTAAGTGAAGGGAAAAAAATACAGGTTGATCATCTGAAATTATTCATGTGTCCAAAATGTATTTTTCTTGAAGACATTCAGAATTAATCAGACATTTTGAAAAGGAGAAAATTAGTCATTCAGTTTTCTTTTCATCAAGTTTCATATCTTTTTGAAAAAATATTTTTTTTATTGATTTCCGAGAGGAAGGGAGAGGGAGAGATAGAAACATCAATAATGAGAGAGTATAGTACAGAGAGGTCCAATGTATCCTTTATCAAGTGTTCCCCAATGGCTAAACCTTATATAATTCTAGTAAAATATCCAATCCAGCCAATTGACCTTGGTGCATGTGTGCATATAGTTCCATGCCATTTTATCACATGTATAGATCTGTGTAACCACAAGATTGAGAACTGTTTCATCACTTCAAAAGTTCCCCCTTTATAGTCACACTCACCTCTTTCTCTTCCACTATCTTCAATCTCTGACAACTACTAATCTGCTCCCCAACTCTATAATTTTGTCTTTTTGAGAATGTTTTATAACATGCAATTTGTGACCTTTTGAGAATGGCTTTTCTTTCCACTCAGAATAATGCCCTTGAGAGCCATCCAAGCTTTTGCATGTATCAACAGTTCATTCCATTTTTACAGCTTAGTAGTATTCCATGGTATGAGTGTACCAGTGTTTATTTAATCATTCACCTTGTGAGAGACATTTTGGTTGTTTTCAATTCTGGCTATTACAAATAAAGCTGTTATGAACAATGGTGCACATAAAAAATAATAGAGAGAATCATTGATCAGCTGCCTCCTGCATGCCCCATAATGGGGATTGAGCCCACAACCCGGGCATGTGCCCTGAATTGGGAATTGACCTGTGACCTCCTGGTTTATAGGTCAACGCTCAACCACTGAGCCATGCTGGCCGGGCAGAAAGTTTCATATCTTCATCTCGCTATTATTCTAGTATTTGAATCCTTTCAAAAAGGAATTTAAATTAATTCTATATCAGAAAGAAGATTCAATCTCTTACCAAATCACAATTGCAGGAAGTTTTATTGTTTGGTTTTGGTTTGAAGGTGTGTGTTTTTTTTGTTTGTTTTTCACTAAAAGATGATGTTGAATTAAGTCACCACAAGAAGGTCAAATTTGTACCAGTTTCAGTATTAGGTATTTTAATACAGATTGTCTCTAATTTGCAAAACAGCCTTCCAAATAGATATAAGTCCCACTTAAATACTAGATAAACTAGAATTCAGTTTAAATACTTTCCCAAGGTCAAACAATTAGTGAGTGGCAGAAGAAAACTGATGTCAAACCCTATAGTCTTTCCATTACATTGTTTTTACTACTAATTATCCATGAATATAATTATATTGTAACAATCTAGACAACAATTCACCTGCATATATTTTCCATTCAAATAAGGCTATGTGATAACATAAAATTCTAATGCCTAAGAACACATTAAAGGTAAGAAAACTGTCTTTAAATCAAACAATTTATTAAAGTTTTCTGCTAGGCAAAGCAAGCTCACGGTGACATCTTCAGTAGAGCTTTCTTTTTCTAATGAAAGCCTTTGAGCGGACTGCGTGTTTTCAATGCAGTATAAAGCAGGGAATGCAAAATGTGTTGTGACTAATACCAAAAGAAGTTCAAAAGCTAGAATATAATTTCTTAAAAGTTTAACAAAAATAAGTCTCCTAAGCATTTAAAGCAGAAGTCTAGTTTCTATTTTATAGATCTTGCACTCCACTTCCCATGGAGTCTAGCACAGTGCTGAACCTAAACTGAGTGCTCAAAGAATAAAGAACTCTAACTAACAAGTAGATGTATGATAATAAGACCTCAGTCATGTAGAATCCTGGGGAAATCAAGCTTATATGGCAGTTTTTGAGAAAGCTGAAAACCTACATTTTTTTAAGTACTGAAACTTAATCATTTTGGTTATAAGTCTTTCCAAACTAGATTATAAGTCTCAGTGCTTTTCTGAAAAATATTTTGAATAAAACATTGTCCTAATGGCTGCAACAGACATCTGTTTTGGCTGTCTAAAAACCATTCTTCCTTCTTCTGGTGACACCATCAAATTTTCCTCTGAGGAAGTATCCTGCCCATACTCAGGCTATACAATCCAGATGGCATTAAACAGGCCCCCCACACATCCTCCCTCATCCTCCAATCAACAGCTCAGAGTCACCCAACTCAGAACCAGGATGATTGGTTCATAGATTGGCCTATAATCCAAATTCAGCCTAGTACAATCACCTTTGGGACTATGATTCAAAATAATGTAAGACACTCTTTTTCCACTTGGGTAACTAAAGTGATCTTACCTAATAATAGACAAACATGCAAATTGACCGTACCTCCGCTACGCCCATAGCCAATCAGAGTGAGTATGCAAATTAACCCAACGAAGATGGCAGTTAATTTGCATACGCAGGTGGGGTGGGCAGCGCCATGGCCCACTCCTGGAGGTCTGGGTCCATCGGGGGCGGGGGAGGGGCAGACGCTGCCAGACGCCGCCCACAAGGTACCAGTCCATCGGGCCCGGGGAGGTGGGGTGGGCAGCGCCAGACACTACCCAAGGGGTCCGGGTCCATCGCAGGCCCTGGGAGGGGCAGCTGGCCCGCCTAGCCACTCCCGTGGGGCCCTGGGAACATCGCAGGCATGGGGTTGCTGAGACCCAGACCAGGCCTCTGGCCACAGATTCTCAGCTTCGCAGAGACTGAGGGCAGGGATCTGCCTCACCTGCAGAGAGAGAGAGAGAGGTTTTGCAGTGGCCCCAAGACGCGGGTGGGCCCGGCCAGGGATCAAGGGGCATGGAAGGATGCCCGGGCAGAGGGGCAAGGACCCACAGCCCTGAAACGGGGGTTGAAGGGCGGAACCACCTCAGTGGAAAGGTGCCACGCTGCAGGGTACCGGACTGACATGATTCAGAGAAGCTCCCAGTGCTATCCGGCCTCGCCCATGCGGCCTTCGCACTTCAGAGGCGGCGACTACTGCTCCCGCCTTGACCCAAAAGCAAGCCCGCGCCGTCCTGCCCCACAGCAGAGCATGCCTTGCCGGTGAGTGGGAAGCCTACCTCCTGCTCCAGAGAAGGGGGGACAGTAAAGAATGGGGGCAGGGGACCGGGGAGAGGAAAGAATGTGGAGCGTCCACAATGAAGAGGTGCTTGAGAAAGAGTCTTGGAAGCCTGATGGGAACGTTTGTTCTGTTTGCCCGGCGGCTGCCCCTTAGGAAGGGCAGAAAGCATGGCCCTGAGGGCTCCCTGTGCACTGAGTCAAGTTCCACAGCCAACTGGAATTGACCTCAGTTTCCTGGTCTGTAAAATGGATCAAGCGTGTCCCAGTGCCTTCACTAAGCTTTGATGGCCAATTGAGATACTATACTATATAAGGAAAATGAGGGAAGAAGTGAGAAAGAAAAGGAAAGGCGAACAACACAAAAGAAAGACTGGAAGGAACCTGTAAACCCATTGTCACTTAAATAGGGAATATAGTCAATAGTGTTGTAGTGATGGTATGATGCCAGGTGGGTACTGGAAATATCGGGGAACACTTTGTAAAGTATATGATTGTCTAACCACTATTCTGTAACTAATATAAAACCTGAAACTAATACAAAATAATATTGAATGCAAAGAAATGAAAATTGGAATGAAATTTTTATAAATTTCAAAGTTTAAATAAAGGCTGTAAAGGAAGAAAGGGGGAGAATAAAAATGAGATAATGTGTTTTTCATTTTACCACTTTATTATCTTTTCAGTACATGAAAAAGACAGTTGTCTTTACATGGTGCTTTTTATACTTTTCTAAGTCATTATCTCATTTTAATTTCAGGGCAACTTAAAGACAAGATAATTATTCCCTCCACTATTCAAAGAAAGGAAATCTTGGTGTCTGGTCCCAATGATTCAATCATCAAGCCCTTACTGTAAAGCAGGGTTAGTAAATTTTCTGTGAAGGGTCATATCTATACTAATAAAAGCCTTGGGGGTGATCAGGCCAGCAGGGGAGGGTAGTTGGGGGCAATCAGGCTGGCAGAGGAGCAGTTAGGTGTCAATCAGGCCGGCAAGGGAGCAGTTAGGGGGCAATCAGGCAGGCAGGTGAGCGGTTAGGAGCCAGCTGTCCCGGATTGTGAGAGGGATGTCTGACTGCAGGTTTAGGCCCGATCCCACAGGGATCGGACATCCTCCGAGGGGTCCTGCAGTCGGACATCCTCCGAGGGGTCCCAGATTGGAGAGGGTGCAGGCTGGGCTGAGGGACACCCTCCCCAGTGCATGAATTTCGTGCACCGGGCCTCTAGTAGAATGTAAGTTTGGATTTCCCAATAGTCATCCCTTTGCCATTGTATAAGGAGCACTTGTCCCAAAATGAACCCTACACAGAAGACAGAAAGACGTGACAAATCTCTGAAAATATAAGTACTAGTAGAACACCTAGATCCAGCAAAACCCAAAGCCAGGTTTATTATTACATTTCTCAATATTGAGAGACAATAAATTCCCCCCCCCCCTTTTTTTTTTTTTTTTTTTTTTTGCTCAAGCCAGATTTCACTGGGCTCTGCCACTTATAGCAAAAAGAATCCTGATGAATACAATGATTTAATGTCATCAACATGATCAGTAACTATGCTGAGCAATATAATACAGAAAAATCCTCAGGGCAAACCATAGGCCCCGTAGGGCATAAGCTAAGGGCTTTCCCATGAATAAAGGATTTAAGTTTGAATGCATGGATTCTGAAAAATCTACTTTGGCTAGTTAATTTTAATTCCCACTTTTGAACTGTGTTAGCTTGAGAATAATTGTGGAGTTTTACACAGATATGATCTCTTGCCTTACACAAAAATAATATTGTAATTTAAAATAATATCTACTTTCATACATAGATCTAACAAAAATAAATGCAAGAACTATATGAGATATTCCCTAAAACAAAAATCAAATAACTAAATAAATGGAGAAAGATCCCCATGTTCATTCGTAAGAAGACTCAATATATTCAATATGTCAGTTCTTCACAACTATATAAATTAAATGCAATTAAAATAAAAATATGAGCAAGTTATATTGTGGATGTTGACAAACTGATTCTGAAGTTTATATGGAAATGCAAAAAACCCATAATAATCAACACAATATTGAAAGAGAAGTACAATATCAGAAGATTGACATTAACCAACTTCAAGAATTACCATGAAGCTACAGAAACCAACACGAGATAGTATAGGTGAAAGAATAGACAATGGATCAAAAGAAAGCCTGGAGATAAACCCATATAAATATAGTCAAGTGACCTTTGCCAAATGAGCAATGGCAATACAATGGAGCAAAGATAGTCTTTTCAACAAACAGAACTGGAACAACTGGACATGCAAAAACCTGAATCTAGACATAGGCCTGATTTAAAAATGGGCCAAACACCTCAACAGATACCTCATCAAACAGATGGAAAATAATCATATGAAAAGATGCTCCACATCATATGTCATCAAGGAAATGCAAATTAAAACAATCAGATACCATTGCACAACTATTAGAATGGCCAAAATCCAAAACACTGACAACACCAAATGCTGGTGAAGATGTGGAGCAATAGGAACTCTCATGCATTGCTAGAGGAAATGCAAAATGGTACAGCAGTTTGTCAGTTTCTTACAAAACTAAATGTACTTAGCATAATATCCAACAATCATGCTCCTTGGTATTCACCTGAGGAGCTAAAAACTTATGTCCACACAAAAACCTGCACACAGATGTTTAGAGCAGCTCTATTCATAATTGCCAAAACTGGAAGCAACCAAGATGTCCTTCAGTAGGTGAAGAGATAAACTATGGCACATCCAGGAAATGGAATATTATTTAGTGCCAAAAAGAAATCCATGAAAAGACACAGAAGAGCCTTAAATGCATATTGCTAGGTGAAATAAGCCATCTGAAAAAGCTGCATACTGTATGATTCCACCTATATGATATTCTAGAAAAGGCAAAACTATGGAGGCAGTAAAGAGGTCAGTGGTGCCCTAGCTAGTTTGCCTCAGTGGATAGAGCATCAGCCTGGAAACTGAAGGGTCTTGGGTTCGATTCTGGTCAAGGGCACGTAACTCAGTTGCAGGCTCCTCCCCAGCCTGGGCCCTGGTCAGGGCGTGTGCAGGAGACAACCAATAGATGTGATTCTCTCACATAGGTATTTTTCTGTCTTTCCCTCTCTCTTACACTCTTTCTAAAATCAATGGAAAAATATCCTGAGGTGAGGATTAAAAAATTTTTTTGAAGATTTTAAACAAAAGATCAGTGGTTGTCAGAGGATAATGGCGGGGGGGGGGGTGAATGGGTAGAGCACAGAGGATTTTTAGAGCAGTGACACTACTCTGTATGATACTATGATGATGAATACATTTATCTAAACCCATAGAATATAAAACACTAAGAGTAAACTGTGACATAAATAATGGACTTTGGGTGATTATGATATGTCAATGTAGATTCATCAATTGTAACAAATATACTATTCTGGTGGGGGATGTTGAGAATGGCGGAGGTTGTGCATGTGTTGGGCGGGCAGTATATGGGAAATCTCTATATCTTCCTCTCAATTTTACTGTGAATCTAAAACTTCTCTAAAAAATTAAATATTTTAAAACAAATGATAAATAACAACAGCTCCCACTTACTAAAAACTTTCCATGTCCCATGTACTATGCATTCCCCTTGAATCCTTTCAACTAAATGAAGTAGGAACTATTAGGGCTCCCATTTTATAGTTAAGAAAATGAGATTCTGAGATGGGCATTTTGAGGGAATAAATTTTTTTCAATCAACAAACTTGCTGCTCACATTGATTTTATCCTTTAGTAGATTAATGGTCCACCAAGAGGGCCAGCAGCCTAACACTGAACCCCAAACAGAGCAAGAACCACACTGTCATGAATTACCAAAACTTTTGAGACTCTCTTATATTGTAATTTATATCCAGATGACCCCTAAATTTCATACTTTAGGAACGGGAAGAAAAGTTTGCTGTGATTTATTATATTACTATTGAAAAGAAATAAGACTATAAATTCAGTTACTACCTCTAAGAATATTTTAATCTGAAGTAAAACAACTCTCAAAAGGACTTTTCCCCCATCCACTCCACTTCTAAAGAGACAGCATAAAATGTTTTTTATTAAAGTCAATTTTTTTTAAAAATATCTAATAATGTTGAATGGTGATCACAGATTCAGGCAAAGCTCCTAGAATTAGTCCTGTAAAGTGAAAGCTAAGGTTCAGAATAATAAATCTGGCTCTCAATATCATAAGTTGGCCAAAACTCAGTTATCTTCATGATACTGCCAATACAGAAATGTGAACAGATATTTAAGAGAGATTTTAAAGCCAAGTGTTTTGTTTAGTTTTAAGGTTACTGCTTAACACCATGCGTGCTGGAAATCAAAGCTAACCACAGCACCATGTCAAGAGCAGTCCTCTCACAGAGTCTCACAACAGTTTCTCAACTTGACTATGAACTTTTTATAAAGTGGCTATTGGACTAGTGCATTAAAAATGCTGGGATGGGAGCTGACAGAGAGGAAGCTGGTTTGCCAAACAGCCTTGAGAACCTGATGCTGCCACTCTTCCAGTGCTAAGTGCTGGCCAAGAACAGTGCCCACAGCAGGCTCAGAGATGCCAGCTGTAATGAGATACTTGTGTTTGAAATGCACTGAGTTTCAGCATGGCCAGTACCATCTGATCATGGAACTGGGCAGGTTCATCCCTCTTGCAAGAGCACCCTCTTCTGAGACCTTCAGTCAGACTACTGAACTCAGCTTTGGGAAATTTCACAACTTGAGATGGTTTTACTGTTTTTCTGGGATCCCTATGTAAAGATGGGCTCTTGAACAAATACACAAATTAGAGTATACAAAATGGAATGTGGCAAAAAAATAAATAAAAAATTAAGAACAAAGTAGATCAAAGATCTACTCAAAATGATCCAACTTCTTTTGAAAGCATTAAAATCACATACCTAAATAGCAAGCATCATACACAAAGATGTTCATTGGCTTGTCTACAACAGGAGAATTGTGGAAACACTCTAAAGATCCAATTATAAGTAAATACAGCTCATAAACATGCTGTAAAATTTATAGCAACTGAAATGGCTTTTACAAAGCTATATTAATAATTTTAGGGAAAATAATAATTAACCTGGGGAAGGAGCAAGAAAAACACATACATATAGCAGGACTTTGGGGGGGAAGTTTATATATTTTATTTACATACACGCATAAAAGACTATAAGGAGATAAATACAGCCAAATATTAATAGTAATTGTTACTGTGATATTTTCTCTTAATAATTTTTCTAAAATTTTTAAAGTTTATACATATTCAAAATCTAATCAGAAAACAAACTACTAAAAATTTAAAGGTAATAGAAAAAAAAACCAGATATACTCAAATAGCCTGAGAAAATTTTTTATTTACAATGAGAATACAACATACCACGGTTTAAGAAAAATTTGTAAGAATGAAACTCCCACAGAAGTTTATAGAACAAAATGTATACTAAATCCCCCAATTAAAGACCCATAAAGTAGTTTCAGTGCTTTCTAACCCACCTTCTCACAGCAGGGAATTAATCCCTCTGGGGGATGCAAACAAACTTCAAAGAGAAGATTATGCCCAGACACTAGTATTGTATAGGGTAAGGTTTATACCTAAATTTGCTCAGATACTTTGGCAGAGATCAGAGATGCAAGTCCAAGAAACAAAGACTAATTTTAAGGCAGATTTCTTTGCAATCATTCAAAATGGCAAAAATAACGCATTGAATAATAGCAGGAAAAGGTAAGTATGATGAGTTTTATTAAAAACAAATAAGAAGGTTGTAGAAGTAGGTAAAAGATTACCTACAATCAAATATTAAGTGACAGCTTGTTCACTGGTAATAGCAACTAGGAAATCTTACAAATTCCCAAAGAAACTAAGCAGCACCATGAGTTCAATTTGTGTACCTAAACTTTACTTTCACAGTGTTTGGAAGGTATCCCATTCAGTATCATAAATCTTGGTGCAATGTCTAAGCAAAAGTTACAGATCACATGTCCCTCCCATGGATTTCATGGAATGCCCTTCACAGCACAGAACACATGAGAGTTTACAACACATGTCTTCAGTATTACAAACATTAAAAGTTATCGGTGAGGGAAAAATACTCTCTTTAAATTCTAGTAATATTTCTCATTGGCCTTTCTCACGTGTCATCTTTTTATTGAGAGGTAATACTTTAGGTACAATTCAGAAATATGTGATCATTTTATAAAAATATGATTTAAGTAGAGTAGCATATCTTAGTAATTCAGCTTTATTTAGTTTTCCAATTTTAAAAAGTCATGAATAAGGAATCAAATTTAGAGTTTAACTTTTTTGAATATTTATCATCTAATAGAAAACTAAAGTCCTTGTTAAAGACCTAAATGCAAATAGCAAAACTATACATTTCTTATAGGACAATATCTTCATATCTATAGGGTAGGAAAATATTAATAAACGAAAGGCCCGGTGCACAAATTCGTGCATGGGTGGCGTCCCTCTGCCTGGCCGGCGATCAGGGCTGATCAGCCAGCTGGCTGGGCCTGGGGGGGCTGGGGAGGAGGGGGAGGGACTGTGGGAGGTTGGACCACGGGAGGTTGGCTGTGGGAGCACACTAACCACCAAGGGGCAGCTCCTGTGTTGAGCATCTGTCCCCTGGTGGTCAGTGTGCATCATAGCTAATGGCTAGTTGTCCGGTCATAAAGGTCGCTTAGGCTTTTATATATATAGATTGTACTATATTAAAATCATTAAGTTTTGATCAAAGGTACCATAAAGAGAGTGAAAGACAAACCATAGAGTGGGAGAAGATATTTGTAACACATACAAGCAGATAATTAATATCCATAATATATACTGTAATTTCTTATAAATCAATAAGGAAAAGGTAGAAAACTCAATTTTTTTAAAAAAGCAAGAGACTTGAACAGGCACTTTTAAAAAGAAGCTGAATAAGATGCCAATAAGCATATGAAAAGTGCTCAATCTCATCAATCATCAAGAAAATGCAAATAAAAACAATGATATACTACTACACAACCACCAGGTTGGCAAAAAAAAAAAAAAAAGGTCTAATTGTACCAAGGACTGATGCCAAATGCTGAAGGGAGTGTAGATGAACACAATCAATTCTAAAAAAAACTGTTTAGCATGATCCAATCATGTAGTAGGGTTTCTATCCTATGGAAGTATGTTTACAGGCACCAGGATTCACACATAAAAATAATCACAGTGCCCTGGCAGGTTAGAGCATCCCCCCTCAGACCGAAGGGTCTCAGGTTGGATTTCGGTCAAGGGTTCATACCTCACCTCGGATGTAGGCTCGATCCCCGGCCCTAGTAGAAGGGCTTGCAGGAGACAACCAATCAATGTGTCTATTTCACATCGATGGTTCTCTCTCTGTCTTCCTGCCTCCCTTCCACTCTCTCTAAAAAAAAAATCAATGGAAAAAATATCCTTGGGTGAGGATTAACAACAAAAAAATATATGTTCTATCTTCCTATCACAACAAATATGCCTTTATCTGCCTAGAAGACTAAATTCATACTGAGAATTTTTGGATTCCTTAAAGTTCAAGTGGAAACCTGATGGTGCAGGGAAAATTGGCCACCGGCCCACTGCCCATAGCCCTCTTCTCTATCCCATACTGCCAACAACCTCGCACACAGCACCCAGTCACCTTCATTCACAAGTCCAAGTTCCATCCCATACACTACTACCCACAAATGGCAACTCTTAAGCCATCACTTGGGCCTAGGAGTGTATACACCTGCAGCTCAGACTACCCTCAGAAAGACAGACCTCAGGAAGAGACTCATGCAGCCTCTGGGCCATTTGGGCACAAAATTCTGAGGTCCTAGGTACTCAAAGGTCTAGAATGGAAGGGTTCAGGCTCCAAGTGGGCATATCCCATAGGCCCCACAGACTCCTTGCCCCATGGAAGAGGGACAAAGCAGGGCCCTCTAAAGCATCGGGCCAGGGCAGGGATCGCTCTTGCCAGGAACAGAATTTCCTTAGAACCAAGCAACATTATATTTGTTAACCTGGACAGCAGTAACATGGGTACTCACTTTATAATTATTTGTGAAATTGTACATGCAAGTTTTATGTGTTTTTCCACAAATAATGGGACTGACACCATGTGCCTACTGATATGATACACAATATCATGTTCTAGATACTTGCCCAAAATCCATAATCTGAATCTAATCATTGGGATACAATCAGATCCAACCCATGGACTTTTTTTTAAAAAAAGCTAATTCCTTAAAAAAATGTCATAAAAGGTAAAGAAAAGCCATAAAATTATTACATGCTGAAACTAAGTAGATGTGAAATTAAACAGAGTGCATGATCCTGAATTAGATTCTAGATCAGAGGGGGAAATGCTATAAAGGACACTTTTGGGACAAATGATCAAATTTAAATATGAACAACTGACATTATATCAATGTTAAATTTTCTTATCTCAATAACTATACTAGAATTATGAAAGAAAATGTCCTTATTCTTGGGAGATATATTCTGAAGAATTTAGGGGTGAAAGGTCACAATGTCTGCAACTTCTTAAGTGGCTCAGCAAAAATAATATGCATATGCATATAGAATGAAGAAAATATGGCCAAAAAGTAACACTTGCTGAATCTAAGGAAAGGGCATATACACTTGGCTATCCTTGTAACGTTTATCTTTTTAAATATTTTCAAAATAAAAAGGTTTTAAAACTATACTAAAGAGTTAAATAAGAAAAGACTTATCTGCAGGAAGGGAAGAAGAATCAGATGTCTGGGATGAAAGGGTAAGATACACACTTTTCTTTTTGTTCATTCTTTCATCTTATTTTCACTTTTCAAATTTTATTCATATCCCCCAAAAAATTTCAGTTTAACTTTGGGGGGCAATTGAAAGGGGAAACATTAGCAAATAGAGAAATAAGAAAAATGTTTGTCCTTAAATGTATCTGTCAAATCACAGCCATCATCAAATGGTTACTCTGTAACATTAGCCCATAAAATGCTGCTCACATACACACTGAGTAACCCTTCCCAATCCAATAGTTTGCACATTAAGAGGCATAACTTACGGATGTTAATATTCTACTTCTACAACAACCATATATTTCTAACATGTTTTACAGCTTTCGTTAGATAAGCCAGAAAGTGGAGCACACATGATTAATCTGACTTTTGCTGTTAGGAGAAATTCATTCATTTTAACAAACATTGGTGATGTTATGCAAAGCCCTGCAGATGACATAGAGTTGTGTATATCATGGTCACTGTCCTCATGAAGGCAATGCAGCAAAGTGACAAGGACTTGAACCACACAGTAGCTATATGACCTTGGTAATTTATTTGATCTCTCTGAGATTCCCTTTTCTCATAGTTGTAATGGAGATGCCACCCAGCTATCTTTAAGGGCTGAATTGTAAGGACTGACTATGTCAAGTATGTAGGACAAGACAAACTCAATAAAAGCTATTTTTATGAGTATTACAATCTAATTAAATAATGAAATAGAAAAAAAAATATGACCAAGGTTGTATAGCCAATTAAGGGTATAACTACCACTGAAATCCTGATTACTCCAAGTTTCTAATCCAAGAAAATTCACTCTCCCTAAACACCAAATAATATATGCAACTGTTAGTATATGTGGGCCAAGAGTTGCTGCCTAACATATCTTTGGCAAATGCATCACTCTATCAGGCACCAAGAAAAAGAACACTGGATCAAAAGGTTATTTTTTTTCTCATTAACCGAGAAGGATTTTAGCTCAAGAAGTATTCTATTCAGCCTGCACAAGGTGTCTAAGACCCTGTCATAGAATACATGTCCAAATTAGTTCAAAAGCTAAAGCCACAGGAGGTATTTCCTTCAAATAATTTCCAACTTTCTTTTACCAACCAACATAAAATTTACTAAATTAAATCAATGTCATCATGCTTATGATGATGTGGGCACAAATAACAAAGAAAGACACTTAAACATACTTAAAAATAAGTAACAGTTTAGAATATTCCCATATCCCATATGCATGGCTATCTCATACAATAAACAAACATGCCATATGATAATTAAACATGCAAATACCTGAAAGAGTGCCACCTGACCTAGGATAGGCCACTTCAACATACACTTCAAATGTGGTCTCTGGGTTTTGCCTACGAAAGAAACAAATCATGATTACTAACAAGGATGGAGGCAACATGGTTATAGAACATGAAGGCTGAGGTATAAAGTACACCTTGATAAAATCATTAGCTCCACAACTTAATGGCTGTGGAACTTTGGACAAGTTACTCAACTTCTCTGAACCACGACTACCTAATCTATAAAATGAGAACACCTAACCAGAAAAATTATTGTGAAATTTAAACACACACACACATTGTCTGGGTACAATGTCTGGCCAATAATAGACTAAACATTATTACAATTTTACAGATGTCACATCTCCAGTTTACCCAGCTAGATCTCCAAAGCCACAGATAGAATTCTGAGGAAACTCAAAGCAAAGCAACACTAGCAGAAAGTAGCCTTCTCCCTCATATTCCAGGATAAAACATTCATAGGATGAAGTTAACTTGCTTATTTATAGATTTTTAAGACTGAAACAAGCAAAACAGTATTCTGTCTCACTAGGCTGTTATGAGACAGGATCCTAATCTAAATGTAAGACTGTTCCCACATAGGGGGCTTCACCTGTAGAAAAACTGCAAGTATATGAATGTTCATTATTATATCCTTTTACCTTTTTATGTCATAAATATTTCATAATAAGTTTTTTAAAGATCACAGCACTAACAGAATGTTAACAGTTAATTCAGAGGGATGAGAACATCGGGGTTATATTTCTTTGCATTTTCTCTTTCTCTTTGATTCTAAAACTACAATAAAAAGATATTATTTCCAGATTGAATGAAAATCAGTCAGTGAAGAAAATGTTATACTTTCAAATGTCTATAACTGAATTATATTTTAAACCTGACAACAAAGCTCAGAGAAGAAATTTTCTGAGTTGCCTAATCAGATCTAAGGTTTAATTTCAATCAAATAAAAACTTTGGATTTACCTAATAGATTACAGTTTTCAAAATAACTCTCATTTATCACATTTCATTCTTATTATAATCCCAGGAGGTAGGTGCATCAGGCATTATCAACACCACACAGGTGAGGAACCTGAGGCAGAGTTCCTAAGTGACTTGTAGGTGGTCCCACAGCTACTTAGAAATGTAGCCAGAACCAGAATTCACACCTTCTGGCACTCAAATTCTGTTTCATTGATTCTAAGAACTTTCCCCCTACATTTTCTCATATCTTACAATCTATTGCCTCTTACAATTCTACATGGCAGCATTTTTTCTTTATTGATAATACATATAATAACTATAATAATAGCATCTTAAATTCAATACTAGTAAAATATGGTAATACTCCCTAAAGTTCCTTAGCAGTAGAAAGAAAAATGTGTTTTGCCAATCAGGAATCTAGTTCTTTCTCTCGTGAAGGATCATCATTTCTTCATTGAATAGAAACTTGGGCTTTTGCTTTAAATAAGCAACTACAGCTGCAAAGAGTTGGCTGCTCTAAAATTCAATTTAAATATATATTGTCAAATATAACTTAAAAATTATACACTAAATCAGATTATCTTACTTAAAAATATGAAATAAAACAAGGTGAACTTAAGTTTTAAGCTCCTTTAAAAAAATTTTTGTGCTCTTTTTTCCCTGATAGAGGGTACAGAAAGACCTACAAAGTCAGTATCTTTTGGCCACCAAACATTTGTGGAAAATACCAGATGAAAAGATCCTTTTCATTCAAATGAGCTCAAAGAACAATGTTTGATGAAAGAAAGGAATGTTCTAAAGTCATCTGAAGAACACCAACAAGATTCCTTCTAAAACCTAAATAAATCTTTCTTAAGTTTAGTTTGTAACTGGCTAGATTCCATCTCAGAATTTCATTCCTCTAGATTAAGATAATGGTTTTCAAGATGTGTTCTGCAGTACCCTATGACTCCATAAAGCTTCTTCAGAGCCTTCGTACATATTTTACCTAAATTTCCATTTTTTGTTTTCCCCATTTAAAAAACTAAATAACAAGCATGAGCATGGAAAGATGTTACATACCAAGTTTTTTATTTATTTTTTATTTTTTAAATATATTTTATTGATTTTTTACAGAGAGGAAGGGAGAGGGATAGAGAGCTAGAAACATTGATGAGAGAGAAACATCAATCAGCTGCATCCTGTACACTCCCCACTGGGGATGTGCCCGCAACCAAGGTACATGCCCTTGACCGGAATCGAACTTGGGACCCTTGAGTCCGCAGGCTGATGCTCTGTCCACTGAGCCAAACCAGTTAGGGCATACCAAGTTTTTTAAACACTGGAGCTCCAACACATTAACCTGTGCCACTAAGTTGCGGTGACTGTGCAAACCTGCTGTCTCTAAATGAAGAATACCGTGTACTAGTATACTCATGGTCTCTGCTGCTTCTTCTTTCTCTCTTTAACATACTCTGAACCCACCACACCACTGAAACAACTTGTCATGATCACCAATGACCTCCACATTGCTCAAATGGTCAATTCTCAGTGCTTGTCTCACTCAACCTTTCAGCAGCATTTGACACAGTTGATTGACTTGCCCTCCTTCTTGAAACACTTTCTTCACTTGCCTATCAAGATCACTCTCTATTAGTACTCTTCTTACCTTACTGGCTGCTCTTTGCTAACTCCTTCTGAAGCAAGCTCTCCTACCCTGGACCTTAGTCCTGGACCTCTTTCTATCTACACTCATTACTTAGATGATCTCATTCAGTCTCAGGGCTTTAATTATTTAAATCTTGCTTCTTCCTTGACTCCAGATCCCTTATCCAACTGCTACTCAACACCACCACCTGAATATCCATGAAGCATTTCTAATTTAACAAAGGGTGCTTTTCTTCCTCAAACTTGCATCTTCTGAAATCCACCAGTTATTCAGTCCAAAAAACTTGTGTCATCCTTAGACTCCTCTTTGTTTTATATGCCACTTATGTCCATGCCACAATCAACCAATCAGCAAATTCTGATGACTTGATCATCAAAATATATCCAGAAAGCATCCCCAACCCCACTAACTTGGAAAGATCACCATCACTTCACCTCTATTACTGCAGTAATCTCCTGACTGATCTCGCTGCTTCCTCCTTTGCCCTTCTACTAGTATGGTCAGATTTCAACTTAGTGGCCAGAAATTCTTTTATTCCAAAGGTCAGGTTATGTCATTCCTCTGCTCAAAACCTCCCAAAAGCTTCCATACCACTCAAAATCAAAGTCTTAGTTCTAGAAATAGATGGTGGTGATGGTTATACAACAATATGAATATATTTAATACCACTGAACTATACACTGAAAAGTGGTTAAGATTAAAAATCTTATACATATTTTACTACAATTTTAAAAGAAATTGAGGGGGGAAAAGTCCTCATAAGGTCCTACATGATGTGGTCTTTGACTATCTCACCTATCTCTCCAACTTCATTTCATACCTCTCTCCCCTTCTCCCTGCATTCTAGCCACACTGGCCTCCTCTCTACTCCTGAGACACACCAGACTCATTCCTATCTTACAGCCCTTTGTATTGACCTTCATATAGGTGGCCCTTCCTGTCATTCAAAACTTGGCTTATACTTGGCCTCCTCAGAAAGGCCTTCCTCAACACACTCTCTACCACATAATTTTAATTCTCCACATCATAACTATCACAATCTTGTTAATTGTCAGTCACCCTCCTCTAAAGGCAAAATGCAGAAAAGCAAGGACTTTGTCTATCATACCTGCTAGTGTGCTTCTCTGAACAGTGAGTGGCACATAGCCATAATCAAATAAGCATTCAGAATGAATAAAGAAAGTACAAACTAGCCTTCCTGGGGTCTAAAATATTTCAATATATGAGCAGAATGATTATACACACCTGTGATCCTCAAATTTTAACATGTTAAAATAGATTTCCAGCCCCACCTCCAGAATTTCTGGAGTAGGACCCGAGAATTAGCATGTCTAATGAATACCTAGGTAATACTTATGCTGCTGGACTAGTGATCACACTTTCAGAACTACTGATCTAGTTAAATGGAATTATTCTCCCAAATAACTTAGTACAAATGACATAAAATAAACATAGGGTATACTTCAATAATCAATTATTTCAATAAAAGATTTGCAATAAAAGATTTCAAAGGCATTGTAGAAGCAATGAAGCTTACTCCTCTTCTATTGCTATCCATAGTTACTGCCTCACTCTAATGAGTAATAACAAGACTACATTAAGTTTTTTACTCAGTTCAAATAGTTGCCAGAGTTCTGTTACATGGAGCCAAAGATTATGACAGTCTCTTTTAAAACAGAAAAAGAAAAGCAAAAAGCTGATTAAAACACTAAAAACAAATTAGACTATAAGTTATAGTCATGTTCATCCATGATCATTTACATGTTGCCTTATGGAAGAAGTGGTGACTAATGTTGTGACAAGTTATATAACATACCAACAAATATACTTAAGTTATTTTAAGGGCCAGTGAAGCCAGTGCAGATGGAAGCATTTTCTGTTTCTCTGCAAATCAAAATAAATTTAAAAGTGTGTCTTCTAAATGCAAATGGCTAAGCAACTCTTACTTAATATTTTCATTAAGCCTGTAAACAATTAAGATATAACAATTTCCAGAGAATCTCTGGGACTGCTTCTATCTTCCATTACTCTTCAAGATGCTCAATATTTTTAACTACTTGACTAAAGAAACTGAAAATCCTATTTCTGTCTATTAACACTCACTGCTAATTTAGTACATGTAATGATGCTGAGAATGCAATACTCAGAGCCAATTTTCCAATATGGACCCAAGTTTTCCCAGAACACTTCATGCGTTCCCTCCTCTCTGGGGAGCCTTCTCAATCCCCCTCACTCAGGCCCAGATTGGGTTAAGTGTCCCTCCTTTACACTCCCAGGGCACCCTATGCTTCCGCACTCTTACCACAGTCAACCCTGACACAATTACAACTACCTGGGTAGCTTTTAAAGTCCTGATGGCCAGGCTATACCCTAGAACAATTAAATAAGAATCTCCCAGCATCAGTGTTGGTTAAAGCTCCCAGCTTATTCCAATGTTCAGCCTAGGTGGAAAACCACCAGTGTACCTCTGACTAAGTATCTGTCCTCCCACTCGACTGGCAGTTCCTTGAGGGCACTGACTGCCTTATAAACCCAGTTCCACACCAGGCACAATAAAAGATGAATGAGTTTTCCTCCAACATCTCACATGTAGTTTTCAGCTCCCATAACTGCTTCTCTCTCTCTGACAGGAGGTAATTTGCTGAATACACACCATTGTTAGTCTTTAAAGATGTTTTCCTTTGGCGTCAAAGGTATGAATAAGTCACAACTGCTGACAACAGCCTCAGCCAGTAAATATGGAAAAATGACACACAAACAGCTAAAATGTGCTTGAAAGAAGGGAGGTCTGCTCAGTTCTTACTTCTGGGAGAATGAAGTCTGAAAGTAAGCCAAGAGAGTTTCTATTCAATACCTCTCTTCTGTACAATTCTCCGTGATTCACTGGAAGGACCATGCTCAGTGCTCAGGGCCGTGTTCTCAGAATGATTAAGTACACTCACTCAGCTTGAAGTCAAGGGACAGACAAAGGCTTTGACAATATTCAGGCAGCAGGAAAGCTTAATGGTTTGGGTTTTGTTTGGTGTGGTTTGTTTTTTATTTTTTAGAGCATCATACTATTGATCATTCTGCTGGATCATCAACTTTCAATTAGGATCTACTTTTCTTCAATAACAACATATTATGAGATTAGGAGAAAAATATAACACTATTCACAAAATGAATCTTTGCTGCATATGGTAACCATGTCATAGTGCTAGGCCCTCATCCCCTTTAAGTGTTACTTAGAGCTACAAACTAAAACACAGTGTTAGAACCCCTGACTCATTTCACAGCAGTCAAATCTTCAAATCAGCTAGTATTCTTCAAGCAAAATAACAACCTATTCTCTATAGACTAGAGTAATGATTTGACTTCAGCACACTGTTTCTTTAATTACAAACTTATATGCTGAGGGGGCTAAGGTATAATATTTCAAAATCCACATCAATTGAACTGTCTTAAAGTTGACAACAGTCAAAAGAAACTGTATATACTTCAGAACATGCTAGCAAACATCACCTAATAAACATTGATTCCTTTAAGCTAGACAAACAAGCAAAAAGGTAGTGTTAATATTTCCAACAAGTCTCCATTTGTTTCAGTGGACTCTGAAATTAAAGCCCTTTTCCAGGCTGAAAATGCTGTATCAAAGAGTGCTTTCTAACCCATAACAAGTTAACACCTCCATAGAAGAATGCAGTCACTGTTGAAACTTGTTAGAAAATGATTAACTTAGTTGTGTAATTATACAAACAAGTTGTTTCAAGATTTTACACTTCGCTTTTCATTTCTAATAATGCTCTCAGGATCAGATTAATAAAGATACACAGAAACTGCTGTGAGAGGAGTTACAAAGTTTTACCTTCCCATATATCCCTATGAAAGATCCTTATGCCACAATGTGTAAAGTCCACGGGAAAAAGTTTAGCTGCATTCTGAGCAGAAAAAAAGCCTGCACACCCCTCAGCAATGTGCAGTACTCCATACAGTTTTAAGAAATCCTCTACCAGGCTGACCTACAGTGTAAAATCTAGACTCTTCAACCATATTAATAGTATCCGCAAAGATCATATCTATTTAATTATCAAAAAGTTTGTCCTTAAAAAAATATATTTAAAAGCCTCCCATTTCCTAACTTTTCCTCTGCTCCTACTGAAAATTTAGTTCTAAATTGGGCAGGGCAAGATAGATGTCCAGTGTAGAGTGCAGAGCCTGGGCAGGATGAGGAAATGTTCCCACAAAGGAGTGATCTGACAAGGGATGTCAGAACACAAGCAGGGTGGAGTCTATCTGGCTGAGGGATGGCCTGGAAATTCAATGTCAAACCCCAGTGAATGCGAAAGGCAACCACCCAGGGGAAGCCATCTGGCACAGGGAGCCAGAACTCGAGCAGGGTAAGGGCATTCACACACAGGGCAGCCAGACCTGGGATGTGGAAACACAAGTGGAAGGATAAGAGTGCCCATGGAGGGACATGAGTATCACAGCCCAAGAGGGTAAAGAGCGTGTTCAAGTACAAAGACACCCTACTGTGGGGTGTGGAAGCTCTGGCAGGGGTAAGCAGGGTGACCATGTGGGATCAGTGGAGGCTTCTCTAGCATGATAAAATCAGAGTCCAAACTGGGTGAATAGGGCATCCACAGGGCAGTGGGGAGGGCAGGGGCATGTCAAAACACCAGAATAGGCACTGTGATCTTAGGAAAATAAGGTCAAAGAGGAGAGCATCCATCCACATGGGTGGAGGATGAAGGGGCAGTGTGCCTGACTGGAACCCAAGACAGTAGAAGGGGGAGGGGGCCTGCTTTCTCACAGTTGAAGTTAACACACACATATTTCTTGGCTCTTTACTGACAGGACCTGGCAGCAACAATACCCAACGCCAATGAATATAGTATCCAGACCTTGGCTTCTAAATACAATTATCCTCTAAAGGGAACCAGGGCTTCTTAAAGAAATAGCTGATTCCAGGGCTGGGACAGAGAAAGTACAAGATTAGCTTGGAACATGTTATTGTGTCATAAAGCAAATAAGTGCTCAAAGAATAATGGAGACATGTCAAAAAGACCTACTTGAAAAGGCTTCCACTGGCCAAATCTGGGGTAATTTGAGTATCAAAATCAATAATGATATTAACAAATTATTAACCTCCAAATAAGATAGTAAGCCATGAGTCCACATTGGTGAATACATTGAAAATTTAGTGAGAAATGGAACATAGTTTCAAAGTACCTTCCCACAAAATACTAGTAGCAAGAGGGAAAAAAGTAAACTTTCCATGTAGAAGTTTGGCAAAACTACCATAATCCAGTCATCAAAGTGATCAGTATCAGTAATCTGCTAGACAAACTGCTCGAGTGCAATGAGAAAAACACAGCAGCACTCCTGTGGTAGGCAGTTAGATAAGGACAATGGGCCAGGTACAGAAGGTCACCATGGTGTAAAGCCCCAGGTGCCTAGTGAAGGACAACTGTAGGGTCGGACCTCATCCCCAGTGTGACCTTTCCTCCTCCAGCATATCGCTGGTCATGTGACTTGGATCCCCAATCTTTCCTCCCTAGAGCTAACATCTAAGCCTCAGTTGTAATTCAGCTCCAGGCCCAGAAAAGCAGCAAAACCAGACCAGTGACACCAAGACTGACCTCAGGACCAACTGCATTGAATAAATGACCCCCTGCCCTGGTGCTGATCACTGCCCTGGTACTAACCAATCAGTGGAGGTCTGACCTTAAAAGGACACATCTGGAAAGTTGCTGAATATTCTATAGAAATCTTCCCCTGGGACCTCCCCTAAAATCTCCACCCTTAAAACCCTTAGGAGGGAGGACCCAGCACACTCTTCCTCTCAGGAGGATGCCCTGCCTTTCCTTAGCTCCTCCCCCTCCCCCAGATGAGTTACTATTATCTTCCTCACTGCCAAGCTCCAAGGCCCTTGCTTTACCTCTATAACTTGTTTCCTAAGATTAATTTCTTCTTCTACTTCTGTGATTTTCCAAATAAATGTTCTCTTATAGTTCGAGTCTTGGCTCTGAATTATTTCCTAGCCAGAACTCAAGTAACCAAGATTTCTGAACCCAGGTCCAGTCTGACCCCACCGGTCTTACTAACACCTGGTGCCATTCTCACCTCCCACAACATTCCCATGATATTCCTGCCAAAAGGCTTAACCTGAACTCAATCATGAGAAAGTATCAGACAAATTCAAACTGAGGGATCTTCTAAAAAATAGCTGACATGTAATTTTCAAAATTGTCAAGGTTATGAAAATCAAGAAAAGATTAAAGATCCCTTTCCAGACTGAAGGAAACTAAAGAGACATGACAAGTAAATGCAATGTGTGATTCTGAATGGGATCCTTTAGCTACAATTAAAGATGTTATTGGGACTACTAAAATTTGAATGGGGTCGAATAATTAGATGTAGCAATGAATTAGTGCTAATTTCCCAATTTTGACGGTGTTGTTGTGGTTTTATAAAACAACTAGAGGCCTAGTGCATGAAATTCGTGCACGAGTAGGGTCTCTAGGCCTGGCTGGCAATCAGGGCCAATTGGGGACTTCCGGCTGCTGGCCAGGGCCTCCCTTCCCTGGCTGCTGGCTGCTGGCCAGGGCCTTCCTTCATTCCGTGCCATACCCTGGTAGTCAGCGCACGTCATAGCAAGCAGTCGAACTCCCGAGAGGACACTTTGCATATTAGCCTTTTACTAGTATATATACACTGAGGGACCAGATTATTATGATCTCTGAACGCATAATAATCTGGCCACTCAGTGTGTGTGTATATATATATATATATATATATATATATATATATATTTTTATTTTTTTTTAGAGGCCCGGTGCATGAATTCGTGCACGGGTGGGGTCCGGCTAGCCTGGCCAGGGGGAGGGGACATGGGCGGTTGGTCGGCCTACCTACTAGTCGAACTCCTGGTCAAGGGGACAATTTGCATATTAGCCTTTTATTATATAGGATATACACTGAGTGGCCAGATTATTATGCGTTCAGAGATCATAATAATCTGGCCACTCAGTGTATATATATAGATGGCCTTGTTTGCAGGAAAAGCCCACTTAAGTATTTAGGGGTAATGGGGCATCAGATCAGCAGCTCACTCAAAACTGTTTTGTGTGTGTGTGTGTGTGTGTGTGTGTGTGTATGTGTGTGTGTGTTTAGTTCTTTATATTGCACTGCCAACTTTTCTATGAGATTTTGGTTGTTTAAAAACAAAAACAACCATTCATTAATACTAGTTTCCCATGTAGTATTATTGTATTGTATAAATGTACAGCTTTTTTATCCACTTATCTACTGATGGGCACTTGGACTGTTACAGATCTTGGGAGGTGGACAAAGAGGAGGGAAATGGGGGGCGGACATCTGTAATAGTGTCAACAATAAAAATAAAATGAAATAATAAACTAATTTGACATTTGGGGCAATGGTAAGATATGTACACATATAATACCTTAATAAAAAAAATACTGATTTTCCTGGCCTTTCTCACAGGGGTGACTTTCTCACAGGAATGACATGAGGGTCTATGGAAAGAACCCCAGACTAAATATCAGAAGGCCTGGGTTCGAATCCCTTAACTAGTCAGAACCATCTAACTTTTCATGCACCAGCTCCCTCCCTGTCAAGAGATAATACCTGCCCTGCTCTTCTCAAAAGTTGTTTCAGGGATCAAATGACAGAAACATGAGAAAAGTGTGTGTTTTTGTATACTAAAAGATACTAAACCAACATAGAGGGTATTATCATTTATCATAAAAAATAAAATAGCTCTGGCCAGTGTTGCTAATTGGTTAGAGCATTGGCCTGCACACCAAAAGGGTCACAGGTTCCATCCCTGGCCTTGGTTGGGGCAAGTGCGGGAGACAGCCAATCAAAGTGTCTCTCTCACATCCATGTTTCTTTCTCTCTCTCTCTCTCTCTCTCTCTCTCTCTCTCTCTCTCTCTCTCTCTCTCCCTCCCCCCCCCCATCTCCTTCCCTTCCACTCTAAAAATCAATAGGAAAAAAAATGTCTTCAAGTGAGGATTAACAAAAATCTACATATATATAAAAGGCTAAGTGTCCATCCATCCAACCGGTAGCTATAACGTACACTGACCACCAGGGGGCAAATGCTGAATGCAGGAGCTGCCAAGACCCCAATGGTCCAGAGCACAGCCCAGCACAGCCCAGCACAGCCCAGCACAGCCCAGAAACGATCACTGTGGGCACCGGGTAATGACATCACATAGCAACATCCAGTTTCCTCTCCCTAGCAACTAGCCTCCTTGGAGTTTCTTCAGCCCAGGAATCCAACTTGCGTTATAGCCAGGTGCAAACATTTCACAGTTTAACCAAATGTTTGTGAAATGTTTTCATGTGCCTCATCTCATTTGATCCTCACAGATGTCCTGGAGTAGGTAGATAGGAGACTCAGTAGAATCCTATTTTCTTTTCATTAGCCGGAAAATGGAGATTTAGAAAGCTTAGAAACTTGACCTGACTGAAAAGAAGTAAGAAATGGTGGACCTTGAAAATGACTTCAGGTTTGCTCACTGCACAGAATATAGTCAAACACTGCTACAGTTAAATATTTTACCCTTTGTACTCCCTGCGTGTGCTACAATAAATCTGCTTCATGTTGATATTTACTGCTGTGTTGCTGACAATTACCTAAAAGAGAAGATGGGGTGCTTTACTGGGTTGGAAAAAGTTTAGCTAAATCAGAAAGCAGGTCTAATTAAGCAAGTTTATTCTATATCTATAAAAGACTAAGTTGACTCACCCATGCGCGATACATATAAAGCTCTTGCTGGCGCCAATCACACGCATGTGTTTCGATCTGTCATTATAGATCATGAATTTGGTTGACACTTCTATTGTAGAGAAAGGGCGAATAGCGATATTAAAATATTTCTTCTAATGAATTTTCTTTCAATGTGCACAAATAAATAAAATAGCTTCATCTTACCGATGATAGGCTTTGATTTCAAAGACTCAAAACTCTTAAGCTTTCAAATACTGTTATTAAAAGCAATCCAGAAAATAAGAAACTACCCATTTAGATGAGTTGTCTATTAAGGTCTTTGGCCCATTTTTAAATCAGGTTGTTTGTTTTATTGTTGAGTTTTAAGAGTTCTTTGTATATTTTGGATAACAATGTCCTTTACTAAATATGTCTTTTGTAAATATTTTCTCCCAATGTGTGGCTTGTCCTCTCATTCTCTTGATATTGTCTTTGACAGAGCATTAGTTTTTAATTTTAATGAAGTCCAGCTTATCCATTATTTCTTTCATGGGTTGCACCTGTGGTATTATATCTAAAAAGGCATTGCCATACCCCAGGTTATCTTCTAGGGGTTATATAGTTTTGTGTTTAACATTTAGGTCATGATCCATTTTGAGTTAATTTTTGTGAAGGACTTAAGGAAGGTCTGTGTCTAGATTCAGTTTTTTGCATGTAGATGTCCAGTTGTTACAGTACCATTTGTTGAAAAGACTATCTTTGCTCCATTGTGATGTCTTTGCTCTTTCACAAAGATCAGTTGACTACATTTATGTGGTTCTATTTCTGGGCTCTCTATTCTGTTCCATTTATCTGTTTGTCTATTCTTCAACCAATACCATCCTGTGTTGGTTCCTGCAGCTTTATAGTAAGTCTTAAAGTCAGTTAGTGTCAGATCTCTTTTATCTTTTCCTTCTACAATGTGTTGGCTGGCTATCCTGGGTCTTTTGCCTCTTCATATAAATTTCAGGATCAGTTTGTATATCCACAAAATAACTTGGTGGTATTTTGTTTGCGACTGCATTGGATAGAGTACACAGTAGGTTATTAGCCTAGTAATGTGGAATAATTAGCCCTAGATTGAATACTGCTACAGTCACATCGAACAAATCTTAAAAGCAAGACCCAGAGGGATCAAACTCTTTCAAAGTAACTTATCTGACAAACTTTATGAAATAACAGTTTTTAAGACATCAGGTAACAAAGCATAGTAATCACCTGAGAGATAGAAGGCAAATGAGGTGAGTTGGGTGAAAAAGGTGGAGGGATTAAGTCAAATTGGAAGTTACAAATAGTCACGGGATGTAAAGTACAGCTTAGGAAATATGGTCAATAATACCGTAACAACTGTGTATGGTGTCAGGTGAGTTCTAGATTTATCAGGGGGATCACCTCACAAGTTATCAAAATGCCTAACCACTAGGTATACACCTGAAAGTAATATAATATTAAATAGTAACTGTAATTGAATTTTTTTTTAATTTTTAAAGAAAGAAAACATGTACACATAAGGAACTGTTGGACACTGAAATTGGGTCTCAAAAGAACTGTTGGCCCAGAAAGAAACTCACTACTGACTGATTCATTTGCCTGTCACCATAACCATTATTGCTTGTCTCATTTTCGGTTCTTATAAGTGTATTTCTAATAGCACATGATCTCACTCATTTAGGGGAAATAATGAACAACATAGACTGATGAACAAGAACAGACCCAGAAACAAGGAGGCATCGATCAGACTGTCGGGCCTCAGAGGGAGGGTAGGGGAGGGTGGGGGTAAAGGGGAGAGATCAACCAAAGGACTTGTGTGCAAGCATATGAGCCTAACCAGCGATTAAGGGCAACAAGGGTGTGGGGGCATGTGTGGAGAGGGGTGTGGGATGGGGATGGGGGGATGAGGACAAATATGTGATACCTTAATCAATAAAGAAATTTTAAAAAAAGAAAGAAAACAAATGAGATAAGCCTACAATTGCCTCAGATTAATGCTTTGAGTAATTCCAAGAATATTTATATGAATATAAAAATACCCATAACCAAAAAGGTAAAATATACAATGTCTGGCTGCCAATAAAAATTGCCAGGCATGCAAAGAATCAGGAAAATATGACCTATAAGGAGGAGAAAAATCAATCAATTGAAGCCAAACCTGGCATGGACACCCATTCAAGTGTCTGCTATTTCCTTAATATAAAGTTCATTAACAGACAAGAAAACAACTTTAACTTTCTGTAAGATTTGCAGCTATGGTGGATCTATAATAAATAATAAAATGCCCACTTTTATTTAGAGCATCTTTACTTTTTTTACATAGTTTACCTATGCCCTAGATTTATTGAGAGGTGGTACTTAGTCACAGCTATTAAAACTTATCAATATAATGAAAGGAATCTTGGAATACCTCATCAGAGCTTCTAAACCAACTAGAGGAGTAAAAAAACAATCCATAGACTCACCAAGTAACCTTTGAAAGAATATATACTGTAAAACAGAAAAAGGTATAAGAAGCAAGGATCCTAGAAAGGTCCAAACTATCTGCTTGCCCTGGTTCTGACAATGAACTGGCTGTGCAGCTTTGAGCAAGAAATGAGAGACAGCAGTGGGCTAAGAAGTCTGAAATGTGAGCACTTGGGGACTGGCTCTAGCAAAGCTTTAAAAACTTCCCTCTCCAACATCTAATATACTCATCTGTAGAGATCACTAAGATATCTTCCAGCCCTAACTGGTTTGGCTCAGTGGATAGAGCGTCAGCCTGAGGACTCAAGGGTCCCAGGTTCGATTCCGGTCAAGGGCATGTACCTTGGTTGCGGAACATCCCCAGTGGGGGGTGTGCAGGAGGCAGCTTATTGATGTTTCTCTCTCATCGATGTTTCTAGCTCTCTCTCCCTCTCCCTTCCTCTCTGTAAAAAATCAATAAAATATATTTTTTTAAAAAGGTATCTTCCAGTTCTGACATCCAGTAGCTCTTTTGCAAAATCCTTTATTCAGAAAATACAAAATCATATTTTAATTAACATTCAGTTTAATAAAATTTATGTATCAAAATATTGATTTAGATTAATACAAATGCTAATTTCCCAAGTTCTCAACTTGTAAAAGTTCTTAGTCTTGAATATCCAACAAATACTTAAGTGAAGGACATTCAGACATCACTTGTTTTAGGGCAGTGGTTTTCACAGAGTTGAATAGATGTGGCTCAGAGGCCTTTGAAAAAGGGAAGAGAAATGAAAGGGACCCACCACATAGACAACTCTTATGTTTTACTAGAGGCCCAGTGCACAAAATTTGTGCACTGGAGATGGGGCAGGGGTGGGGAGGATGTCCCTCAGCCAAGCCTGTGCCCTCTCACAGTCTGGGATCCCTCACTCCTTACCACTCGCCTGCTCGCTGCTCCTTACCGCTCAGCCACTGCTCGCTGCTCCCGTCACTGCCGCTGCACTCACCAGCTGTGAGCCCAGCTTCTGGCTGAGCTGCACTCCCCTGTGGCAGCTCACTGACCACCAGGGAGCAGCTCCTGCGTTGAGTGTCTGCCCCCTGGTGGTCAGGGCGTGTCATAGCAACCGGTCATTCCGCGGTTCGGTCAATTTTCATATTAGGGTTTTATTATATAGTATGTCTAAATTTCAATAACATTTCCTCTGACAAAGGGTTCCATAGCTTTAAAAACAAAAGTGGCTCAAAGAGCATACATGCAAACAAAACAAACATATAAAATAGGTAGGTTTACTGTCCAGTTTACTAATAAAGAAACTGAGGTACGGGTTAGCATTTGCCTGAGGTCAGGCATTTAGGAATGAGGAAGGTGGGAATACTACCCAGGCAGTTTAGCTCTAGAATCCATGCTCCTAACTCCTATGCTACAGCTCAGCATACCACCACACAGTTTGGAAAATATAATATAAATCTCCAAGGCCCCCACATACATTCAGGAATAAAAAGATACTTATTAGCATGACATGCAAGGTTGTTCAGCAATTTAACCTCAGCTAGACCTCTCAGTCTCCCCTGCCATCACCCTTACCAAAACATGGGTGTACATACATACACACACACACACACACACACACACACACACACACACTCTATATTAATCACATTGAGCTTCTTTCCATTAGATCTCAATCATCACCCCCCTCCATTCCTTGTGTGTATATTTAGCATTTATTCAGCTATTTCAGAAGGGCAGGGCACAGTGCTAAATAAGCATTTAATATACCACACCTCACTTTATCCACATGACAATACTGTGAGGTAGGGGGTATTGTGGATTTTATAAAAATAGTCATGTGAAAATTACATAGCTTGCCCAAGGACAAATATCTAGCTAGTGAGTGTATGAACTCAAACCCAGTTCTGCTGTTATTTCAAAGGGTATGTTCTTGATCACAATTTCCCTGCCTAAAATGTGCTTATCTCCAAAGTCATATTCATTCAAGCTGCATCTAGAATAGTGCTTGACAAGTAGTAGGCACTTAGATATTTCCTGAATGAATGAACAAACGTGTCTTCCTCTCCAGAGGCCTCTCAGACTCCCTTACAAAAAAAACACTTGCTCTCTCTACATTGTCAAAAGCCTTGTTCCAAGGCTCTATATTATAAGGCTTCCCGGGTGGTATTCGATGCTTTCTACTTATATGTACATATTACTGACTAGACTAGGAACCTTATTTCACTTCATGTCTGTTATTCTCAGCACCCTAACAAAAGGCCTGGCTTTTAACAAGCACTCAATAAGTTTGTTAACTGAATGAAGTTCCCTGAGAAGAGAGATGATGAGTAATAGACTCATTACTCATATTAAAACTTATTTTTCCTCAAGATATAAACAAGATTCAGAGCTGTTATATACTCAGATGTACGCTCTATAAATATTTCTAGGTTTCAACTATCATTGGAGGCATCTAAATTTAACTCATTCAACACATATTTATGAGTAATCTACATATACTAGTATATAATCACTCTTAAGGAGCTTACAACCTAATCAAGGAGACAAAACATTTGTAAAGGTAAACAGTCAAACATAACTAGGTGCCACAGAATTGGTAAAACAAAATGCTGTGGGTTTGCAGGCTGTAGTCCTCATTTTGGGATAAGGCCATGGGTCCAACCATCTGTGGACAGTCTGCAATAAGGCTCTTGTCAGTCACTAGCAAAATGAGGTGGGGTGAAATAAGGCAGTATAGTGTCCTTTCCATATAAATATATTTAATTCACTTTTTAAAACTGTCCTTAAACTGACATTATATTCCTCCTGCTT
This sequence comes from Eptesicus fuscus, assembly GCF_027574615.1. Lineage (NCBI taxonomy): Eukaryota > Metazoa > Chordata > Mammalia > Chiroptera > Vespertilionidae > Eptesicus > Eptesicus fuscus. The sequence continues at coordinate 70,999,049 of NC_072487.1, forward strand.
TTTGATGTAAAAATGTAATTTCTCTTCAAAAATAATGACCATCTCTATGTAGTTTCACAAAACTCATTTTTAATTTTTTTTTTTTTTTTTTGTATAAACATTTGGTAACTACTGAGCTAGGGTGTTCAAGAGAAGCATCACAGGAGAGGTGGAACTTGGAGTGAACGTTGCCAGATGAACAGGATTTGGCCAGGTGTGGAGAAGGGAGGGGATTGTGAGCAAGGGGAAACAGCCTGATCAGAGTACAGAAGTGTTCATGTGAATATTCATATGAAATTTGAAGAAAAGCAACTAAATAAACCTGACTGAAACACGGAAAAGGTACAGCTGCAAATTCAATTTCTGGCAATAGGACAAGCTAAAGTACACTTCTGAAAGGCCACTGGAAAAAAATCTAAATAATGGGTATTGTTTATCTTCTCAAATAAATAAGTTGGTGAGTTTGCAGTAAAATACGGAAGATTAAAACAAAGAATTAAGTGAAGATAGGAACCCACCCAACAGGATAACCAACACACAAAATCTCGCTTTCCCATTGAAAGCATTTACATAGTCCAATGCGTCTTCATTCTCATAATCTAATGGGGCTCAAGGAATACAAGGCAAAGGTAAGGTTTAGACTAAGGTGGAAAGTATAATAGATACCCCTCCCTCACAATTTAAACTGGGGCTACAAAAGGGATCAAGGTACACACACACACACACACACACACACACACACACACACACACCAATGAAACCACTAGTCTCAAAACTTGGCAATAAGATAGAAAGGAAAATCTTCCTTTCAGTTCAACCACAAGCTGGAATTACTACTGAATGGTCAAAGAAACTTCAACCCAGGAATCTAAGTCCAAGTGGTCACAAACTAAAAGTGGCCACAGAACACTAACAAAATAATATGTAAATCTTCTCTGGAAAAATTCACTTTAACATTGGTCTCAAAATGATTCTCACAAACAGTTCTAAGAAATATAAACTTGGGCAAAAATTTGAAAACACTCAGGAAAATAAAGCCCATAAAATAAGACCCTCAGAAAAGAAAAAAAAAAAAGAAAGATGCCAGAATCAGACTCTCAAAGACTTCAGATATTGGAATTATTAGAGACTGAATTTGGAATAAATGTTTAATAAACTTAAAGGAATAAAAGGGATTGAAAATGAGTAAAGAGTAAGAAACTATGACATGATGAAGCAAACTTAAAAAAGAACAAAATATTTCTCAAAATAAAAAAGAATAACTGAATGGATGGCTTAAGGGCAGAAAAGATACAACCAAAGAGAATTAGTGAGCTTACAGAAATTATACAGAATAACACTTAGAGAGATCAAATTATTTTAAAGAGAAAGCAAAAGAACAGAAGACAGACACAGAAAGTATAATATACAAGATTAATTAATACTCCAGAAGAGGAGAAAAGAATGGGGCATAACCCATAGCTGGTTTCAGAAAGTTGCTTTTAATGCTCTATTTACTTTTTTTTTTTTTTTTTTGGGGGGGTGTCTCATCTTCACTTAGTTCTTGATCTGAAAATAGCTAGAAATTTTCCAAAACTGACAACAGATACACACTCACCAGTTTAAGAAGTCTAATGAGTGCATAGCAAGATAAATAAGAAATCTAGAAGTTCTGGTCCAAGTAAAATGCAGTAGGCACAATCTACACTGTCTCCCACATCAATTAAAAAATATATATGTACAAAAAGGGTAGAAATCATGAAGCAGCTATTTGAGGAATCAAGAAAGTAAATATGAGTAGATGGATTGGGGTAGAAGACCAGTAGTACATTTACCATTTTTTCCCTCCAGTATCACTCAGCATGGACTCAAAGCAGTTCAAAAACTGGAAGTAACTCTGGTTGGAGCAGCCTTTCCGCTCTGGCCCAAAGCGGCTGGGTGGTGCGGAACGCCTGCTTCATCGCCATGGTGACGACACAAGCGTCCTGTCCATCCCCAGATACTCAGTGCCTGTGTATGCAAATTAAACCACCATCTTTGTTGGGTTAATTTGCATAGTCACTCCTGATTGGCTGGTGGGCATCGCAAAGGTACAGTCAATTAGCATGTTACTTTTTTATTAGGTAGATTAGAGGACTGGCTTATTCCACTTAGCATAATGCTCTCCAGTTCCATCCATGCTGTTGCAAATGGTAAAAGTTCCTTCTTTCTTATAGCAGTGTAGTATTCCATTGTGTAGATGTACCAAAGTTTTTTAATCCACTCATCTGCTGATGGGCACTTAGGCTGTTTCCAAATCTTAGCTATGGTAAATTGTGCTGCTATGAACACAGGGGTGCATATATCCTTTCTGATTGGTGTTTCTGGTTTCTTGGGATATAGTCCTAGAAGTGGGATTTCTGGATCAAATGGGAGTTCCATTTTTAACTTTTTGAGGAAACTCCAAACTGTCTTCCACAGTGGCTGTATCTGTCTGCATTCCCACCAGCAGTGCACCAAATTCATTCTTCTTGACCTCACTGCTAGTTCTCTCTCCTGACTCACCAGTTTCTGTCAATGGTACTCTGACATTCTCCAACAATGCTACTTCAAACACTGGAGGAACTAGACCGAGGTGCCAAAAAATGGCCTATTCCCAATTTGCATGAAAAAATATGGTAATATTAAGTTTTCCTACCATAAATTTTCTTAAACCTTTCTCTCCCACTATTCTCTGTCTATACTAGAATATATAATAGCTTTATGGAAAAAATGTATTTTAAAATTTCATATATAAATATTTCATAATATTCCACAAAAAAAATACCATGACTCTATCACTTGAACATGTATGACCACCACTGAACTAGTAATATGCAACTCATAGTCCTGCTATGAATTCTTTTCTGTGCATTGTGAAACTTTTCCTATGAGGAAGTTAGACCACAGTGGGAAAGGTCAGGCCAATTTGTCTAAAAAAAATCGATTAAGGAGGGCATCAGAATACTCTATTTTTCTTCCTCCTTAATTCCAGGCTATGACTGCCTATCTTCTAGCACCAAAAACAAAAACCAGCTTAGAGGCAGAGTAGAAACAACTTTCAACAATCAGTGTAAGAATAAGTGACTTTTTATTCTACTCATAGCAACTGAGGCATCCCCAGGCTGCATCCTGCAGTTAAACAAGCACTTTGTGGACCGTCTTTCTCTGATGATTATCAGTAGTTACTCCAGAAATAAAGCATAACATTATCTTAAGAAAAATAACACAACTATTAATATTTATAGTCCCAAAGGGACTTGCCAAAGCATAATTTGAAGATACCAGTTATTTGGAATCATCATAAACATAAATAGTTGGGAATTAAATATATGAAAAGACTACTTTTTTAAAAAAATACATTTTATTGAATTTTTACAGAGAGGAAGGGAAAGGGATAGAGAGCCAGAAACATCGATGAGAGAGAAACATCGACCAGCTGCCTCCTGCACACCCCCTACTGGGGATGTGCCTGCAACCAGGGTACATGCCCTCGACCGGGATCGGACCTGGGACCCTTCAGTCCGCAGGCCGACGCTCTATCCACTGAGCCAAACCGGTTAGGGCTGAAAAGACTACTTTTAAGAATAAAATCCAGTCAAGACTAAACTTCTATATTGAGTTAAACATCAATTAATTATTCAATATATATTAACTGAGCACCTACTATGTGTCACATACAGTGCAAGTCACTCAAGGTTTATAGTGAGCAAGTCTCTCAAGGTACCAGATTTCATGAAATTTATAAGACTACGGGAAAGACAATCAATAACAACCAGGCAAAGCTCCTCCAAGTGCAGCAGGAAGGGTAAAGGGGATGCTGAAAATTTTCTCCAGAGCTCTGTTTGAGATAAAACCTGAAGAATGATTAAAAGTTAGCCAAGGGTATATGTATATGTGCGTAGAGGTAGGAGGTCAGGGGGACTACCGATGAGACGGGGATCCAACAAAAATAGAGAAGAGAGCACACTCAGAGTCACATAGATATGAGCTCTAATACCAGGTTCTACCTCCCCATAAGCTGTGTGCACCGGGCAAACATCTCTAGCTATAGTCACTTAATTTGGCTCCCCAAGTGTTAGCTCTAAGACGTTGGGCAACTAGAAATCTCTGTGTCTTTCCCATCTGCAAAATGGGGATCAGAGCAGTACCTTCTCCATCAGGTTGTTAATGAGGGTAAATTGAAAGATTAAGTATTAAGATTCAATGAGGTAACAAATATAAAATACTTAGAATAAGTATTAATATTCAAAAGAGTTCAATAAATGTTAGTCATTACTATTTTTATATTAATAGAGTCAAGATCTCAAAGAGTTTTATAAACCATGTTAGGTGTGTAGATTTTAATCTGGATATATGGGGAGCAAATGAGTGATTTTAGCAATGAACTGACATTAAGAGATTTCCCATTTGGAAGGCTCACTGTGGGTACTGTTTAGAGAATGGACTGGAGAGAAGCAAGAGTGGTAGAAAGAACCAGTATGGAGGAATTACAGCCACTAGGATAACAGAGGATGGTGGTCTGGACCCAGAGATGGAGAAGGAGGTGTTTGGATTTAAGATGTGAAATGTCCCCAATATTTCCCTCTCACCTACTCTCTATCTGCCTACTAAAGAGTCATGAAATCCCATTACTTTTCACTACTCACCACTCTGTAATTGACTCCCTAACTATATACTTAGCTCCCGCCTCTCTCATGACCTTCAAGTCCAAATTTCAACTGTCCCTGGAGAGCTTCCCACAGATAGTAATCTCACACTCAGTAGAATCCAAAGCAAACCAATCATTTATTTCCCCCAAATAACCCCTCAATTCCCTATTTTTGATGCTAGCTCTATCAGTCACCCAGGTTACAACCCCTGCAGTCATCATCCATCTAGTTGTAAAGACTTTCTTCTAATACTACTTTTTGACAACCCTCACTGATACCTGGACTCTTAAAGGCAATGTGATACAAAACAAAAGTATCTATCCAAATATCAGCCCTCATTACCTCTCTTCTATTATAGCAGGTTAATGTGTCTACCTACCTTTAGTCATTCTGCTCTTCAACCCTTATTAGTCTCATGGATCTCTCTCTCTCTCTCTCTCTCTCTCTCTCTCTCTCTCTCTCTCTCTCTCTCTCTAACACACACACACACACACACACAGTTTAATATGGAGAGGGAGTTATGTAATCTCCTGATTACTTTTTAAAAATTAGTTACATTGATTATAATAATTACATAAAAACAAGTACAACATAAAGGTCAGTGAGAATAGAGCAAGATCTCTAACGGAGCACGTTCTGTGAATTTTAGCTTCTTTTGTATGTCATTAGTTCAAAATATGATATCAGGTACTGAGTGAATAAAATTCTACCTCAGTAGTACAAACACCTGCTTAGACACTGGAAGTTCAACTGTGAACAATGAACATGAATCAGTTCTTCAGCAACAGATCTGAAAAGGGGGACCTGACCATCACCCATGGGGCACAAACAGTGTAACCCATTCACTTGTGGCAACTAGCAAATCTAGATAGAGCTCACCTTGCTAAAGGGTATATGGGAAAATAAAAGACCTGTTACAAATATTGTGAATGGGGAAGAGGGAACATCATCTCTTGCAAGAAGAATATATCTCTGAAATGATTAAGAAATATGTTTCAGGAAACTGGCATCCTTAAATAGAACAGAAACAACATGACTTCTACAAAACAGGAACAGAAAGCAACAGGGAGAGAAAAGAAGAGGATAAAAAGACAGTAAGAGCCTTTTTAAAAAAGAATGACAGAAAAACAATGAAAACTGATGACTTCCATGAAGAATGAAAACGCATGGCATTGCCGAAACCGGTTTGGCTCAGTGGATAGAGCGTCGGCCTGCGGACTCAAGGGTCCCAGGTTCGATTCCGGTCAAGGGCATGTACCTTGGTTGCGAGCACATCCCCAGTGGGGGGTGTGCAAGAGGCAGCTGATCGGTGTTTCTCTCTCATCAATGTTTCTAACTCTCTATCCCTCTCTGTAAAAAAACAATAAAATATATATTTAAAAAAAAAAAAAAAGAAAACGCATGGCATTAGCTCTGGCCGAGTAGCTCAGTTGGTTGGAGCATTGTTCCATACACCAAAGGGTTGTGGGTTCGATTCCCAGTCAGGGCATATACCTAGGTTGCAAGTTTGAGGCACATAATGGAAGCAACTGATCAATGTTTCTCTCTTATACTGATGTTTCTCTCTCTCTCTCCTTCCCTCCCTTCCTCCCTCCCTCCCTCTAAAATCAATAAACATTCTCAGGTAAGAATTAAAAATAAACAAAAAACTTCTCTCATCCAAGTACTAACAAGGCCCGACCCTGCTTAGCTTAAGAGATCAGACGAGATCGGACGCGTTCAGGGTGGTATGGCCGTAGACCAAAAAAATTCTCAAAAAAATTCATGGCATTAGACAACTTATCTATTTGGTTTTCTTGCCAAAATGTTTAAACATGAACTTAAGCATGAGGAAACAATGAGACAAGTCCCAAACGTGAGACATTCTACAAAACTGGTCTGGATTCTTTAAAATGTAAATGTCAGAGACTCAAAAAAAGGGCAGAACGGTTCTAGATGAAAGGAAACTAGAGACATAACAACTAAATTGGACATATGATCCCCTAATTGGACCCAGGCTTAAACAAAAAGCTGCAAAGGACATTATTGGAACAATTTGGAAAATTTAAATATGGATTGTTAGATCATATTATATGAATGTGAAATTTCTTAATGGTGATAAAAAGTGTTGTGGCTATATAGAAGAATATACTTGTTCTTAAGAGATATACACTAAAATACTAACAGATAAAATATCCTGATGACCTAACTTGATAGTGAATTATTCATCATAACATAAACTTGTGTATACAACAAAGAGGGGAGAGTGAATATGAGTGGAGAGGGAAGAAGAGTAGGATTACCTATCCCCTCATATTATAGGGAAACAGATAAGCATTTATACTAAAAGCCACACAACTTTTATAATAGTTTTTTTAATATAGTCCTTTCTTATTTATGAGGCCAGCATAACCTTAATTCCAAAATCTGACAAGAACATTAACATAAAATTATAGCCAAAATCTCTTATAAATATAGATGGAAACATAAAATAATAAAATACTAGTAAATTGAATCCAGCATTATGTATAAAAAAGATAATAAATCATGACCAAATGGGTTTATCCCAGGAATGCCAACTTAGTTTAACATTTGAAAATAAATGTGATCCACTACATTAACAGGAGGAAAAAACCATATGATCATCCCAACAGATGTAGAAAAAGGGTTTGATAAAATTCAATATCCATTCATGACTAAAGCTGGCAACACAAATATCACTTGATGTGCCAACAAAAATCAGCTCTCTCTAGCCAAAGGGGCAAGCTAACAAGTCAGAAAACTTTTAGAAAAGAACCACTGAACACTGTAGCCAACATGTGTTGCCTTCACTCAAGTCAGCCAAGACAAGCAAGGAGAGAACCTAGATTTCTACCCTCACCAGGCTGTAATAAAGCATGCCATCCACATGCCCCTGCCAAGTTAGTGCTATAGAAAGTAGAGAGCTGGGCTTTCATCATCCCACATGGCAGTAATGAAGGCCCTCACGATGTGGTTCAGGGGATATTGTGAAGCTGGACTTCCACTCTCACATAGCAGTATTCAAGACCATGGTGGAAGCAAGGGAAAAAGAACCTCGATAAAACTGTTAGTATGATCTGGAAAAAAAACAGAGATATGATAAAACAAATAATGCAAGGGGGGAGAAAGGATTTAGAAACTCAGGGGGAGGGAAAGGCAAAGAATACTATTTTTAAAAAATCCAAACTCCACCCAGCTGGGGAGGTGTCAATGGAGGCCTCCTGGGAGTCAGGACTCCCACTCTGGCCCTGCAGTAAGGAGAATTCCCCACCAGAATTCAATCAAGGCTGGGTGTCAATCAAGGCTGAGCAGAGAACCTAGACATGTACCCCAACTGGCAAGAAGAAGGCAGAATACCCCTGCCTCTTCTGGAGCAGTGTCAGAGGAAACCAGCTAAAAATCCATGGGAAAATGTCTTCGAGTGCTATAAGAAATGTTTTCAATCCAGAACTCTATTACCATATACTAGTAAACCAGCAATTTTCAACTGGTGAGCTGCAATAATTTTTAAAACATTCAATACCTGCCTATTTAGTAAGGAGCACTAACCTTCTTTCCCTTAGATTGTCAAATTAAAAAAATGACAACAGCCAATATAACAATAGCTGTCCAGTGTGGATGAATCAAAATTATACCTATATTTTTGTCAGATTGGCAAAAAAATCTGTATTTTCTGGTGTGTTGCAGAATTTTAGTTTATGTGTTCCATGAGATGAAAAAGTTTGAAAATCACTGATATAAACTATCGACCAAGTGTGAGAAGGTAGACATTTTTCTGACATACTAGAACTCAAACACAACCTTTCTGCAAGTCCACTGATTGGTTGCCTCCTATAAGAACCCGAATATACACTCCAGCAAACAAATTACAACAAAATAACACAGAGGCCAGGAAATAATGAAATTGGAGAGTGGTGAAGGGACATTCCAGGATTACAATAATACAGATGACTTTATAAAGATCAGAACAGGAAGGTAGGAAGGAACCATCTGGAAAAATGGGGAAAAAGAGTCTCCGTAAAGCTGCTAATATGAGTTCAAGTTTGAAAAAAATAAAGATATGATAAAACAAATAATGTGAGGGGGGAAGAATTTTGAAACTCAGGGGGAGGGGAAGGGAGAGAAGACTTTTTAAAAAAATCTAAATCCAGATATGGCTCTTTCTATTCCAGTCTCAGGCACTTTCTGGGCCGAAGGCAGAAATGCAGACATGGCCAGTCCAAGAGTCACACCATGCATAACCAGTTCAGAAATGGTACAGAAAAGGCATTAATAAGACCTAAACATAAAGATATCTTTTAAGGATGTGGAACTTAAGTTCCTAAGGCTCTTGAGCTTTTTCAGGAAACATCAGAAAGGTCTAATGAGGATGTAGACCAATAAAACTAAGAACACCAAGGCCTTTGTCGAGCTCAAGGTCCTGAAAGGCATCAGACTCAAGCTTGAGAGACATGGGGTCCCACGCTCTGCTGCTTGGAAGCAAGCACCAAGGCCAAAGTCAAAGCCAAGACTCAGGCTCCCAAAGGTGCCCCAGCTCCCACAAAAGGTACAAAGTAGAGGCTTCTGTGAGCCAACATGAGCATGCAATTACTCGTGTGATGCCCTGGGCTGCTCTCTATATTGGGCAGGTGCATTTTGTTCAAATAAAGGCAAAATTAAAATGTATATGTAAATATATATGGATATAGATATAGATTAGATATAGATATATAGCTAGAGATACACACATCCAGATATGAAACAAAATAAATTTAGCCTAATTTTAAATTCTGGATGGATTATAAGAAAAAGTTTATATAACCCTCATATTAAGAACATTCTCCTTCAAATGGGATCATTACAATGCACCAAAAAGAAAATGTTATTCTAGCACCCTAGCTGGCCTATTTTAACAATTTTACAAAATTACATATAAATTTTCTCTTTGACCCAGCAATCCCACTTCTAACAATCTATTGCAATGGTAAAAATACACAAGACTACTCATTGCAGCACCATTTGTAACAGTAACACTGGAAGCAACCTAAGTGACCATCAGTATGAAACTGGTTAAATAACCCATGGTTCATCCATCCGAAGGAACACTATGCTGTCCCTACAGAGAAATGAGAATGAATTCTATATACTGCTAGAAGTGATCTCTTTACAGAGTATAAAATGAGAAAAGAAAAGTGCAGAGAATGCTACCATTTATCTGAGGTGCTAGTGAGAGGAGGTGTGAATATATATAGATATAGATATAATTTTCCTTTTTTTGAAAGACATGACAACTGGGGGAATTTTTTTTTTAACAAGCCACTTATGGAGGAAGGAAGAAACTGAATGGTAAGAAAGGGATAGAAATGAGACTTTTCTGAATATACCTTTTGTAGATTTGGCTTTGAAACCATAGAAATATTTTATTTAAATAATATTTTTAAAGCAATTCCAAAGGTTGAAAGAAAAAACAAAAACCTTATATATTGAGTTAGTGACACACCACAGAGAAAGAAACTACTTCTAGTGATTTTCTTTATTTCTCACCCACGAGCATGCTTAGAGATGGGAAGGGGAGAGGAGCCAACAGAGACGGGTAAATGGAGAGCGGGGGGAGGGAGAGGAAAAGGGAGAGACAGACAGACAGACATTGATGACAGAGAGAAAGAAAACATCGACTGGCTACCTTCCGAACATGCCCTGAACGGGAATTGAACCTGCAACCCAGATATGTGCCCTGACTAGGAATCAACTGGCAACCCTTCAGCACACAGGCCGACCCCAACTAGCTGAGCCACTCCAGGTGGGCTCTATTGATTTTGAAACAGTAACTTGACTATACATTCCTAGTGGTATATACTCTAAGGACAAAAAAAAAAAAGCCAAATTAAAACAAAAACGCGTTTTCAGTAATCACATTGTTGGTGCTTTTGTTAGCACTGCTGTTGAGTTGTGTGGGTACTGTGGAATAAAGCAATCAATTCAACGAAATCAGGACTTTTGGTATGACAGGAGATTCAGTTATATGACTGATGAGGTTACATAAAAATGCTATAATCAATATGAACATGTGATGTTGCTTACCTTCTAAAAATACACATACACAAAAACAGAAACATGCACATTCTAGTTCTGACCCTTGGAGAAAACTGATCTAGTAGAAAAAAAAGTCCCAAAACTATAATATCTAATACCATTTACCACCAAAATGAAGCAAGACTCCTTAGAGCAGTGGTCGGCAAACTCATTAGTCAACAGAACCAAATATCAACAGTACAACTATTGAAATTTCTTTTGAGAACCGAAAACCGACTTCTGCGCATGGGCCACCAAGTTTCAATCGCACTGTATGTGCGCGCCCGCACGTGGTATTTTGTGGAAGAGCCACACTCAAGGGGCCAAAGAGCCGCATGTGGCTCGCGAGCTTTAGTTTGCCAACCACTGCCTTAAAGAAACAGCAGAATACAGGTCTGGAGCAGGAAGTATACAAGAGTCTGGAACATCTTGTCACACCAAAAAGAAAGAAGCTATTAGAAACTACTTGGATCTTGTCAAAAGGACTCTAGAAGTTAATTTGAAGATGCTCCCACTGGACAAAGATAGGACAAATTAAACATCAATAGGGATAACCATAGTAGATTGAAATATAGCAAGAATTGTTTAAATCTATGTGTTTACAAAAGTCACACAGTATATAATGCCATTCATATGAAATGTCCAGAAAGGTAAATCTGTGGAGATTGAAAGTAGATTAGGGTTGCCCAGGGCTGGAGGACTTGGGAAAAAATGGGGAGTGACCATTAATGGGTATGGGATTTCTTTTTGAGGTAATGAAAGTGTTCTAAAATCAACTGTAGTGATGGTTGTGCAATTCTATGGATGTATTAAAAACCACTGAATTGTATACTTTAAAAAATCTGTGTTTAAAGTGACAATCGAAAAATAAAATCAGTCACCTTTGGAAAATGGTAGGAAATTAACTCAGTTTAAAAAAATAAAGGGAATCAAATATGAACTATACCTCAAGGTAACTAAATAACTGATATGAGGAAGGTTTCCTTCATTAAACTAGTCTAGCTAATATGAGGAAAAAATAACAGAAACAAAATATCACCATTTTACAGCCCCTGATAAATCAGGGATCAAAAGAGATAATGTGCCTCCTGATGGAAGTACTATACCTATCACCACCTTTTAAGTACTCTTGACAAGAAAATGAACTTGAACTGATCCAGTCAGTACATCTAACTATCAGTTTGTAGGAAATAAAGGGAATGGAACATATTAAACAGGATGCAATGGAAAACATATAGGACAAATAACCAACATTCTCAATAAATAAATTGCAAAAGGGGAAAAGAGACTTAAGAGACATGTACCAACCAATTACAATCTGATCTTACTTGATTCAAACAAATCAATTGTTTAACAAAAACTGATAAAATTAGTAACCTTTGAACACTGGATATCTAATGATATAAAGGAAATTTTTTAGGTGTGAAATCATCATCATGGTTTTTAAAAAGAATGTCTATCTTTTAGAAACACATGGAAATATTTAAGATGAGATATGACATCTGGAATTTGCTTCAAAGCAATCTAGGATTGGAGGGTGGGGGCAGGAGTTTATAGTCAGTTATTTATAAATGAAACTAAGTAAGCCATAAATTAATAAGTGCTGAAACTGAGTGATGGACATTGGGGACTCATACTAGCCTCTCTACTTTCATAGATATTTAACATTTTCCAAAATATAAAAGTTAAAAAAATAGTAATTTTAAGCACTCAGGAAAACAAAATGAGAAGTTAAAAATGGGAATCATCTGTAATACTGTCAACAACAATATTGTTTTTTGGGAAAAATAAAAGGCTAGAAGTGAACAGTAATGCCAGCTAAAGATAAATATAAATGATATAAATATTTTATAAAATTGAATACAATTTTCAAATATTATTTGTCAGGAGGCATAAATGCTCGTAAATATTAACATTCTAATTATTTGCAGGCTTATCTTATCTCTTAGTAGAGACATTAAGTTTCTCTTCCCCAACCAGCAAGAGGAATAGTGCTCTGAATATATCAGAATAGCAATCCTTCAAATAAATTCAGTAAAATATACAACACATCATCCTGACATACTCACAGAGAGCAAGCAAAAACTTTCTCTGTCTTAAAACTATGAAAAGGAAAACATGCATTCTTTTGACTTTTTTTAGCTCCCGGTTGTTCACACAAGTGTATATCATCCTCTCCAAGCAATATCAATAATAGCTACCGTCTACTAAACAGTCACTTATCTGTTGAAGGCTACATATAAGATCACTTTTTATCCTCACAACAACCTTATAGGTGAATTAGCTTCCTTTCATAAATAAAAAAATTTTTTAAAAAACTGAGGATCAGGAACTTATTAGAAATCAGGCGGGGATTCTGTATAGTTCTGGGGACTCCAGCCTGAGCATCTCCAAAGCCAACATCCCCCCAGCTGCTCTCATACCTTGGAATACAAAATTTTTGCTTGGAGTCAAAAATCTTTCTCTAGATTGGTTTCCTTCCTTCCTTTGACTCACACAGCCCAGGCAAGATCAGTGCAACATCCCTGAAACCTTTCCTGTGGCTAAAGTGAGTTCAAGAGTTTATTATTTCTCTCTCTCTAAATCTAACATGAACAGATTTCCCCTCAGTAACTTGGCCCAGCCCACTTTAGGTCTTACTCATCTAACAAAGCACACACATTCACATGGAGCCCTTAAAGATTTCTTCCTTCCTCACTGCAAACTAAAATGCCTTCTCCCAGCCATACTTTTTCACTTTTCCTTGGAGAAGCAAACACATTATATAACCAGTCCTCAGCTTCCAAACATTCATTTGTAATATAACTTTGCTAACCTTGCCAAGTCATCTTTGATTCTCCTCTTGCCTCTTACACGTAATTTGTCATCAAGTCATACAGTTCTACCTAAAATCTCTCTCAAATCCATCCTTTTTCTTTCAGCAACCAACAACTCACTTTGGACCTTGATCTTCTGCAGTATAAACTATAACACAATTAGTAAACCAGTGGTCTCCAATGTTTTTTTCCATGCATTCCCTCCTATCAGTAAAACATTTGAACATACAATTGATATACATATATCTACACTAATAAAAGAGTAAGATGCAAATTGACTGTACCTTCGCAATGCCCACCAGCCAATCAGAAGTGTGTATGCAAATTAATGCAACAAAGCTGGCAGGTTAATTTGCATACGCAGGTGCTTAGCGGCAGCTCCGGGCCTCTGGGCAGCTTGGGAAGGCGGAAAGACGGCTCCGGCCAGAGCAAAGGCGTTGCCGGCAACCAGAGGAAGGAAGGCCCATTCATGCATGAATCTTTGTGCATCGGGCCTCTAGTTTATTTATAAATTATAAGAATGTTTTACTATACTAGTATAAGCATTGTAAAACACAAAAACAGAAATTTTGATGGTTAATATAAAAACAAATATAAATTCTACCAATATTCTTTTCACATCCTGGAGGATCATCTTGCACAAGCCAAAGATATCAACTGTTCTAAAATACTGCTGCTAGAGTAAGCTTCCTAAGAACCCAAATCTGATCATATGATACTCTGAACTCTATCCTTCAATGGCATCATGTCCCAGTGGCACAAGCCTACTTTTTTAACTTCACCTCCTATAATCTCACCCACATATCCTGTATCTCAGCTATCCCTGTTACCACCCTATGTCTTTTGCACACACAGTCCCCTATGCCTGGTAAGTCCTTATTCTTGATAGCCACTGATTTATATATAACAGGATCTCTAAGAGAAAAATACATTCTAAATGCAATTAACCAACTTACAAATAAACTTCTGGAATGTTATCATCTTTTTTAGAGGAACTTATATTTTGAACATACCTTTTGTTACTTCCATTATTTGTCTCCTTTTCAAGTCCTAAATACTTGGGAGAATGGGTATGAATTTCAAAAAAAAAAAAGTAGAGGAGACCAACTTTGTTTTGTTCTCTTTGGTTTATTTTTCTTCCTTATCTTTCCATTTCCCCACAAAATCCTTTTAAGCAAAAGGATGTTGCAAATCCAGAGATTAGTTCCCCCTTGGGCCAGGGGAAAGGCTAAGCCTTTGCAACCCACAACCAGAATTCCAGCCAGGACCTTACAGATGGCCTAAATAAAATCCTTTCCTACAACAATACTTCAGGTTTTACCCTTCCTTGTTTCACCCTTACTATCTGCTGTGCAAATCCCTCCACATTGATTACAATGGCTAAGATTTAAATGATGGTGTTGCACCCAAGACATTTTCCAAAAACATAATGAAAATTCAACTGGCAACTACTAATGGGGAGCTCACCCTCCAACAAGACTTTTGTACTGTCTTTGTATTGTCTCCAATGGGGACTGGGATGAGAGCACTATGGCGGAGAGAGAAATGAGATGAGGCATTAGAGTGAGAAGCCCGCCAAGGGAAGTCACATTTCAACTTCTAGTCTTATCCCACAGTTAAGAGCAATAGGTCAACTGTGCTATTCAACTGGCCTCAAGAAGCAAGCAAGCCTGTGGTGCATTTTGGTTATGGGATCCTTGAACAAGCAGTCCAAAAAAAAAAGACTGGCAGAGCTATCCTAAGAAGTCAAGCTCTGTACCAGAAAACAATGAGATGGGCTTATCCCCACTTTCAAGTCATTCCACCGTTCTTCCTCTGGAAATCCTTCCTCCCTTCTCCAAATCTCACCTTCCTTTCAGTTCAAGTTCCAACCTCTTCTGAGAAAACTATCTCTGTCTACTTTGCTCTTTCGTTTTCTACACAACTCACTGGACCATCTACAATGAGATGCGACTTTACACTTGCTTTGGAAAACAGTTTAACAGTTCCTTAAACAGGGTTACCATATGATCCAGCAATACCATTCTATGTTCATAACATCTATATATATCAAACCCTACTATGCAAATAGACCAAACAGCGGAACCTAACAACTGGTCGCTATGACATGTGCTGACCACCAGGAAGTGCGTGCAGAACATGGTGGTCTTTGGCAGCAGGCGGCAGAGTGTGGAACATGGTGGACATCAGCCACAGCGGGATGGTGGAGCAGGTGAGCAGGGGTGCCAGACCAAGGTGGGGCACCGATTGCTGTCATCGGGGCGAGCCTCTGATACTGAAAATTCTTTGCTCCTGCACGCCACGGTCCCGCCAGGCGCTCGCACCTGCCGCCGGCACTGGCCCTGCTCGCACTCACTGCCAGCACCAGAGCTGCCACTCACACCTGCTGCCAGCGCCCCGGCACTGGCCCCAATTACCCCTCAGGGCTTCTCCATCTCCTCCTGCTCCTGAGGGGCGATTGGGACTGGCAGCCACTGCTCAGACCCACTGCCAGCAATGGCCCCGCTCACACCCGCTGCCAGTGCCCAGCACCAGTCCCGATCGCTCGGCACCCTCAGTGGGTGCGAGTGGCAGCTGCTGGTCCCGATCACCCCTGAGGGCTTCTCCACCTCCCCCTGCTCCTGAGGAGCAATTGGGGCAGTAGCCCCTACTCGCACCCGCTGATGGCATCGGCCCCACTAGCACCCGCTGCTGGCGCCAGCCCCAATCGCTCCGCGCCGTCAGTGGGTGTGAGCAGAGCCGGGGCTGTCAGCACAAGGGAGCAGCAGTGGCAGGAGCGGGGCTGCCAGCAGACAGGGGACTAGGGGACGTAGCAGGAGGGGCTGGGCAGGGATGCCGAGACCTGCTCCTATGCCCACCGCAGCCTCACAGCCCACAGTTCCTTTCAAGGTGCACAAATTCATGCACTGGGCCCCTAGTTATTTATAAGTGAAAACAACCCAAAATCCTAACAACTGACGAATGGGTGAATGAATGAGTGAATAAAATGTGGTTTGTCAATACAATGAAATATTACTCAGGAATAAACAAAATGCTCATATGCTATAATATGGATAACATTTGGAACCATTATATTACATGAAAGACAAAGGATTATATATTGTACTAGAGGCCCAGTGCACGAATTTGTACATCAGTGGGGTCCCTCAACCTGGCCTGCACCCTGCAATCTAGGACCCCTCGGGGGATGTCGGATAGCCAGTTTTGGCCCAATCCCCGCAGGTCCAATCCAGACAGAAGGGAGCCCAATCCTATGCATTGAGTGTCTGTCCCCTGGTGGTCAATGCACGTCATAGCAACCAGTCGACTGGTTGTTCGGTAGATAGGTTGCTTAGGCTTTTATATATATAGATGATTCCATTTATAAGAAATGCCAAGAATAGACAAATCTACAGCAACTATAATTAGTGATTGTCTAGAGCTGAGAGGGTTTGGAGGGGAAGGGGAAGCGACAGACAGCTAATGGGTATGGGGCTTCTTTCTGGGGTGATAAAAATGTTCTGGAATTGGACAGTGGTGATCAATCACATTTTTGTGAGCATACTAAAAACCATTTACTGATACACTATAAAAGGATAAATTTTATGCCCTGGCCAGTGTGGCTCAGTGATTACTGTCGACCCAGACACCAAAGCATCATGGGTTCAATTCCTGGTCAAAGGCATATACCTGGGTTGCAGTTTCAATCTCCAACCCAGGTCAGGGAGCATGGAGGAGGCAACCAATCAATCAATGTGTCTCTCTCACATTGATGTCTGTCTCTCTCTCTCTGTCTCTCTGTCTCTCTCTCTCTTCCCCCCCAACCCCCGCCCTCCCTTCCACTCTCTCTAAAAATCAATGGAAAAAATATCCTTGGTGAGGATTAACAAAAAAAGAATAAGTGTTATGGTATATGACTTGTAACTTAATAAAGTTGTTTTCAGATGACCACAGCCTACAAGTCCCTGCTCAGGCCCCAGTTTCTCTCTCTGACCTTAACCTCAAATGTCTCTACCATCAGTCACTTCCCAAACCCCTTGGCTTTCTATCAATTCCTGAAATAGGGCTAGGGTTTTCTTACCTCCAGGCCTTTGTATATTCTCTATCCTCTGCCTGGAATGAAGTGTCTTTTCAAGTCTCTTTACATGACCAATGAGTTCTCATCCTTTAAGTTTCAGCTCAAATGTCATCTCCACTGTAAGCCTTCCCTCTCTATCTAAAATAGGACAGCCGCTCCTATCATTCTCTTAGAATTTTTTTTTTCCTTTGTAGCACATCCATATAGCTTTACGTGAATTGATCTGGGGTTTTTTTTTTTTTTTTTTTTTGGTCAGGTCCACCAGACTGTAAGCTCCAACAAGAGTAGGAATGAATATGTATTATTATTCACCATTACAAATTCCCAATGTCTAACACTATCCCTTGCATTTAAATGCCTAATAAAATGGTAATTAGTATTTTTATTTCCCTAATGTGCCATTCCTGTATTGAGATGACTATGACTGCTGCCACCACAACCACCATCACCACCACTGCCACCCCACACCACTCTTACCCCTTTCATATCCTTACTCATCTCTCCTGTCTCAGCTAAAACAGTATCTTATTGATGAAGTCTTCCTTTCTTGAGCCCACACAGTCTCTCCATTTATTCACTTAGTCGTCACTGGCGGCACCTCCACCATAAAAATGATCTTTTTGTATTATACGCAGAGTTTTTTTTTGTTGTTTTTTTTGGTGGGGAGAGGACCTGCAGGGAGTTGTTTTTGTTTCACATTTCTATCTTACTACTACTTTGGGAAGCCTTAACCCGAAGAAAAATCTCTTCATTTCTATGTCCTAGTGTACTACTGGGCACATAATATAATACTATCAGTTATGATAACTATAATGACTAACATTTATTGAGTGTTTAATATGTGCTTGACACTCTTCTTAGTTCTATAATGAGTGAGTGAATGAATAAATGGATAAATTTCTTGGTCACCAACCTCAAAGTGGTCAGTCTGACAGGGACAGAAGACAGGTATACAGGCTAATGCAGAATAAACACACCCCAAGGCCAAATCAGCTGCCTTATCCTGTCCCTCTATGCCTTCAAATGTTTGAGTATGCTTTTCTCCGAGTCCATAAATGTCAGGTTTCTTCAAACTCACTTAGAATACTTCCTTCGATTACTTACAATCCACTTCCTGCCCTTGGTGCCTGGAAACAATTTCTAGGATGTCACCACAAGTAGTATTAAGCTGCCACACCGTTTCCTGCTGTGTGTCTGCATTATCAGTTAAATTGCTTCATATTAACCACATTCCAGTCCACTGGGATCACTCAAACACCAACTAAGATTTAAACATAGCTGTCAAAGATACTAGTCACCACTGCTCCTTTCATCCTTTAAGTGTCTGCTCAGGTTTAAGGCTTAGGAGCTTTCCAGGGTACTACCTGCATAACTGGTGACCTTTTCTTTCCTTTGTCAAGTAAATGTTTGGTGTGAGGCAAGACAATGTTCCTCTAAATAAAGTGAACATGAACTGAACACTCTTTAGAAAACTAAGGAACTGTGCCTAGACCAGGGCAAGTTGGCTTAAAAACTTATAAAACTCTTCCTCCTCAAGAGTTCAAGTAGCAAAGTGTTCTTTTAACTCTATGTACACTAAATTAGGATCTTAATTCAGGTCCTAACATATTTCTTAAATGCATTCCATAAACTCTTCCTAAACAATCTGTGTGTCAGGTACTGGGTTTGACACAGGGAACTCAAAGACAAAAAAAGAGTCCCTACTCTCAAAAAGTTCATGTCAGGCTGAGTAGGGAAGACAAAGAACTGGATTTAGTGCTATGACACAAGGGGCCACTGAAACAGATGAGGAGGAGGATGCACAGATGAGGAGCCCCTGGCCTAGGCTGGGGAGAAGGATGCACAGATGAGGAGCCCCTGGCCTAGGCTGGGGAGGAGGATGCACAGATGAGGAGCACCTGGCCTAGGCTGGGGAGGGGGATGCACAGATAAGGGGCACCTGGCGAAAGCTGAGGAGGGGGGAGGGCAACTGGCATCAGGGCAGGCTTCCAGGAGATGGTATCTGATCTTAGGCCTATAAACTCCCATTCTCTCAATTTAAAAATGTGGCTCATAGTATTTACATCATTGGACAGTTGTGAGGATTTGATGAAATGGTGTGACACAGAGATTGTACTCAACCAGCCTTAGCTTGAAAGGAAAAGTCTGATCAGGCACCAAATCTCAATACCTATGCCTAATAACTCAATTGATCATACAGCAGACACCAACTTCACAATCACACAGGTTATTGTTTTTAATCACTTTTATTTTTTACTGAGAGAATGTTAAGTCCTGCCCTGCATGTTAACAGTCTAATTCCTTGATCATCAAAATGTTCTTCTCCATTATCTGAAACATCCAGTTCTCTGGCATTTCTGGTATAAAATATACTAGTTTTCTTGGTCTTTTGATAGAGAAAGTGTAAAAGAAAACTAACAATTACTGAACTTTTAATATGGGCCCTGCAGTCATAGTGATACTATAGTTACTGTTCATAATAACCCTACAACAATAGTTTTCCCCATTTTATCCTCAGGGTGAATAAGGAACTTCATAGTTAGTAGACAAAAGAACTGGAATTTGAATCCAGATCTGATTGTACATATCAGCCAGACAGGGCCACATAGCATCAGAGATAAGCAAGAGAAAACACAAACAGCCACAGTGCTCTCCTGCTTAGAGCGACCGCAGTGTCCTCTCTGCCTCCTACTCGCCCACCCCCAAGACTGTCCTACACAATGGAGCCTGCACACTTAGATTTCACCTCAGCCAGGTGAACCCCTTGAGCTCCGTGTCTTCTTTCCTATCAGGATGGAATGGTCAGCAGCAACCAAAGCTAAGCCCTCCAACAAGTAGGGCTGCACCTAAGTAGAAGGTTTCCTGGCCGCCTGCCCATCCCCATTCCTACCTGCAGGCAAAGTTGCCTAGTCAACTAGTCACCGTAAATCACAAGTACTTTCCTTAATTTCTCTCTTCATATTCTCTTTCAGCCTCACCACAAGTAAAGTTAATATACTTCCCAAGCCCAAGTTTTTATCACAAAGCAGTCTAGTTTCAACATCAAGGCTAGTCTTTATACTAATTTACTGCATTAAGTTCTCTTGCCAAGCACTCAGAGTGATGGGTTCCCAAAACACCACTTGAGATATGTATTTGTTAACCTGCAACGTTCACAAGCAAGACAGAGACCCAATGCCCCATCATCTGAACTCCTACTTGGGTTTTCTCTACCTGCCTCGTATCAGACCAGTTTCTGAACTTCTGTGTAACAAGAAGGGTAAGCATCCTAACAAGCAAACTCTGCAACTCTCAGGTGGCTTTTGGAAAGTGTTCCTAAGTGCTATTGTAATCCAAGTTTAAAACTCCTCCTTGGAAGCAGGAGCTGAACGTGGAGTGCCTCTTTAATCCAAATACTTCAAGAACGGTGTCTTTTCACCTCCCAAGCCCCTTGAGCTCTTAGGTGGGGCACGCCTCTAAATTTTCCCCTCATTTCCACAAAAATCAAGAACAGTGTTCTCATCCAACTCTTCCCTTTTTATTATGAACAGACTCTTCGAGCTCCCTGTAGCAAAGCTCTCAGGGCTGTGGCAGCAAGTATTAGTCCCAGGGGACTACACGGCTGAACAGAAGTCACATTGCATGGACATGGACTGGACAAGGATGCAACTTTTGCATGATTATTAGGTTTTGCCCCTAACGCCCTTCCCCTTTCACACTTCCCCTAGCATAATTCTCAACATGCTGAAATGAACACATTCCACAGGCTTTCTTGTAAGCAGGTTTCAAGTGTCCTAGGAAAGCTGTCCTACGGAAAAGCCTGAGCTGTCAACTTTGTTTTCAAGTGCCCTCCAACAATCCTACTGCTCAGAAAAAGCGAACATTTGTTAGTCATTAGAGATAAGGCATCTCGTGCTCTGGAGCTGAGGAAGGGAGAGGCCAAGAGAGGACCTGGCTTGGAGGGGAGATAGAGTCCAAAACCACACACCCAAACTGGCCTGTATCAGAGTCGTACTTCCCAAAGTCAACTTCTCGTCCAAACGGAGGGAAACAATGTTTCAGTGGGTTCTGAAGTGAGACGCCTCCACAACACGGTACCCGGGGAAAACCAACACCACCACCACCCCCCCGTCCCCCCCCCCCCCCCCCCGCCCCTGTCCGTCGGGGACTCCAGGTGAATGAACGAGCGGAGGAATGTGCCAGATTGGGTTACAGCGCCTGTCCAACCATTACCAGGTGCTCAGTTACAGCACAGAGCCATCTTCCCTCACAGCCGCTGGCCCGAGTGGTGTGGAGACTGGCACCGACAAGAGGGGAACCAGGAGGAGAGAGGAAAGGGCCTTCACCCCAGAGTAACCGGACCTTAGGTGCCTGAGTGGCCCCTCCCTCTGAGAACCTCACACGACTTTTGTGGCTCCCCCTAATTCCCCTGCCCGCCCCCCCCCCCAACCCCCCTGCAAGCCTTCGGCAGCCGGCTGCTACCTCTCTCTCAGGGGCGCCCCAAACGCACCCATTCGGGGAGTTGCTTCCGGACATTTCTCGCCCTCCGCCGCCCCCCCCCCCCAACAGTTGTAAGACCATTTTCAGAGGCTCCCTGTGACCCCGGAGGGAAGGCCATCTGGTAATCTCAGCAGCTCCTGCCCCGAGAGGAGCAGAGGACACCTGACCACCGGCGCCCTACCACCCCACGCGCACCCCACCCCCGCGCCTCCCTCAATCGCCATGGCAACCGTCCCCCTCCCCGCGTGACGCCGGCACGCGGGGCGTCCCCGGGGACCCGGCAACAAGTCCCCCTCGCGACCCACGGGCCTTCCTTCGGCCCTGGCCCGGCCTCGCCGCCCCGCGCCCGGCCCAGCCCCGCCCGGCCCGGCCGCACTCACTTGATCCTGGAGCCCATGGTCCCCGGGCCTCCTCATGGGCCCGCGGGCCGCTCGGCGCTGCGCTGCCTGCCCGCCCGCCCGCGGCCGACCGGCCTCCCTCCGGCGCTCTCCCCGCCCCTTCCTCCCTTCCCTCAGGCAGGGCCCGCCCGCTCGAGGCTCGCTCCCTCGCCGCCGCCGCCGCGCCTCCCGGGGTTAATGTTCTAGCTCCAGCCCGGCGAACGCCACGGTCCCCGGCGCGCGTGCCCGGCGCGCGCCGCCCCCGCCGCCCCTCACACCGCCGCCCCCTCCTTCCCGCGCCGCCGCCGCCCGAAGGGGCTGCCGGGAAGTGTAGTCCGCTCCCAGGAGGTGGGGCCGCCTGAGGGGGGGTGTGGGGACCGCACTTCCGCCCACTGACTCTCAGCGCTCTGTGTATCAGTCCTTCCTGGTACAGGCCCTTACAGAGCTCCAGCCCACTGATCTCCTGTAGAAAACTCTACCTACAACCCACCCCCTTGGGAAGACCCCACCCCCATCCCGTAGAGACCCCAAGCTCCCCTGAAGAAACCTTCACCCATTCCTCTCTTAAGGAGTTCTCCCACCAGGAGCTCTGGTGTAGAGATATCTGTCTCCCACTCAGGCCTCCATGAAAACACAAGTTTTCCCTTAGATAATCCCTTACCTTCCAATAAATTCCTTAAGGGAGCCTCAGACTCTCTTCTCTATCACACCATCCACTTCCCTCCCCAACATGGTTCCTGATGGTGGCCCCTTCCTCACCCCTTAGACCTTGAAGGAGACCTCACATACCCATAAAAGAGCCACCTGGGGGTTCATAGGACCTATTTAGTGGTTCTGCTCTGCCTTACCCTCGAGGGGTTTTGTCTCCCTTTATCAGACATTTGGGGGCTCCTATACAGAAAACACATGTTACCATAACAGTCCCTGATAAAGATTAGCTCAATGCAAATGAAGGTATTTAAGAGTGAAGATCACCAATCTGCTACCTACTTCTGCTTCCCCTTGGGGCTCACTTCCATGCGCACCCCAATAGCATCTCCTCTAGGCCTGGAGGAATCACAAAGGAAGCAATAATGACAGCTACCATTAGCTACTGTTCAATGAGTGGGTGAGTCTGTGTTCTCCCTGAACCAGGCACATTTCCCCCACACCGTTTGCACCAATCCTCAAAATAATCTTGGGAGTTTAAACCCCATTTTACAAAGAGGAAACAGGCATTTGCTCACAGTTACGTACCTAGCACAGGTTCAGAAGAGATTGGCATCCAGGCTGAATAAGTCCAGACACATGTGACATAACTATGCTTAGAATTATGACACCTTTGGCCATAAGTCAGAAGACACAGTATGTTCATAGTTCACTTTTGAAATCAGGCCTTTCTTTCAACAATTTTCTGTTCTGAAATGCCCTTTATTCCTTCTGCAATTTAGCTTTTATAAATTCAGTGTCTCTCCCACCCCACAGTCACTACAGTAACTGGTCCTAGGCCCCAGCCAGGCAGGAAGCAAAGAAAGCAAAAGCTCCTTCTTTTGGATTTACATTCTGGATAAAGATCATTTCTCTCTGATGCCTATGCCCTGAGGTTGTTGATGGCAAACAGGTGAACTTTTTTAAAATTAAAACACAAACATTGAAAATCTTCCAAACTGCCATTTTGAATTCAAAGTCTTTTGCACCCAGACACCAACACCAACTTATAAACACCCCCAGGAGCAAAGCTCTACCAGACCGGCAGGGCCTCTGTGGTGTTTATTTACCTTGTTTCCTATGAACCTTCTCCAAGGAACAGTTGTTATCAAGATCTTCCCTGGAATGAGCAGCCAGTTCAAAAGCTCTGAGCGGGAGTCTATAAATACAGTTACTTGGTGAAGAGTAAAGCTGGATGCTTTTCAAAGGAGGTTGTAGCCATCCTGGCCACAAAAATGTCTGAGTGCCTGCTTGAAGGTAGTGGTGTTGGTGGTGTTGGTGTCGATGGTGTTGATGGTGGTGGTGGTGGTGATGGTGTGGTGTGTGTGTGTGTGTGTGTGTACGTGTGTGTGTGTGTGTGTGTGTGTAAGACTGGAGTGGAGGTGGGGGATTATGTATCTGTCCAGGTGGCCTCTGAGACTGCAGGGTGGTCTGGGGAGAGAGCATTGAACTGGAGTCTGGCTTCTGATGTTGTCTGCACCACTGACTAGCAGAGACATTTTAAGTACTAGGTATACTAGTTGCTACTCCTGATTTTGTAATCAAAGAAAACACGATTAATTTCAAGAGAAACATCGAAAGTGCTTTATTCAAAGTAATGTCCATCGCTAGCTACACATTTCCCCCATCTTTCAGGTAATTTGTGGATACCGTCCCAATAGAACTTTTCTTGTTTTGAGGCAAACCATTCAGAGACCAAATTTTCCACTTCTTCCTACGTTTTGAAATGCTGCTCAGAAAGTGCGTGTGCCATCGATCGGAACAAGTGGTAATCTGAAGGAGCAAAATCTGGTGAATACAGCAGGTGAGTTAATACTTCCCAGGCAAGATCTTTTAACGTGTCTTTAACTGGTTTTGAAGCATGTGATGGTGCATCATCATGAAGCAAAATTACTTTGCAGTGTCTTCTGCAACATTCTGGTCATTTCACGGTCAAAGCGTGGTAGAAACTAATTATTTGTTGTCTGTAGCAATCAGTATTAATGGTTTCACCTGTTGTTTTGTTTTGTTTTAATTTTTAAAATTTCTTTATTGATTAAGTTATTACATATGTGTCCTTATCCCCCCATAACCCTCCCATTCCCCCCACTCATGTCCTTATCCCCTGTTATCTGTGTCCATTGGTTAGGTCTATATGCATGCATACAAGTCCTTTGGTTGATCTCTCCCCCTTACACCCACCCTCCCCTACCTTCCTTGAGGTTTGACGATCTGATTGATGCTTCTCTGGTTTTAGAAGCTCATAATACACCACACCTTCCTGATCCCACCAAACGCAGAGCATTGTCTTCTTTCTAAAGCAATTTGGCCTTGCAGTCGATGTTGATGGTTGACCTGGATCAACCCATGATTTTGTACATTTGGGATTCTCAAAATAAATCCACTTTTCATTGCCAGTCACAATTCGATGCAAAAAAAGACTTTCTTTGGTGCCGTTGAAGCAACATTTTACTAATAACTTTTCGGTTTTCCATTTGTCTTACATTCAGTTGATGTGGCACCCATTTTCCTTCCTTTAAAATCTTTCCTATTGCTTGTAAACAATTGGAAATTATTTGTTGAGCAATGTTTAATCTTTCTGCAAGTTGTTTTTGAGTTTGACACGCATCTTCATCCAATAATGCTTGTAATTGTTGGCCTTCAAACTTTTTCGGTTGACCTGGACATTCTTTGTCTTTCACATTTAAATCATCACTTTTAAAGCATTTAAACCAGCATTCACAAGTATCTTGAGATGGAGCATGTTCACCATAAGCTTCCTGAAGTATTCAGCAGCACTTTTCTTCAAAATAAAGTAATGAATTAAAACTTCCCACAAATGCTCTTTTTTTGGCATGAAATTCGACTTTTTGTTTGTTTGTTTGTTTAGAAATTCGACATTTTTAAGTGTAAAAATATCTATGATGTTAACACCTTCAGAAAGTTTGACATATGAAGTTTTGAAGCTTGTTGTCAATACAACAAAATAGCATACATATCAAATCGCATATATATCAACATATGTGTAACTCCATCTATTTAAAAAATCCACATTATTAACCGGTACCCCTAGTAAATAATTAGACAATTGTCTGCTTCAGTTTCCTCCTTGATAAAATGGCTATAGAGGATGACGAGGAGCTCACATCATAAGCGAGAGTGTAATGTAGAAGCTAAGGGTGCAGGCAGTGGAACCAGGCTATCTGGGCTCAAACCTGAGCCCTACCTCTTACTGAAATAAATGTGCCCTTGGGTAAGTTATTCACAACCTCTGTGGCTCTATCTGTAACATGGAAATTATAGTAACAGATCTATCTTGACATGAGAATGAAATGAGTTAGTGATACTCATAAAGTACTTAAATAGTGACTGGGATGTAGTGAGCACTCAAAAATTATCAGCAACTATTACACACAAGATACTTAGCAGTTTGGCTTTTATCACTAACTAGAGGCCTGATGCATGAGATTCATGCAAGGGGCTCGGCCCTCGCAGCCCTGGCTGCCCCCGCTTCATCCAGAAGGTCATCTAGGAGGTCATCCAGATGGTCGTTCCGCTATTCAGCCATCCAGTCTAATTAGCATATTATGCTTTTATTATTATAGATAGTCATAATCTTCATAATAGATAGTCCTATACTTGGATTCAGAGACCTGAGTTTCCACCCCAGCATATAACTGTTGCCATTCTGAATCAGATAGGATTCAGTTCAATGTAAAGGACAGAAGACTGAAATAGCAGTGACTGAAAAATTAGAAGTTTATTTCTCTTCCACATAAGGTCTGGAGATGAACATTCCAAGGCTGGCATGACAATTCCATAATGCCTACTCTCAGATATGAAGGCTTTGGAACAGGACAGGGCAGCTGATTTGGCCTTGTGGTTGCGTATATTGTGCATTAGCTTATATACCTGTCTTCTATACCTGTCACACTATGACCTCCTTGAGGTCGATGACCCAGAATTTTTTGTTATTACTCCCCTCTCCTCCAAATGCAGCTTCCACCTGCTGGTCCAGGATGGCTGCTTGAACTCTAGCTATCTAATTCACAACCAAGAAGCCAGCAAAAGGAAGGAGGTCATGCCCCACGCTGACTCTAATCTTTAAGGATACTCCCATTTACCTTCCATTGGCCAGAACATCGTCATACAATCACATCTTGGTAGGAAATAGAGCCTTTATCTCAGCTAATTATGTGCATAGTTCCAGGGGTGGTGAGTCTTTTCAGAGAATTAGGGAGGACAGATACTGCAAGACAGCTAGCAGTCTCAGCCAAGCCATGCTTGGCTATGTGACCTTGAGCAAGACACTATATTTGGGCCTCAGTTATCCTATATCCAAAGTAAGAGAATCAGACCAGATCTCTGTCCAAAGTCCTTTTCAGGCATAAAACGCTACAATTTAGTGCTTATTGTTTTCTATTCCCACTAAACTTAGTGGAATCTGATGTTATTTAAATAAAAGGAGACCTCTCTGCCAAGTACATAGCATAACCAATAGTTGGAATTGAAACCTCCTGGAGATGAGATGGGCTTTAAGGAACTTGTCTTCTCGACTGTTGTCAAAATAGGCTAACTAAACAAATCTGGCAGATAAAAAGTCCAGCAGCGTGTGTGATACCACCTGCGCAGACACTTTGATGCTCCTCAGTTTCCAAGCTCGCCCTCACTCCCCTCTACCTGTTGTTTTTTTTCTGCTTAGGGGGCTGTGATTATTAAAAGGAGGACAGCACCCCCAAAGAGCTCTAATGCCCCACTAACGATACAGTGTAAAACGGCAGGACCAATGAGCCAGTGGTCTGTTGTTCCTATTACACTTAGTTGTGATTATATTCTTTTTTTAAAAATTTAAGATATAATTTACATGCCATAAAATTTTAATGTGTACATAGTCACAAAATTGTACAAACTATCACCACTATCTAATTCCAGAATACTTCATCATCCCCAAAAGAAACCCCACACCCATTAGCAGTCACTCGTCCTTTCTGCCCTCTCCCCAGCCCCTGGCAACCTGAATCAATTTTCTGTCTCTATGGATTTGCCTATTCGGGATATTTCATGCAAGTGGAGTCATATAATAGTGTGGCCTTTCTGTCTGGCTTCTTTTACTTAGCATAATGTTTTGAAAGTTCACCCATGTTGTACCACCTATCCATACGTCATTCTTTTTTATTGCCTAATAAAAATTACTAAATATTACAAAATATTCTATTGTACGGATAGATCACATTTTGTTGTTAATGGCCATTTGGGTTGTTTCCACTTTTTGGCTATGAACAATTATGTATAAGTTTTTGTGTGGACACATGTTTTTAATTCTCTTGGATGTTGCAGTTATATTCAGCAGAAAGAATCCACAGCCTGCGAACAGGGGTGCTGCTAACCTAACACCAAAGGGAGTAGTTACATAAGGAAGTAACTTTGGGACATACAGAATCATACCAAGTTAAGTAGGTTTCTTTACTGAACCTCTCATGGACACTCATGCAGCAAGGTGCATTGTGGACCTCTTAAGAGGGGAATGAAGATATTACATACCAGAGGTTAAGAGAACAGATTCTGGAATCAGGCAGATCCAAGTTGCTAGTTGAGTGAACTTAGAGAAAGTTACTTAAATTGAGTTCCCTCATTTTTAATAAGGGGATGATAATACCCACCTCATGAATGTGAAATGAAATAAAGAATGCAATATATGTGCTATTAAATAAATGGGAATATTATTGTGCTAAATTGTCAGATTGATAAAGACAAAAACCACATCAGGTTTGTCCACACTTAGACCTCAACATCTAGACTAAAGACTGTCAGGCATACAGTGATTAGTGACCAATAAATATTTATTGAATAAATATATAAATGACCTCAAACCCCTCGTTTTGGGGCACATATCCTAGGAAAAATAAGCCATAGAACAAGAATTGGGAAATGCTTTCTTTCTTCAGTTGGAACTTAGTACATTGAATTAATATATTTCTTTACCTTCTATTTTTTTATATTTTTCTTTAATTGTGGTAAAATATACATAACGAAATTTATCACTTAAACATTTTTTTAAATTTTAAAAAATACATATTTTATTGATTTTTTTACAGAGAGGAAGGGAGAGGGAAAGAGAGTCAGAAACATCGATGGGAAAGAAACATCAATCAGCTGCCTCCTGCACACCTCCTACTGGGGATGTGCCCGCAACCAAGGTACATGCCCTTGACCGGAATCGAACCTGGGACCTTTCAGTCCGCAGGCTGACGCTCTATCCACTGAGCTAAACCGGTTAGGGCCACTTAACCATTTTTAAACTTACAATTCAGTGGCATTAAGCATATTCACACTGTTGTTTAACTATCACCACCATTTCTACAGCTTTTTTTCAAAATCTCCCCAAAGTATAACTCCGTACTTAGTAAACAATAATGCCCCATTTTCTCCTCCCTCCTCCAGCTCCTGGCAACCATCATTTTACTTTCTATCTTCATAAATTTGACTATTCCAGGAACCTCATATAAGTGGAATCATACAGTATTTGTCCTTTTGTGACTGGTTCATTTCACTTAGCATTGTGTCTCAAGGTTCATTCATGTTGAAGCATGTGTCAGCATTTGCATCCTTTCCATTGTATGCATAGACCACATTTGTTAATCTATTCTTCTGTCCGTGGACACTTGGGTTGCTTCCACCCTTTGGTTATTGTTAATAATGCAGCTATGAACATGGATGTACAAATATCTCGTCTCTTCCATGTTGCAGACGGTCACCATGTGCCTCTGCCCTTTGGGAAGTGAGCTGGAGAGTTGGCAGGATTCTGTCCCATTATACTCTTGGACTCTCTTGCTAGTTTTCTTTTATTTTATACTTCTTCCCCATGTGCATTTATATATATTATTAATATGTAATATATTATTTCCCTATTTATTCCAACCACTTTTTTCCTCCCATAACCATTGTAGTATTTTTAAAAATATATTCTTATTTATTTCAGATAGGAAGGGAGAGGGAAAGAGAGAAATAGGAACATTAATGATGAGAGAGAATCATTGATTAGCTGCCTCCTACATACTCCACGCTAGGGATCAAGCCCGCAACCAGGACATGTGTCCTGCCTGGGAATCGAACCTTGACCTCCTGGTTCATAGGCCAATGCTCAACCACTGAGCCACACCAGCCAGGCCCATTGTAGTATTTTTGTTGTGAATTGATTAAATTCTAAAGTTTCAATCCTAGTATATCCCCCACTTCTCATGTCAAAGACCCACAAAATGAGTGATAGAGACAGACTTGCCTTAGCATCTGAGTGGAGAGTAAGACCCTAATTCTCTGATCTCTTGGCCTGAGCAGAGTTTTTGCTGGTCAGTCAGAGTGGCCAAGACATTGGGGAGGAGATCTCCCAACCTAGTTCAATGACTGAGTTGTGCTTAATTTGTACGTAGCTTACTGATGTTCCCAAAGAAGACCCTACCTCCTAAAACTAATGCCTCACACCCCCCACCCAGAAGCTCTGATTCTATTGTTCACAGTCAAATATCTTTAGGGACAAAGAGGCCAAAGGTGTTAGATGGTTAGGGCACAATCTGCCTGGGGGTGAATCCGAACCCTGCTAGAGCGAATTATTTCACCTTAACTTTGTTTTTCATCTGGCAAATGGAGGTTTGTCAGCACTTGCTTCATGGAATGGTGATGAGGATAAAATTATCTATATACGCATATAAAAGGCTAAGCGGCCGTTTGAATGTCTGACCGGTAGCTATGATGCACACTGACCACCAGAGGGCAGACGCTCAACGCACAAGCTGCCAAGCTGCAGTGACTTGGCAGTGGCGGTTCTCAGGTGACGCACCCTGGAACCAGAGAGGAGGGAGCCTGATTCCGGGGTGTATCACCTGAGAACTGCCCTCTCACAATCTGGGACTCCTCGGGGGATGTCAGAGAGCCAGTTTCAGCCTGATCCCTGCAGGCCAGGCCGAGGGACCTCACCTGCCAGAGGGACCCTGCTACTCCACAGACGCCCTTTGAGCCAGGGTGCTGCCCCAGGTGTGGCCTAGGGAGGGACCACGGGAGGTTGACTCTGGGTGTGGCTGGCCTGTCTCACCCAGTCCTGCCCCACTGGTCACCTTCTAATTAATTTCCTTTCAATGCGCACAAATCCGTGCACCAGGGCACTAGTTATATCTATAAAATCTGAGGGTCTAGCGATAATAAATATTTGATAAATGAATAGTTTTCATAGGTACAATTGGTGACTCACATTATCTCCAGTCCTTACTACACCCCTGTAGATTTTATGCTACACATTTCAGAGAGGGGAGGAGACTTGCCCATGGTCACCCAGCCAAGAGTGGTAAGAGCTGAGAGTTGTGCTAAAGGGATGTCTGATTCCCAAGTTGCCTGCTCTTTCAAAACAATTTCTACCAAGCTCCATTCTCTCATTCTCTCTCTCTCTCTCTCTCTCTCTCTCTCTCTCTCTCTCTCTCTCTCTCTCTCTCTGTCAGCTTGGCTAAAAATATCCTGAATTGCATCCTCATTAGCTAATATGCATACATTATTTTTTGCTTTTTGAACATAATTGGCTCGTTCAAAGGAAAGGCTTTTACCTACATGAAAGAGAAAGCTGAGCTGCTCCCTGAAAACTCATCTGAATTCAGAGAAGGCAGCTGCCTGTGGAAACCCCTCTGCTTCCTGGCTTGTGTGCTGAGCTGGAGGGCAGCACAGCATGGAAAACAAACTCCCCTCATTCACACCCACCCCCAGCACACTTGAACTGGGTGACTTTGGCCAAGTCCCCGAGTCCCTGCCTGTTTCCCAAGAGTCCGTCTCCTTAGCTGTTAGGTTGAGCTCATAGAAGTGCTTACCTTACAGAGTTGCAGTGAAGATTAAATGAGATAACCATGAGGCCTGACATGTAATACGTGGCCACTCAAAAGCTGGGAGCTACTATGACCTAGGCCAGTGGTTGGCAAACTCATTAGTCAACAGAGCCAAATATCAACAGTACAACGATTGAAATTTCTTTTGAGAGCCAAATTTTTTAAACTTAAACTTCTTCTAACGCCACTTCTTCAAAATAGACTCTCCCAGGCCGTGGTATTTTGTGGAAGAGCCACACTCAAGGGGCCAAAGAGCCGCATGTGGCTCGCGAGCCGCAGTTTGCCAACCACAGACCTAGGCCACTCAGAGGGAATAAACCACTAATGTTTGCAGGAGAGACACGATAGCCAAGTGGCTCAGTACACAGGGGCTGGAGCCAGGGGGGTGATGGATCAAACCCCAGCATGTGCCATACTCTGGTTCTGTGATACAGCTTCTCTCTCCCCAAGCCTCAGTTTTCCTGTTGTCAGAAAGATATTATACATATAAAGAGCTCAATAATGAACGGTGGCTGCATTCACAGCAAGCCTCCCCAACCAGATCATCTCCTAAGAGCGGCAGGAGTAATTGATTTCTGCTTCTAGGGCAACGCACGCACACGGACACCACAGAGTCTTCATCCTGGGCAGAGCGTGTGTGCCCCGGGCAGCTACAGCCAAACTGTCTGCCCCAACTTCTCCTGCTGGTAATGTGGCTGATGACAGCTTAATGGACTCTTTACCCTTGAATGCTAAGGGGAAAATAACTCACGGCATTACAACATATGAATGTAATGTGGGGTGTTTTTTTTTTTTTTTTCTTGAGCAATGTAGAAAGAGAGCCAGAAACACATGTAAGACTTGAGGCTGCAACCTGAACCTCCCTCTTCCTGACCATGTCTGTATGGGAGACAGATTTAGTCATTGCAATTACCCAAATCATTCATGTTTGTAAAATATAGCCATATCCGTGTGTGTGTGTGCGCGTGTGCGCGCACGCGCACGCACGCGTATGTGTGTTCCTGAATGATCTGAGGCTAACAAAAAAGAGTATGCAGTCAGTTTATGATGAGAGGACTGTGAATGCCCCTAAATTACCGATTTTCCAGAGACAAAACAGTTCCTCTTGGAATGGATTGGTGAATGAACACGCGCGCGCACACACACACACACACACACACACACACACACACATTCTTTGTTGTCATGAGGAAGCTGGTCAAAATCTCCCCGCACAGCTTTTAGAAGGCCACACTATCCTGACCAGGCAGGCGGCAAATCTCCACTGTTGGAAGTTAAAACGTTCCTCAGCCTCACAGTCTGAGGGAGGAGGCAGGTACAGGTGCCCATTAGACTGACACTGCATGGCCGGCAGGGATGAGGGCAATGAGAACTTTGTGGGTTCGTGGGGAGCCCATAGGCTTGAAGAGTCAGGTTGACCTGGGTTCAGTTCCACCATCCTGACTGTGAGCAAGAGTCTTCCTCATCTCGGAGTCTCAGTTTCCCCAACTGTAAAGTGGGTTTCATAACACCCACCTGTCATGAGGACTAATGACAAAGCAGGTGAAGGCCAAGCAGGACACGAGGCACAGTGCAGGCTCAGGGTGATGCTGGGGACAAGGAGGCTCTGCTCTCCTGGGAGGACATCCAGGCCAGGCAGGAGGTGTGCAGGTCCCAGCTCCGGCGCGGCTCACGCAGCCTCCGCTCCAGCCACCAGAGCCTCGGAAGGGAAGTGTGCGGAAGCGCGCTCTCCATCTGGCTAATGCTCACTTGTGTTTCCTACTGGAGAGCATCACTTTTTTCACCTCACCTGGTTTGTTTACCCAAACAAGCTGCTCATTAACAACACCAATTGCATTTTCTGCAATTCTGTTGACAGCACAAATGTCTGCAGTCGGCTTGGGAGTTTGGTGGGAACTGTCGCAGGATCCCACCCAGCCCAGCTTCTGAGGAAAGAAATCAAGGCCATGCTGTGGACTGGGGTGGGGCAGGGGGCTGGCTGGGGTCTGCTGGCAAGTTCAGCCCAAGGCCCCCAGACCCTGAGTGGAGACAGGGCCCTGGGCCCTCCTGAGAGAGAAGCAGCACCTTCCAGAAAACAAAGGCAGATGGAGGAGATTTTCAAGTAGTGGGGGGAGAGGGAGGGAGGAGTCAGACTTGAAAGAGTAGGTGAAACCCCAGATAGAGGTACAGATCTGGCTGGGAGACAGCCCGCCTCCAGAGAAAGACCCTGAGGGACTTCCCTTGTGGACCCCACAAAGCCTACCTTCAGCTGCCTTCGCTCCTCTGGCAACAAGAAGTCGATGAGAAAAATTCTTGGTTTGCCCCCAAAGGCTGAGCTTACTTTGGTTTGTCAAAGCTCTACTTTCTCATCTCTGCCGCTCAAGCAGGAAGACAAGACTTTTACTGCATGTGTTTATTCACTTTAAATGATTGCCCTCAGAATGCTTTCTTTTCTGTCCATTCCTCACTCAGTAAGTTTCTACTGAAGGCTTACCAATTACTGTGCAATCACTGCTGAGGAACCCGGAAGTGAAAAGAGACACAGCCGAGGCCCTCAAAGAGTTGGCAGTCCAGTGGAGGGGGTGATGTTAGATTATGTGACAAATAATTGCAAAGCATGTTAAGTTGGATAAGAGAGAAGTCCAGGATATTAAGGGGACTTTACCTCTGGCAGGGGCCATCAATGGCATCTCCCTAGATAGACAAGCCCATGGCTGCAGAGATATGGGAGGTCATTTTCCAAATGGGCATTTTCTTTGGAAGACCTAGTTTAGCCTCATTTTCAGCAGGCTACATTCCTGAGGCCTCTAAGTAGAGAGATTCCAACTGGCTGTGGTAGATCCTGGGCTCAAGATGGAGGCCAGCGTTCAAGGAAAAGAAGACTGCTAACTGTGAGAAGCAAGCATTGGCTGGAGTGCATCATATAGGTGAGGAAACTGAGACCCAGAGGTAGAAGAAAAAAAAAAAAGCAACAATAATAATCATCCTAGCTACTGTTTACCTAGCTGGAGGCGATGGTAGAGACAGTTTCAGAGCAAAGTCTCCTCCGATGGGAGGTAATCAACCACTAGCTAGAACAACCTAAATGAGCCTCGGCATTTTCAAGACAAGTAATGCAACATTTCCAGCCTTTTCAGAAAGCAATTTGGTGTATGTGTCAAAAGACTTGAAAAAGTTCATGCTCTTTGATATAGTCATTTCCCCTCTCAGAATCAGACAGTAACAATCAACAATGTTGACAAAATAAATGCATGAAAAGGGTTACCGCAGCATTACTTATATAGTCCCAATTTTTTATTGAGTATCAGCTACATGCCAGTCAGTACATAGCACTATCCTGAGATAGATTAGACTTCAGGATACCCAGGGTCTTCAGTCCCCTGCCTTCCTCAGGTAGGTTATATGGCAGAATAGAGGGAGCCTGGGAAATAAAAGGACCTGGACTTTTAATTTGCTTTCTTTTCCTTCCTTCCTTCCTTCCTTCCTTCCTTCCTTCCTTCCTTCCTTCCTTCCTTCCTTCCGTCCCTCCTTCCGTCCCTCCTTTCTGTCTTTTCTTTCCTTCCTCCTTCCCTCCCTCCCTCCCTTCCTCTCTTCCTCTCTCTCTTTCATTCGCTTACTTGTTTATTCAGCCTGCCTGGACTGCCTTCTGTGAACTGAACCCTCATTTCTAAAAATGGGGCCAGAACTCCCACCTTGAAGGTCAGCTACAAGGATGGGAAAAGGTCCCAACATTCACCAGCTTGTGAGAACAAGTGTATTGGTCCCCAAATCTTTCTTGATTCAAGAAGACCAGGCTCTCACAGTTCCAAGTAGTTCAGGATTCCAGAGGGGCCTCCATGTGTCCACGTCACAGAGCTGGACACCATCTGCTGACTTACCTGGGGAGACTAGGACCCAGAAGGCTTCACGCCTGCCCAGAGGGGCATTTCAGGCCAAACCACCACCTAGGGGCCAAGTACTAGAAAGCTGGAAGCCCCCCTCCCCTCACATCCCAGTGGAGTGAGGTGAACACTCCGTGTGTGTTCAGTTGGTGAAGGTTTGAGGCCTGAGTGTCACAGAATCCAGTGAGACATTAGGCTCTTTGAATTTGAGAACATAGCGCTGCTCCTAGGGGCACACGGGATGAGTTTTATTAGTGCCTGTCCTTTCCTTCCTCGTAGTCTCACTCATTAGGTCCGACAACTTGATGTTAAGTTCTCTGAGGGTCCCCAGGCTTATCCTGCAATGTAGCTCTTGCAGGGCCTCTACCACCCGACTCTATCTGCTCTGGGTATGCCCAAACCTCTGCGGTGGGCGGAGTTCAGTTTATGTGTGGTGTAGCCTCCATTTACCCCCAGATCCACTCTCCACTCTCTGCTCTGTGCCCCAGGGGGCTGGGCACTACAGACCGCATCCACCAGGCTCCCTTACCGGCTGGCTCCAGTGGGGTTCAGCCAGTGGAGAACACCTGAAGACTGGGGGACAAGTGGGGCGAAGGATGGGGCATCACTCCCTGCCGCGCTGTTTTGGCAGAGCCTGCCTCTTCTCTCCATGGCCACAGCTCCTGTTGGTGGCGTGCTTACCAAATTTCAGTGACCTCCCCCCCCTCCTTGCCTCTTCCCACCAAGGACAGTCATGGCGCCCTGCCATGGCTAACCCTGGGGTGCTTCACCATCCCTTAGCCCTGCCCACCTTGGAAAGAGACCCTTCACTGAACTCTTTTTAAATATCCCCTTTTGGCCCAGCTGGCGTGGCTCAGTGGTTGAGCATCGACCTATGAACCAAGAGGTCACCGTTTGATTCCCAGTCAGGGCATATGCCCAGGTTGTGGGCTTGATCTCCAGTGTGGGGCATGCAGGGGCAGCCAATCAATGATTCTCTCTCATTGATGTTTCTATCTCTTTCTCCCTCTCTCTGAAATCAATAAAAATATGTTAAATAAATAAATAAATCTCGCCTTTTGAACCTGTCCTCTCTCTCCGTCCTAGACGCTCAGCTCCTTTGCCATCGGTGGACATAAGCAACCAGCGTGACCACCTCAAGCCCCATTCTCAGCCCAGACAAGCAGCCTTGTTACTCAGAGAGATGAAGAGTGAGCTTTCAGATGCAGGTTAGAGATGAAGAAAGGCTGGAGATAAGCACTTGGAAAGACATCTGAGGATGCGCTCCTTTCAAAGCAAACAGCTTTGGAATCATGGCAAGTTTTGTTATGACTGGTGAAAGCAGGGATGGGTTACAGCTAACAGGCATCTCTGCCTGGCTTCTCGGTCCTGCAGCTCCAACATAATACAGACATTCTGGAATGACAGGGAGAAGGATTGCAGCTAAAATCCCGGATCTGATTGGGGGAGGAGAAAATGACAGGATGCAAGCATGTTGGAAAGACCCAAGTTAATAGTTTGACCTCTCGGAGCTTTTCACAGAGAAAAGGAAGCAAAGGTGAGATGTTTATTTTCAAAGCAAGCAACATATTTCTTATGTTCTTAGATGTCTTATGACAATATCTCCACTAATGGCCCTATCGTGTCTAATAACTTAGGAGATAAAATACGGCTCTTTGATCTGAGCTAGTCAAGAAGAGTGACAGCTGGCATTCCACATGAAAATATAGTGCCTTGTCTAATTGTGTTGACTTCTCATTATTGGAAAGTCTCACAACCAGTAGAGGATTTTTTTTTTAATTTATCAAACTGTTAACCATTTCCTGGCTCCCACCCTCTCACCCCACAGACCCACTTGAAACTGACAGCGATTTAAGAGTGGAGTCACAGTTGAGCGTGACACCACTCTGGGCTACAGCTTACAAAACTTTGCTGATCAAAGAGGAGATACACATGGGTCCTTTCATCCCCATGTGTATCTCCTCTTGCAATCTGGGGTGCTCACGCCCATTTGAACCTGAGCAGAGCATTCACCTGGGCTGAATCCTAATGGGATTTTTATCCACCCATCAGAGGTCACAGAGCACTTGTACAGAAGGCTCACGTGTCTATAAAAGCTGAAAGATAGAAATGCATCTGTTTCGGTCTCTACTGAGAGGACTATCTAGTGGGAGGGAAGGGCGATCTCCCTGGGTGATCTTGAGGATGTCACTTCCTCTTTCTGAGCCTCAGTTTCCCCAAATGCAAAAGTTTCCTTGTAAACTTTAGATTACATCAGAATCACCTGGAGGTCTTTGTAAAACACAGGTCGCTGAGCCCCAGAGTTTCTGGGCCTGATAATTTGCATTTCTAACAAGTTCCCAGGACATGCTGATGCTGATAGGGGGACCTCACCTTGAGAGCCACTTTCTAGCCTGCTGGGGCGGATTACGTGAGCTAAGGAGTGTGAACGGCCCAGTGCAGTGGCTAGCTGGGCTTTGCTCAGTAACTCTGTATAAACCGCGGACCCACACAGCACTGTGCAAGCAACATGGGACCCGGCAAAGAGGAGGGAAGTCTTCCCGGAGGTCATTTGGCAACAGAGACCAGAAGCGAGAAGTGGGCAGCAAAGCTCATTTGGGGGCATGCTGGCTCTCTCGTTGGCTAGGAAGACCAGTTAGCATTTTCCTCTTGAGGAGATGGCTTTCAAGCCTTCGACTGTGACCCACTGGAAGAAATTTATTTTACATCACAACCCTGAAAACACATGCACATGTGTTACAACAGAAACAGGAAACAGGACTTTTCTCCACTCCGTGAGTCTCTGTAAGATTTTCCGTGTTAATGTGCCTTAGAGGTATTGATTGCACAACTTACTGATATTAGCTTGAATAGATTCTGCACTAGGTTACACACAGGGTGCATTTAAGTCAGATTCAAAAGGCATTTAATCAGAATTGGATCTGGGAGAGAGAAGAGTCAGGGAAGTTTTCTAATAGCTAACCCTGTCAGGGGCTTCTGATGGGCCAGGCTCAGTAATAAAACTGAGCTAAGTTCCAGATAAACAGGTTAAAACACACACACAATTCGTTCATATGTATGTGTGTGTGTGGCTCAATCCTCATTCAACTCTCTGAAGTAGATGACATTACCACCATCTTCAGCCCCCATTTATTCTTTTAAAATATATTTTTATTGGTTTCAGAGAGGAAGGGAGAGGAAGAGAGAGAGAGAGAAACATCAATGATGAGAGAGAATCATTGATCAGCTGCCTCCTGCACACCCCCTACTGGGGATCGAGCCCACAACCCAGGCATATACCCTTGAATGGAACTGAACCTGGGACCCTTCAGTCCACAGGCTGACGCTCTATCCACTGAGCCAAATCAGTAGGGCGTCAGCCCCCATTTTACAGGTAAGGTTAAGTGAACTGCCCAAGGTCAGACAGTGGGTAGGTGGCAGAGCTGGGACAGACTTAAGACCCAGAGCCCTAGGTTCTGTTTTCACAGCCACTCTGGCCCACGGTGTCTCTGTGCTAAGAGATGCAATCCACAGACTGGAAACCCCTCCCCAGACACCCTAGTCATGGTCCATCCATTGGGCCAACAAACATTTAAAGGGTTCCCAGGGCCATTCGGAGTCCTGCATGTTGCCACAGATCTAAATTAATTAATTTTTTTCTTTTTTCATGAGTCCCTACTAGGTGCCATGCTTTGTACCATGTACTGGAGTATATGCCGGGTAGTGAATTCACTTGCTCACACACTCCTCTTGTAGTCACTGATACTTGCTCTTTGTCCAGCCCTGTGCTGGAGCACCCACACCTGGGCCTGACACCCAAGGTCCGGGGAGTCCGGGAAGGATCGGGGCCTCCCTTGGTTTCGCATGCACTGCCCGACCGATCCATCTGGATCCCTTCTTTGTCCTCAAGATACAGAAGACCAGGACTTTCTCCTTGTTTCTCTCTCCCTGGAGGCTGCATACATAAAATGCCAGGCGAGCAGACTCTTTATGGTAAGCATTAATAAAGCCACATTTGCGGTGGCTGGTTTGCTTGTAGCTGCTCCGCTGCTTGCTGTGGGTGGCAGGAGCTGTCCGGGAACACCTGCTAAATGAATTCTGTGGCTCTGTGTTCGGCTCCGTTCTGCTAACTCCCTGCCTCTATCAGGATGCTCTACAATGGGCTTTGTTGCCAGGGAGCGGGCCGTCTGGCCTTTGGGGGAACCCCCTCTGCTAATGACTAAGCCAGAGCTTAGTTTGATTCCTTTACATGACTCCCAAGGTGCACACTCACCGGCCCGAGTCTCTTCCTCGCTGGACAGATTTCCTGGACTTTGGCTGTGGTGCCAGTAGATCAGGCTGAGTTGGTATTCTAAAGCTATAAAGCCAGTTCTCTGGGCTTTAGTCTTTTCCCCCTGTCCCCCTAAGCTTCTGCTTCTCTGTGGGCTGATCTGATTCAGAACATTGGATTTCTTTCTGATAATTCTCTTATGGATGGTAAAGATGTGGACTTTGAGTCAGACAGACCTGGGTTTGAATTCTAACACCACCAGCTACTGGCTCTGTGATCTTGGCTGGTGCCTTGATCATCCGAGCCTGGGTTTTCTCAACAGGGTGAGAGAATGCATGTAAAGATCAGCAGAAATGAAGGAGACATGACTCTATGCAACGTTGTATCCCGAATTTAATAGTGGGACAGAAGAAGGACATTAGTGGAAAAATGGAAAAAATCTGAATAAAGTCTGTAGTTTAGTTAGTAGTGTCATACCAATATTAATCTCTTAGTTTTGACAAATGCCTTTGGGTTATATAAGATGTTAACATCAGGAGACAGCTGGGTAAAGGCAACACAGGAGCACTTTGTACTATCGTTGCAACTTTTCTGTAAATCTAAAATAATTCCCAAATAAAAAATTAAAAGGAAATGCATATAAAACTCTGAACGCATTATCTGGACCCCATAAGCTCTTGAAAAACGTTAATTATTATTATCATCACGATCATCTCATTTATTCCTCACATCAACTCTATCAGGTAGGTACGATGATCAGCCTCATGGTGCAGATTTGGAAACTGACACCCAGAGAAATAAAATACTTTTCCAAGGTCACACAGCTAGGAAGTACCAGAGCCCAAGTTGGACCTCGCTCTAACATCCACCCTCTTTCCCCTACGCCTCCAGTCCCACAGCGCTCTTGTT
Organism: Eptesicus fuscus; assembly: GCF_027574615.1. Classification (NCBI taxonomy): domain Eukaryota; kingdom Metazoa; phylum Chordata; class Mammalia; order Chiroptera; family Vespertilionidae; genus Eptesicus; species Eptesicus fuscus. The sequence goes on from NC_072487.1 coordinate 71,040,002, forward strand.
ACTATAATACATGATAAAGAATAAGGAGGAGGAGGGAAGAGGGGTGTGAAATTAGCAAAGATTTCAGGCTGGAAAAACTTGGGTTCAAGAGCTACCTCGGCTGAGGGCCCTGGGCAAGTTGTTTGACCTCTCTGAGCCTCAGATCCTTTATCATTGACATGGAAATGAATTCTTGGGTGTAACTGAGAAGGTAGTAAAGGGACTAAGACGTAGGAGGAGATCAGTAAATTCTAGTTCTCCAGCCAGCGACATGCTTGACCCGCTCTTGTGGGTACCTACCTCCCTTGGGGAGCGTACTCAGGGAAGCAGCAGGGGTTCTTACCTGGCTGGCAACTCTGACTCTGCTGCTTAATCATTGAGCAGCCTTGAACAAGGTGCTTCACATCGCTGAGCGTCAGGTTGTTCAAGTATTAGCTGAAGATAAAAGTCCCTGCTTCCGTGGGTTGTTGAGGAAATTAAAGGATCTACCAGAAAAACGCTTAGCACAAAGCCTGGCACGTGGTAAGTGCTCAGTGAATGGTAGATGCCATTCAACAAATACTTCTGACTCTCTCCCCTTCTAGTAGGGTTGTACCTCTTGGACCCCTGGTGATTGGTTGGAGCCACAGGACATGGTCTGGCCAAGAATTGTGAACAAAAAGGGACATTTGTCACTTCCAGGCCAGAACAGTTCATTAGCCCTGGGAGACACTTCAAATGCCCTTTTCCCCTCGGACACATGATCATAAACAAGATGGTGGCTGCTGTCTCATCGGAGTCCCTTTGTGACCATATGAAGAGCATCCTGTGTTGATCCATGATGGACATGCCACCTGAGTGAGAAATAAACATGTGTTGTGTGAAGCCACAGAAGTGGGTTTGCTTATTATTGTAGCAAAACTGAGCTTATTGTGACCTGGATACCAGTTGCATTCAAAACTATTATAATTTTTTATTTCCTACAATACTAAAAAGGAAGTAACAAAGTAACATGTTCATGGTAATTTACAAAGCATGTTTATCATCCCAACAAGCTGTGATTTATCTCCATTTTACAGATGAGGACATGGAGGTCAAAGACACTTGTCCAAGGTCACGCAGCTGGGAAGTAACTGAATCTGGACTTGAATCTGACTTCAAATCTTCAAATCTGCCTATTTATAGCATGCTTCCCAGCCACAAGCTGTACCATTCAAGATAAATTTGGGTCGAAACTTGGATCTTTGAGAGGTTTCTGGGAGGTGGTGACAGGCTAAACTTTACTTTGTTCTCTTTCCATCTCTGCCTCTCACATCTTGCTTTGCTCTTTCATAATTTTAATATCTGAAACCTCACACCGACCATGTAAGTAATGTGAATGTTTTCAGAAAACATGTGCTGGGCATATGAGTTCGGCTTAAGCTCTAGGGCTTTGTAATACCCATATTTTCAACCAGACAGATACATCTCTGCTCTGCAGCTCCATCGGATGTTGTGTCTTCACTGTGAGTTTATTTTCGGGTCTTACCCGAGCTCCAGCCTCTTGCTCTTTCCATGGCCCCAAATAAGTTACTTACTCTGCAGTCTTCATCTATGAAGTGGGATCATGAACCCCACATTCCCTGACTTTGCAAACTCTGTAGAGTACTCTATATGTGTTAGCAATTATCCAGCACTTATGTATTCAACAGCAAGCATTTATTGAGCACCTACTGCATACAGCATTGGCGGTGGGGGATGGTGGTGACAAGAAATGAATGAGATTCTGTGCGTGCCCTCCAGGAGGCAGTATGTTGTCATGGTTAAGAGCACAGACTATGGAGTCAGGCAGGAAAACCTGGGTTCCATTCCTTATTCTGACACTCATTTGTGCTCTGAGTCTTATTTCCTCAACTGCAAAATGGTGATGTTATTAATTATTTACCTCAAAGCACTGTCGTAAGGTTTAAATGAGGTAATGCCTAGAAAAGTGCAATACCCAACCGGTGCGAAACATCGAACAGGGTCCTTGTGCTTAAGCAGTGTTTGGGGACATGGTAGGAGCTCTATAAATGTCTGTTAACAGAAACAGTGAAGAACAGGGCATAGACACGAATGAATGTGAGCGAAGATCCTGGCTTCCAGAAGGAATTGGCTAAACTGACCTCCACCCGAGCTAAGAGGAGGCCCCGGGGCTTAGACCCAGGAAAGGCTCAGCAGCTTCAAGACCCTCCACAGTAGAAGCGCCCCCTAGGTGGCAGGAGCCCTCAAAGCCAGCAGGACATTCCTGGCCCCACCATCGTGTGTACAAAAACGCGCTTCTCACCAGCACTCCCCACTTGGGCGAGCGAGTGTTAACACGCGGAGTGGGAAATGAGAAGTGAACATATGGAATGCCAATATAATGTAGAAATGTGGGATTAAACAACTCAGTGGCACGGGAGCAGCCACCCTCCAGGTTCTAACACTCTGCTGGGCTCCTTCTTGCTCTCTCTGCTGGGGTTGGCTTTGACTGCAGGTCCCGGTTTTAGAAAACACCACCCAGGGGTGAGGCCACATGTGAGTGACCTGGGCTTTGGGGTCAGGCAGACCCAGGTTTGAGTCCCGGCGCTCCACTTCCCCTCCGCAAGATCTTGGCAAGACACAGCACCCCTCGGAGTTCTACCACCACCTTTCTGACCAGGTTTGGTTGTGTTATGATTAGTGGCTGACAATCACTGAGTGTACTTTATGTGCATTTCCTGTATCCACTCAATGCTGACAAGAACCCTAACGTGGGTTATTATTATCCCCATTGGACAGGTCAGAAAACTGAAATTCAAAGAGGTTACCTCACTCGCCCCTCCCAGGTGAGGGGCTGAGCTGGGACCTGCACCCAGGTCTGCCTGACATTAAAACCCGCCTTTCTCCGCTTCACCATTGGAAGACATTTGGCTCGAATTTCCTCCACTTCAAATATTCCTGAATCTGGGAAGACACAGGGGGAAGAAACCCAATTTTTAAAAACCAATTTAAATAATTAAATTTGGCAGCAAAAAGCTCAGTATCGGAAATACATTTCACCACCCCATCGCTGAATCTGTTTAATGTATTTTGAACCAGCTCAGCTCGGTTAGATAGGAAATGGAGCAGGAATTTAAAATTTAAAACTAAACTTGCAGCGAGGGGTCACATCTATAAGTTGTTCCGGGAAGCCTGCACTCAACCTCGGCTTCCCACAGGAGTCGTGGGGAGGTCACCCCAACCCCGGAACTCATCTGGGGCTCTCGAAAGGCAAGAACAGCAAGAGAGACAGACGGCACGAAGGCACGAAGGCACGAAGAAAGCTCCGTGTCTCAAGCCATTTACTCCCATAACAAGCATGTTTCATCTTCAAAGCCCTTCACAAGCTATTATTAATCTTCACGACACCTAAGTGAGGTGGGTGTGTGGCATTACCAAGGCTTTATAGGCCAACGTGGCCTAGGGGGAGGCCTTTGGACGGTGCGTGACCCCAGAACATCAGCCTCAAAAAGGACCATCAGGCCCACCCTGCCTCGGCTTGGCCGGGCACTCTCGGATTTCCCCATCCCAAGCCAGGCCCCCTCAAATAATCTTCAGAAAATATGTCCTGATGTGAGGGAAGGTGGGTAGGAGGAAGAGGCAGAAGAACTTGGGATGCATGCAGAATGTAAGCCCTGAAGTTATTGTCATTTAAGTAGGTTTCATTTTTACTGGACTTGTACACGGATTATAAATTTTATTTAAATAACTATTAATAATAACTCATATTTGTATATGTATGTTTAGCATCTCCAAAGCCCTTTTGTCTGTAATATCTCAGGTGATCCTTACAACAGTCATTTTGTTCAATGTGTGTTTATTGAGCACCTACGTTGTGCCAGGCTCTGAGAGGTGTGGGGTTGGGGCAGTGAAGAAGGCAGGTGAGAGCTGCACTCATGGAGCATGTAGTCTCGTGTGAGAAGCCCTGTAAGGAAGGGTCACTTTTATTCCCCTCCCCCACCTTATTTTAAGCAAATGATGGAACTGAGGCTTAAGGTCACACAATGAATGAGTGGTGGAGGTTGAACTCATTCCCAGGTGTGGTTGATTGTGAAGCTTCTGTTTTAGCCAAGTACAAAGACGCTTATTGCAGCAATGTTTAAAATGACCAAGAATTGAAAGCAACCTGCATGTCCATTGCTAAGGAAAGGGACAAATAAAATGTGGGAAATGCATGAGATGAAATGTTACTCCAGTCAAAGGGAATGACTTGCATCTACTTTTAGATAATGTCAAAAGAAAAATGTGAGAAGCAGAATTAGATGTATAACATATCACTTCCATAAAGTTTTAAAAGCACACTCAAAGCAATGCTATATATTTATATATCTACACTAATAAAGAGTAAGATGCAAATTGACCTTACCTTCGTGACACCCACCAGCCAATCAGGAGTGAGTATGCAAATTAACCCAACAAAAATTGTGGGTTAATTTGTATACACAGGCACCGAGCCGCTGGGGGCAGGGCAGCATTGGAAGGCCGAAAGGTGGCTCTGGGCCGGAGCGAAGGCGGTGCCGACAGCCAGGGGAAGGAAGGCCCATTCTTGCACAAATCTTCGTGCATCAGGCCTCTATTATGTGAATAAAGATATAGAAGATGGATTGAGAGGCCACACCTTAGATACTCAAGAGTGGATGTCTTGATGGTATGGGCAGGGTTATGAATTAAGGGTGGGGACCAAAAAAAGTGGGGGTGGGGGTCATGCTAGATGAAGACAGAAACTGAGGGACCTGGCTGATAGATTCGGTTCTTGTACATGTCCTTTGAGGGTCCCTCAAAAACTCATACCACACATCATCTGCTCTTTTACAGGCTATATTCTCTCCCCTTAATCTGAGTGTCAAAATTGCCTGTCGAACATGAACCAGCCAAAAATCTAAATGAAAAACAGGAACAAAAAGAGCAAGATTTAAAAACCAACTTGAGAAGTGAACAGTGTCTGTTTGGGTGCAAATGGGTGCTGTCGAGCATGTGTGACAGCCGTCATGGAGCAGAGACCAGGAGCAGCTGAGCGGTGAGCCCTTCTATGGCTGAGCCTGTCCCATGGGCCAGGTCAGCCACGAAGCCACAGAAGCCCTGGGCAGCCTGAAATCGGGGTTGGAGATTGTCCACAGAACCTTGCTTACCAGCTTCTCAAAGTCACACTTGCTGGCTTCCTTGTTGGTTTCCTGCCACGGCATGATCGATTCTTACAAATACATTTTCTAGAAGTTGAGTTGTGCCAGGCAAACCATGCCAAAGCATTCCATGTGTGGTCTGGGTGGATTGGGGGAGTCTGTAGGCAGAGTGATTCTGGATTTCAGCAAGGCACTTGGAGGAGTATCTCACCCACCTGAATCTCCCTAGAACACAAATCTGCCCTGGCCCCTCCTCCTGCAAAAACCTATAAGATAGATTGGGAACTCCTCAGCTGTGCACGTGAGGCCTTTAATGAAATGGTCTCTGCCAAACTGCCCAGCCTCCAATTCCGGTGCCCTCCCCCTCTGCACACAGTACTAAGGTAAAGCCCCCACTTTTGTTCCTTAAGATCTTGCATAGGCTGCCACTGCCAGCCAGAATGTCCTTCCCTGCCTTGTTCCCAGGGGTAATCTGTACTCAGCCTCAGACTCAGCAGAACTGTTACCTCCCCACAAAAGCTTCCCAGGCCTTTCTCCTTCTGCTCGATCTGATCAGGAAGAATTGAAACAACAACTAAATCAATTACTTCGTGTAAAATGCTTAGGACAGTAAGCATGAGGGCTAGATGTGCCTCAAAATTCAGGACTTTTCAGATTTTTATAAAATATATAAAGTTCATGTACCGTATGTTATAAAAAAATTTGGGCAGACTATGGAGCAGGTCCCCATAATAAAACTCATTTAACGTTTCTGCAGGAACCGCGTGAATATTCACACGCTAACTGCAGACTATAAATAGTTTCCTATCAGGTTACAAAAGAAAATGTTGCTTTTGTTTTTCAGGGCATGTAGGATTTTAGAATTGTGGACCTATATTATTGTTGTGTTGTTATTATTTTGTTCCACCAATCTATAGTAATAAAAGTGTAATATGCTAATTAGACAGGACGTCCTTCCAGACGACCTACCAGATGAAGCCGGGGCTGCAAGGGAAGCCTGGGTCCCAGGTGCCAGAGGGAAGCCGGTGCTGGCAGCCGGGGGAAGGAAGGACTACTCTTGCACAAATTTTGTGCATCAGGCCTCTAGTTAATAATAACAATCCTTACGACTAATGCAAGCACTTGCTATTCAGTAAGGATTACGCAAAGCAATTGACATAAATGATCCCATCTTTATGCCAGCACGAGGCACAAAGAAGTTCAGTAACTTGCCCAAGTAAGTGACAGAGCTGGGTCTTGAACTCACAGCTTTTCTGATGCCAAAGTCCACACTCTTAGCCACCACCTTACACCGCAGTTTTTAGCTGTACTTTACATCATAGTACTTACCTCCCTTGGCTGCAGTTCATTCTTTATGAGTTGCTCTCTCCAACTTGGCTGTGAGCTCCTCCACTGTGGGGACTGGAGCTGCTCCATCTCTGCCTATGAATGAATGAATGAATGAATGAATGAAATTCACATACAGAGGATGGTGAATCGCTGGGAGCTTGATGGGATTATCTTGGCGGGTTGTGTCCTGTGTTAATGAGTGCACTGAGGCCACCCATGTGTTCATGCACTAACAATGATTGCACACCTTTCTGCTCAGGGCCCTAGAGATAGGCAAAGAAATCAAGCCATGTTCCCTGCCCTCAGGGGATTCACAGTCTGGGGGGGAGAGACGGGCTGCATCTCCATGCCATTCTAACCAAGGTTAAGGCAAGAGAAATGTCCACACTGATTGGAAACTTGAAGGTGTAGAGCCCATCTTGCCTGGAATCATAGGGGGCCTGAAGGATATATCCATGAGCTATTTTTGTATAACAAACCATCCCAAAACTTACTACCTGGGAAATGAGTGGGACAGAACGTTCTAGGCAAATTATGCTCCCACCAGCAGAACACAAGAATCCCATTGCTTCATATCCTCACCAAGACTTGGTGTTGTCAGATTTTTAAAGTTCAGCCATTCAGGTAGGTGTGGGGTGATGCCTCACTGTGATCCTGACTTCCACCCCCATGATTTCTAAAGACATTAAGTACCTTGTCATAAGTTGATTGGCCAGTTGGGTTTCTGCTTTTGTCAAGTGTTGGGTTAAAGCTTTGGCTGAGTTTTCTATTGGATTGTATTTTTCATATTGATTTGTAGAGTTCTTTATATATATATACCGGATACCAGTCCTTTGTTAGATAAATGCATTGCAAATACACCCTCTTTGTGGCTTGCTTTTCACTCTCTTCATGATGTCTTTTGGTAAACAGAAGTTCTTCATTTTAGGGAAGTTCAGTTTATCAATATTGGTCTTTTTGGCTAACGTTTTTGTGTCCTGTTTAAGAAACCATTGCTTACCAGGGTCATGGAAATGATCTCCTTTGTTTTCTTCTAGAATCTTCAGTGGTTTATCATTCAGGTTTAGATCTGACTAAAACCCACCTTCCTCTGAATTTTCAGACACCTCTGTGCCCACCTCCCTTCTCTTTCCTCCCAGTATGCCCCATCACCTTCCCTCCTGACCCTGTCCTGACTGATGAGGGGGCCAGACTCAGCCTCCTCTCAGGTTTGGCAAAGAAACTCCAGATTCAGGTTGGTGGGCAAAGTGGGGGTAGATTCTGGCTGGGCTGGCAATCATTACAGCTGCACCTGCAGCCCATTCCTGGCTAGGAACTTCTCAGTGGGGTGGGGTGGGGGGCCAAGGCTATTCTTCCTCAAAGAGACATTCCTTCCCCACTGGTAACTGGCTGGTCTCAGGGTGCAGTTGGGGCTCTGTGCAGGGTGCTGGGTAAATAACTCGTGCAGAGTCTCTGTCTATATAAACAAGTTACTCAAAATCAGCAAGTCAGCACCATTCCGGTGGCTCAATCTCCCAAGATTCTGCAAAATTCTACTCTGGCCACCAGAATGGTGTCCTCGCCAGACCCCTGGAACTGGGATCTGTCCGGCCCACATAGGCACAGGTATTGAAACTCTTCAGCATCATCGGGTTAAAGGGAGAAATGGATTCTAGGGTCCACGAAGGTCCCAGCCTGAGCTCAGGGTACCCCACGCAGATGGCACAGGCAGCCTAGCTGTGCCAGCCACCAGAAGGAGAGCTGAAAAATTTCAAGGCATTCAAAGTAAGAGGTTCTGCTGAGGACAGGTGTGGAGCAGGGTCTGCAGATGGTTCCAGGTGCGGTCACACCAGAGTGTGATTAGGGTGCCCTGGCCGGCCTTTGCTGAGCAAATCTTCACGGTCCAGTGTCCTTCCCCTGCTCATCTGCCTCCAGGCTCTGTGTTGCCTGAGAGTCCCATTGTCTAGTGAATTCTTGCTCTTCTGCTGGCTTTCTAGCTCATAAGAACTTACAGACTCATTTCCATTTCTCCTTTGGGTGAATGGAACATCCTCCCCTTTCATACCCTCCCCTCCCCTCTCCTCCCTTCTTCTCTGGATCTAACTTTCTCTGCCTCCTCTTTCATTTCCCATCACTCTCCCTTTCTCCTCCCTTCTTTTCCTCCTCGTGTATCTCTCTTGCTTCTTTTCACCTCCTCCCCTCACCCCACCAGATGCACACACTCACACACACTTTGAGCCCTGCAGCCCCCAGAGCCCTCTCAGCTCAACCCTTCTCACGGGCAGGTGGGTGGCATACAGACCATATGTGGTGCCAGGAACAAGCAGGAGCCTGGTGGATGTGGCATGGCAGCCTGGTAAGCGTTTGTTTTCACCTGGTCCTCATGCTGCTAACACATTGGAGCATCTCAATGCTTTAACCCTCTTGCTGCCAGTTGCATTGTCTTGAAGGAAGAGAAAGAAGGGATAAGAAAATGGGAGAGTCTTTGGGCACCTTCCTTCATTTATCCATTCACTCAGCAACCATTGACAGACTCCTTACCTGCCCCCTGCAGGGCCTGGCTGGGCTCAGGGGAAGCAGAGGTGAGGAAGGCTTCGTCCAGCCCGAGAGGAGAGGCTCATAGTCTAACGAGGGAGACATACAGCACAACAGTCCAAAGCAGCCTGATCCACACAGTGATGGAGGGGGAGGGGGCACCAGAGCTGCAAGGAGGGTGCCTGAGCCAGCGTGCAGGTGGCAAGGCTTGCTGAAGGAGGTCTTACCAGAGCTGAGTTGTGAGGGTCAACATGAAGGTCAAGTAGGTGCTAGCCTGGGAATGAAGGGGGATAGAACATTCTAAGCAACAGAAACAGCAAATGGAAAGGCATAGAAGCTTAAAAAGACCTGGTATATTCAAGAAAATGTGTTCAGAATGGCTGTGTGTGTGTGTGTGTGTGTTTAGAGTGGGCTTAGAGAATATGATAGGAAATGAGGCTAGAAAGGTCAAGGCCAGGTCATACTCACAGGACCTCGAATGCCAGGCTCAATAGTCGGGACCTTATGCTGAAGGCCATTACCTGAGAGTAGTGGTAGAGGAGTCAGATTTGCATTTTGGAAAGATGCCCGTGATTTCAGGGTAGAAGAGAAATGGGAAGAGGAGAGCTGAGAGGCAGGGAAAGCAGAGGAGTCCCTGCCTCTCTCTGGTGCCTTTGTCCCCTCCAGTGGAGACCAAGGGCCCCCCACCATCAGCCTCTGCCTCTACCTTGGACCTGGTGTGCAGGGGCCCCCTCATTACTAGGGAGCTACATTCCCTTCTCCATGAAGGCTTTCAAGGCAGGCCACGAGGGGCAACACCAGGCTGGGCTTTCCTGGCCACAGCTATAGCCTCAGCTTGCTGGGCTCCTGACTAGGACGGGGTGATGGAGGAGCATATTAGCCTCACCCGTCAGGCAGGTGGGGCCCAGGAGCAGTCTGGCCATCACCCATCTGGTACCCATGTGTCAGGGGGAAGCTCTGAGGCCCCAGGTGCCCCCTAGGCTCAGCTTTTACCCACCATCTGCAGGCTGAGTCAGCTTGGTAGGAAAGCCTCAACATCTGGATTCAGACTGACAGAGGGACCTGGTCTCCAGTCCTGCACTGTCGTCACCTCTGGCTGTGTGTGCTGGAGCAAGCCACTGCACCTCTGAGCCACTTCCTTCACCTGTAAGAAGAGATTCTGCACTCATTAAATAATAACTCCCTGGAGACTTAGAAGATTCACATGTGATGAGTTAAGCATTTTGCACAAAGTCAGACACTGGACCCTAAATGAATGGGGCTGTGATTACCCTCCTAGTATCCTCTGATGGCCTGTTTGAGCCTTTACTAGTCGTGTGTCCTTGGACAAGCTACTCTCCATGAGACTCAGTTTCCTCACCTGTAAAATGGGAATAATATCAGTATGCATTGTAGGGGATTGTAAATTAATCCAGGTGAAGGGTTTACAATACCTGATATGTAGTTTACACACAATAATGTCTTCTTACTTGAGTATCTCACCAGAACTTTTTTTTTTTTCTCTGATTCGAAGATTGCCACTGAAGCCAAAACCCTTTGAAAAGTGCCCAGAGACCAGCCTAGGTCCAAGGAACTCCCGGCCTCCATATGATGCAATAAAGTATTAGATGTGAAAGTGTGCCTGCTGGGCTTATGCTTAAGACATCGCCTGGTCAAGACTATTTGGGGAGTGAGATGTGGGTTTTGTTCCGTGAATTGTTCAGCTGAGTTTCACACAGGGTGACAGCCATTAGTCACTTCTATGTTGGAGAAGGTCTTTCATTCATTCAGTCAACAAACTCTGATGCCTTCTCTGTGCCAGACGGGGATGCCGAGGAAGCAGGTTGGAAGCACTGCTTCTCATCAACAAGCAGGCATGTTACTGATTTTCCTAGGTGGATGATGTAAGCAAACTTCACTTCCCTGCAGGAAGAGCCAAGAGCAGAATTATTTCTCCTCTTCCAACAATTCCATATGATGCTTCCAGGTCTGGCAAAGGCATTCCCTCTGTTTAGAACCACCGAGTAGTAGCTTTCCAAGAAAATTCTAACGTAGCATTTTATTTCATCTGCAAACAACTCTGTGAGGAAGAGGTTACTACATACTAGTACTTCTACAGGAGAGGAAACTGAGACCCAGCGGGAGAAGGGCGGTCAGGATTAGAACCCAGTTCTCCCCAGCTTTGAAATTCATGTTCAGTTCCCTGGCCCAAGTTGACCTTTAAGGACCCTTCCACTCCTTAATTACTGTGATTCTTTCTCTTTTGAGATTCTAGCCCAGGTGGAGGGAAATTTGTCTTACAGAAGGAAGATTCCACTCTCTCAATGGCCTTGATTCTGGACGGCTGGGGAGTCTCAAGACTGATCAGCATTAGTTTTCCCCCTTGCTCTTTATTTTTCCTCTTTACCAAGGTAGTGGATGTCTATTTTTAACAATTCAAATATTATTGGAATGTTTAAAAAGTGAAAGTCACAGGTATTGCCCTCCCCCCAAATAGCAGCTGTTAACAATATGGAATATAATCTTCCAGTCTTTTCCCATGCAAATATTAATGAAACACACAAATATCATAATTGTTGGTGTTACAGAATTAGGCATACCATACTCCTTAAAAATTTTTAACACTATATTGAGGACATCTTTCATTGTCAGTTCATTTAACATGCTTCATTCTTCTTGATTAGTTGTTATACACTGAATGTTTGTGTCCCTCCCAACATGTATATGTTGAAACCTAATCCCCATCATGAGGGTATTTGGAGATGAACCGTTAGGAGGTGATTAGGTCATAAGGATGGAGCCCCCATGAATGAATTAGTGCCCTTGTAAGAGACCCCAGAGAGCTGCCTCACCCCTTCTCCATGTGAAGACACAGTGAGAAGATGGCCATTTGTGAGCCGGGAAGTGGGCCCTCACCAGATACCAAATCAGCCAGCACCTTCATCTGGGCTCTTCAGCCTCCAGAACTGTGAGGAATAAATTTATATTGTTTCTAAGTCATCCATTCTGTGGTATTTTTGGTATAGCAGCCCGAGTGGACCAAGACATAGGTGCATGGGAATCCAAAGTTTGGATGTACCATAGCTTTCCTAGCCTCTACCTTGTGGATGGATATTTGGGCTGCTGCCTCTTTTTGCTTACAAAAAACATCGCTTGCGCTTTGACCTGCCAGGCCCTGCGCTCCTCACTTGAAGTACTTGGTATAATCTCACCTGAGGAATTCTTTGAATGGCTGTTGGACATTTCTCTCCCACTCAGCTCTGAGGTTTTTAAGGGCACCAAAGGTATCATGTCATGTTGTTCATGAGACTATCTCGATGCTTAGCTCATAGTAGGACCTGACACATAGAAGGACCTCAGTATTATTTTGTAGGAGCAACTAAAGAGACACATTACTAAACAGATCAATGCATGCTTGTGTCGGCTTCTGCTGGGCATGTTCCTAAAGAGAAACACTAGGTCGCAGGGTGTGCGTTTTCAAAGCATGTTAACAGGCTGCAAGGCTGCCCTCTCAAAAAAGTGAACCAGTGTGAGGAAATGAGAGGACCCGTCTCCTCACACTGCAAGGAAGACACTTTGGGGGGACATGGGGGCACAGTCGTATTCCATTTAATCCCATATAGGGTGCGGGGAACCCAGTGATGAATCTTCCCCATCTGCCCTTAAGGGGCTCTCACCTGCTACAGAGAGAAGAAAGGAACCGTGAACCGGCATGGTCCTAACCCCACCATGTGCTTCAGGTCAGCTCCACCCTGCCTCCAGCCCGGTTGCCTCCCAGCTTGCTGGCAGCCAGCAGTTAAAGACACAGCCTTTGAAATCTCTGTCCTGCCAGCTTTGCTATGGCTGCCCCATGCCCTCTCCTCAAGGGTAGAAGAGGAGCAGCATCCAATCTTGCTTTAACACAGGATTATGCCACAGCCACATGGGTCTGGGAGCTCAGGCAGCCGGCAGCAACGCAGCCCTGAGCCAGGAGTGAGGTGAGCGAGGAGACAGCCCGCAGGACCTCCCTGCTCATGCCAAAGGATGGCTCGTGCTAAGGGCTAGCTCTGTAGGGTTTCATAGGTATGCATGGGCTGAGAATGCCAGTATTCTAGATGTATATGCACCTCGTGGCCTGCCCTGCAGTCACCCACCTCTAAGAGCACGTGACATATTTGAGCTGAATCTTGAAATACCAAGCACCCTGCCGCCATACCTGCAACCTTAAAGGCAGCAATGGGAAGGCCAAGAGCGTCAAGGGCTATGGCTTGGCTGGCGGGCAGGAAACAGATGAATTCCCCCCTCGTTTAGGCTGTAACCCTCATCACATTTTACCTTTCACCTGTTCATTCAACAATGAGATGAACACCTGCTATGTGCCAGGCACTGCTTAGGGCTCCAGTGTCAGCACTGTGAACAGGCCAGATAAGGACGCTGCTCTCATGAATTTTATATTGTAGAAGGAGGGAGCTCATGATAGGGGCATTAGCAAATAAATGAGCTAAGTAACTTCAGGTGGAAAGTGAACAGAATAAAACAGGCATTATTTTAAAGAGAGCCATAGGGAGTTTGTTTAGACTAGGTGGTCAGGGAAAATCTCCCTGAGGAAGTAACATTTGAGCTGGGGCTGGAATGAGGAGAGGGAGCCAGCCCAATGATGAAGGAAACAAAGTTCCAGGAGGAGGGCGTGATAGGTGCAAAGGCCCTGAGGCCAGAATGAACTTGGTTTATCGATGCTCTGAAAGATGAACAGAACTGGAACATGGTGGGCCAGGGACAGATCAGGCAGGCACTTGGCGTCTGTGGGAAAAGGTTTGGATTTCAGTTTAAATACAGTGGGAAGTCATTTCCTACCTTGAATGCAAATTATTGTTGAACAACCATTCAGCCATTTGCTCATTCATTCAATCAGTCAGTTGTCCAGTTAGTTAATTATTTTCTGCACACAAGTGCAGGGACTGAGGATATGGAAATCAATGACGGATGTTCCTCATCCTTGCAAAGCTCGTAAGCCTGGGGGGCAAAAACAGTGTGGACACAGAAAGTTGCCACCCAAAGAGACAAGCAGAGGGATGTTCGAAGTGCTGGGTACCCAGAGCAGGGAGCATTTGTTTCTTAAGCTGAAGAATTGGGAAGACCTCCAAGAATACATGACATATTTGAGCTGAATCTTGAAATACCAAGCACCCTGCTGCCACATCAAGGTGCTTAGTATGTATTTATGTAATGAAAGAAAGAAGGAATGGAGGAAGAGAAGGGAGAAGGATTGATGGCGACTTACCAAGTGCTGAAGAGAAAAAGAGCATTTGAAGCAGAAATTGAGAGAAAGGGCACTTGAAGCATCTGTGCAGTTTGGGACACAAAACCAAGTGGAGAAGGGGTAATTGAGCCTTGCTAGAAGTCATAGGAGATGTCCCAGAGGTAACCTGTGAGCAGAACACATCCCGCCTGCTGTTCTGGAACTCCTACTATGCATGCCACATAGTAGGAGCACAGTAAACGTTGATGGGTGTGGTGGTATCTAATGCTAGTTGCTACATATTTTGCTTTCTCTTCTTTTGAAGCTTGTGCTAGGATTGCATTTCTCTGCCATATGTAAAGTTAGGTTTGATTATGTGACTTGTCTTGGCTGGAGAAATATGAGCAGAAGTGACATGAGTCACCTCTGAACAGAGGCTTTAGAGCTGGTGAGTGATCTGTAGTGTCCCTTTCCCCTGCCTCAGCAATCCTAGAAGCACAGAGAAGGAGCCTCCCTCAGCTTGGGTCCCTGAGGAAGGACAATGTAAAGTAGAGGTCCCCAGCCAACCTGCAATGAGCTTACAGAGTGGGCCACCGAGAGTCCAGACTGGTTGCTCCCACAGCAGAACCTACTCTATCCTGACTGGTCGAATGAGTGAGTGAACTGAACCAAGGGAACATTTCTGAGTTAAAGCTGGGCAATGAGAGCCCCCTCAGAAGTGATGCATGTGGTGAAACTGTCCAAGAAATGAATCACCCTGAAGCCAATTAAAAATATTTCTTAAAAAAGAATCTTTGGAACTCACTCTTAATTTAAGGGAACTGGAGTATCCCTCTAGCCAAGCTGGCCTCTCCCACAGGCCTTTGCTTCTCTTCTTTCCCAGGGCGGCATTTGGAGCCTCCTATGATCATATCTGTAGCCTTTGTCCAGTCCATTGGGTTATTCGTTCATCCCACAACATTGCTTGTGACCTGGACCTTGTGCTCAGGGCAGAGAGATGGAGATGGAGAGGGACAGGGATGGGGTGAGGGAGGGGGAGAAAGAGAGAAGAATCCAGAGCGAGAGAGCAAGAGAGCAAGAGAGCGAGAGAGAGAGAAGGATCCAGAGCTCACAAATCTGGATTCAAGTCCCAGTCCACCAGTTTTCAGCTGGATGACTTTGGCAGGGGATGTAATTTCTGTGAGCCTGAGTTTCTTTGTCTGTCAAATGGGACTGACAATTGTATACAACTGACAACGTTGTAAAGCGAAACAGTCCAAGGAAAGAATTTAGCAAGGTTCTTGGCACATGGGAAGGTTCAACAAATGGTAGATGTGATTATTATTAACACAGCGTGACATCATCAGGGATAAGAGTGATGTGTAATGTGTGTACAGCGCTGGGAGGGAGGGAGAGAGGGAGGGAATGTTACTTTTCCCAGCTACATTGTAAACTCTTTGGACTCTCAGAGCCTATACCCAGGATGCCTTGAATCTCCTCAAAGGCCCTCATCGCCCGTGTCCTGGGGAGTGGACTAGCCAGGTAGATGGAAGGTTTGCATCGGGGATGTCTTCCTGAACACAGGGTTTTGGGTCTACGTCACTCGGGCTATAAACCCTGGAACCAGGGATGGGCAGCTTTGAGGTGCAGCTACAAAGGCCCACCTGCCTCTGCCTGAGATGGCCAGGTCTGCACACCCCACCCATCTCAGAGGATGTCTTTAATAAGGGTGTTGGAGATGCACAGTGTGCTCTGGAATGAGTCTGGTTAATGTGGGCACAGAACAGAGGATGATTAGAGTAAATTTCTCTTTAGGCCCAAAGAGAAAGGAGCTAGCCTTGGTCGTATGCCTACTGTGTGCAGGGCACTGGCACATCCAGAATCTCAAAAATCCTCTCAGCACCCTTGTGAATCAGTCTTCTTTCTTCTCTCTCTCTTTTTTTTAAGAGAAAGTAAGATATATGTTTTATTTATTTTTAAATATGTTTTTATTGTGTTTTATAGAGGGAAGAAGGAAGAGGGAGCGAGAAACATCGATATGAGAAGGAAACATCATCAGCTGCCTCTTGCGCATCCTCTATCAGGGATTGAGCCTGCAACCTGAGCATGTGCCCTGACCTGGAATTGAACCAGCAACCTTTCGGTGTACGACACTCAACCAACTGAGCCACACCGGCCAAGGCATGAGTCAGTCTTCTTGTCCCTGACTTACAGATGAGGACTGGAGGCTCAGAAGGAGCTAGCCACTGTCACACAGCTTCCAGAAGAGGAGCCAGAGAAGAAGCAAGGTCTTCCTGACCCCCAAACCCAGAGACTTTTATTTCTATGAACTTACGGGGAGCATGATTTGATGGCCTCCTAGGGGATCTCTTCTGCCAGGCTAAGCCCTGTTCACACTCTCTTTCAGAGGATAAATCTGATGATGTCACCCTCCAATCCTTACTCCCAATCTGCTTGAAATCTTGCCAACGCCTCCCTTGGCCTGCACATCAAAGCTTTCTTAGGATGGAGGCTCCCTACACCCTTCACTGATGGCCCCACCCTCCCCCAGCCTCTCAGCCTCCATCAGGCACCTGGTCCTGATGGATTCACCGTTTTCCAGTAATACCTCCAGGCCTTTGCTCACATTTCCCCTCTGCCTGCAGGACTTCCCTCCACCTAAATCTCTGCATGGGAACCTCTTACTTTTTGCCTTTCCTTTGGCCTCACCTTGCCTGGGAAGCCACCCTTGGGGCTCCCACCGGAACCGCCTCTATCACACAGCCCTCTCATGCTCGCTGTCATTGGCTATTTAGGGCCTTTCTCCTCCACTGGACCATAAAGCCCTTGAAGGTCAAGGTGCTTATCTGCCTCAAACTTCTAGTTCAGGAGCTCACGGATATCCTAAGCAGATATTAATCTCTGCAGATAGTATGGTTCTCAATGGGGGAGGTTTGAGGGCTATGGGGAGGGTACATTCTTCCAGTCAGAGTGGTACCTAACATTCACTAAGGCCCTGCCATGACTTGGGTCATAGCCAAGCACTTTACTCTCTCATGACTCCATATACTTGGTGAGGAAAGTTCTTTTTTCAATACAAATTTTAACCCCGAGGAAACTGAGTCCTGGAGAGCTGAAGAGTCTTGCCCAAGGCCTCTCCAGTTGCCAAGTGGCAAATCCAAGATTGTTAACTGAATCCGAATGTATCCTTTTTATGTACTTATTCAATCTATCTAAATGTACTGAGGGCCTGCTCTGTGCCAGGTGGTGTTTTAGGCACTGGAGGTATAGCCAGGAACACCAGATAAGGGTGTGTGTGTGTGTGTGTGTGTGTGTGTGTGTGGAGAGCATGAGTATGCATGAGTGTGAGAGTGACTATAAATGTGTGAGTGTGTAAGAGTGAGTGTGTGCATGTGCGTGTGTAGTGGAGGGTGCAGGTAGTGAGCTGTGAGCTGGGTAGGATGGGAAAGACTTCCCAGAAGTGATGCTCAAGCTGAGACCTGAGAATGATAGTGGTTATTAGCTCAACATTAGGGGGTGGGTGAGTCTCTGGGATGGGGAGCAGGAGGCAGGGGTCTCCTCGTGGAGGGCTTTTCCAAGAAGTCACCTTCATGACTTTTTAATGACTTAGCAATCTAGTGCCCTTCGGGGCAGGGAAGAGGATTTCTGGGGATTCAATATGACAGGATTTCCTGCACCCACAACCCTGCTTGAATGTTCCTCTGTTAGAAATCCAGAGAAGTTGGACCCAAAGGCTGGGAGGGAGGCAGCCCCAGCTCTCAGACAGCTCCACAGTGGAGTGAGGTATCTGCTGGGTCCTGGACCAGAAGCCAGGACCTTGGGGCTGACCTGCTGTGTGGGCCTGGGCAAGTCACTTTACCTCTGAGCCAAAGGTTATTCTGTGTGAAATAGAAACAAATCCCCGTGCAGGTGCCTAAGAAATGCTTGCCTCTTTATTTCCTCCTGGAGAAAGGAGCTTGTGTGGCCCAAGAGGGCCAGCTCAGAATGAATAAAGCATTCATTAAGCATGCTCTGGTTCTTTGCGACTCCCATCAGGCAGTAGAGCTGGAGAAGCTGTCCTGGGGTCTTTCCAGGGTGAAAGGGGTCCTTCATAGGGATGGGCTCCCCCCTGGCCTCCTGGGGACCCTCTCCGCCAGCCTCTGGAGTGCTCTCCCTCTGCCCAGTGGTCAAGCAGGCCCCAGCCTTCTGTTTTTCCCCACGTCTCACTCTGCCTCTGCACCAGGGAGAGCTCGCCGAGCAGGAGCTGCCATTTCTGGCTGTGTGCTCCTGGACAAGTCTCTTTCCCCGTCTGAGAATAGCGGTTAAGGGCATAGGTTCAAGTTACTTCTTGGCTGTGAGGCCTGGGATGAGGCTCTCTGATGCTCGGTTTCCTCATGTGGAAAATGGGGGGATAATTGCCACTGTGATTGTTGCCAAGGACCAAATAGATGATAAATGGAATGCAGTCAGCAGGGTGCCTGGTACACGGTGAGCCCTCAGTGAACATTATGTAGCATGTTATTGTTGTTGTTTTTTTGTCTTTGACTTTTAGGATAGGAAGAGCTTTTATTAGAAGTAGGGGGATTGTCAGCTTTGGGTTTTTTTTTATTGTGGTAAAATATGTGTAACATAAAATTTACCTTTTTAACCATTTTTAAGTGTACAATTCAGTGGCGTTAAGTACACTTTCATTGCTGTGCAAACATCACCCCCCTCCCTCACCACTTCGTCATCTTCTCAGACTGAAACTCTACTCATTAAACACTAACTCCCCATTCTCCCTCCTCGCAGCCCCTGGCAACCACCATTCTCTTTTCTGTCTCTAGGAACTTGCCCATTCCAGGGACTTCATATAAGTGGAATCATATAGTATTTGTCCTTTTGTAACTGGCTTAATTCACTTAGCATAATGCCCTCAAGGTTCATCCGTGTTGTAACATATGTCAGAATTTCTTTTCTTTTTCAGGCTGAATAATATTCCGCTCTATGTATCTACCACATTTTGTTTATCTACTCACCCATCTATGGACACTTGGGTTGTTTCTACATTTTGGCTATTGCAAATAATGCTGCTATGAGCACGGGTGTACAGACATCTGTTTGGGTCTCTGCCTTTGATTCTTTTAAAGATATATATGTTTTCATTGGTTTGAGACAGAGAGAAAGGGAGAGGGGAGAGAGAGAGAGAGAGAGAGAAGAGAGAGAAACATTGATGTGAAAGAACAACATTGATTGGTTGCCTCCCACACAGACCTGGACCAGAAATTGAACCCACAACATGGGCATGTGCCCTGACTGGAAGATGCTCCACCAACTGAGCCACACCAGCCAGGACGCTGCTTTCCATTCTTTTGGCTGTATCCCTAAGAGTGAAATTGCTGGGCCATATGGCAATTCTATGTTTAATTTCTATCTAGAGTGTTTTAAGGCCTTCATTTCCCCAGCTTAAACAGGAACACCAGGACCAGATATGGGCTTCTTCACCACCCCTCCTCCCTTGCCCAGAACAGGGTTGATACAGACTCTGCTCACCAGGCTTTGGTGCCCAGTCCAAGGCTCCTCTGGGCTACACTGACCTCTCCTGAGGTGGGGGTAGTTGTGTTTTCCTGGCCCTCCACTGCCACATGGCTGCAGCCATCCCCTTGTGGGGCAGGTCCCTCCTCTGGCGCCCAGTCCCAAGAAGAATTTAGGGACCACCGCCTGTTTCATGAAGCTCCCTAGCTGAAGCGGAAGCACTGCTGCTTGGAGCACCACCATCTGGGAGGGCTACCTCTTCCTGCTGCCCGCCCAGGGGACCCCAGCCTAGGGCACCCTTGTCTTCCCAACCCCACTGGCCCTCCGGAGTCTGCACCCAAGCAGGTTAGCGTCCGGGTTACAAGCATCGGCTTTGGAATCAGACAGATCTTAAGACCTGGCTCAGGCAGCTGCTGGCTGTGTGACTTTGAGAAAGCCACTTCTTCCCTCTGAGACCCAGTTTTCTCACCTATAAAAGGGGGTAGTAATAGACTCTGTTAACAGGGAAATTGAGCTAATGCATGAACATCCCTGAGCCTTCTGCCTGGCACAGAGCAAGTGGTCAGTCAACAGAGCTGTCATGGCCTGGTCAGCATGAGACTGAGGGAGCTTTGAGACAGAGGGGAGCTGGGACATTGAGGTGCTTTCTGAGCCGAATCCTCAGGGTCCCAGCTGAGGACCCTTGGGAGGAGATTCCAGGCTGGCCAAGCCAAACCCCTCTCTTCCCCATGAGTCTAGCTCCATTTAAATTCCTTTTCCTTATTATGAGTCGAAGGTGGGAATAGAAGCCCATGTTTATGGAATATCATTGGTAGGCCTCATTGTAGTGCAAGGGAAAAGTGTCAGTTCTTACCATTTAATTTATCTTTCTTTAATTGAATAGAAGAACTTTTATGAGGAAATTGGTCCTGTTTTCTGCCACTAACATTTACTAAAAGGGCATGTACAGGAGACAGCAATATGGAGATTGGTTTCCTATCTTCCTTTAAACCCCTGCATCTGAACAGGGCTTCAGTGTCCACACAGTTCTGTCACATTGTGTGTTGGTCACCTTGACCCGCTTTACAGATGGCGAAACTGAGGCTCTGAGAAGTGAAATGGGTGCCACAGTGAACTGGAGATGGAAAGGGCTCTTTCTGTTTTAGGCAATCCCCACTAAGCACATGCTGTGTGCCAGGCATTGAGCTAGGCACAGGGCCTGGGGGATGGTGATGGTGCGAACCTCTTCCTCCCTCTGTCCTTGGCCTGGGAGTGGACAAGTTTCCCAAGAGTCAGAGACTTGGCTCTAAATCCAATGACAAGTGTCCTTATGTAGACAGAGGAGGAGAAGACACACATAGGAGGAGGAGGCCATGGGAAGATGGAAGCAGAGATGGAAATTAGGCAGCCACAAACCCAGGAATGCCTGGAGCCAGCTGAAGCCAGAAGAGGCAAGGAAGAATTCTCCCCTATGGCCTTCAGAGGGAGGGAACCTGGCCCTGCCGACACGTTGACTTCAGACTTCTAGCCTCCAGAATGTGAGAGAATACATTTCTGTTGTTTGAAGCCACCCAGTGCGTGTTAACTTGTTACGGCAGCACTAAGAAACTCGTGTACTCGGGGGGGGGGGGGCAGGGGGGGTCCAAAGACCTTAGCTCTGCCTGCTCATCATAAGCCCTCTGTGTGAGGATCACACCAGCTTCCCTCCAGCCTCCTTGCCTCCAAGCCCACTCACTGCCATCCCCCTGCTACACTGTGACTGCCAGAGAGATGTTACTGAGATACACCCCAGTGTTGCATTTCTGTTTGAAGCCTATCCACCAGAACTTTCTGTTCCAAGTGACAAAAAATGCAACCTATACTGGCTTATGTGAAAAGGAACTTATTGGCTCATGAAACCAAAAAGGCCAGGGGCTAGGGCTAGCTTTACCTCAGCTGGATTTGAGGCTCAAACGATGTCACGGGAACTCCTTTTGTTCTGTCATGCTGCCTTCTGCTCTGTTGGCGTTGGTTTCAAGCTCTGCAGAGCAGTGAGATGGTGACAGCAGCCCTGGCCCCTATATCCTGTCAGCTTAGACACCAGCAGAAAGGTTCAAAGACTTCTCCCAGGTCCTCAAGCCAAAGCCCTGGATTGGCTCCCATCAGGCCAGATTACCCATTTCTCAGCCAATCACTATGGCCACAGGAATGGAATGTGCTGATTGGCTTAGGTCTAGGTCACATGCTCCTTCCCTTGGAGTCATGGAGAAGTTGTATCTACCACGTGGACTGAGAGGGAAGAAAGGGGGGAAAAGAGGGAAGATACAATCTCAAAAGAAAAATCCCACCTCAATTATGGCAAATGCATGATGAGCAGCCCTCACCCCCCCGCCAAAATAATCAGTAAGTGTTCACATAGATGCCCTTTAACGGTTCCTACCAAGAACCATCAAGATCAGAGTCCCTGGTCTCCAGCCTCACCTTAATCCCACTTTGCTTGACATCCCTACACATGTCCTGCCATTTCTTGCCCACGTGCTTTTATTTACATGGTTCCCTTTACCCAGAATATTTTCCCCTTTCCCCCTGCCTGCATCTGACTAATTCCCACTATTCCTCCAGACTGCTCACCTGGAGGCTCTGTCTCCAGTTTGGATGGACTCCCAAAGCATCCTGAAGTGCATGTATAATGGCCTTTACCCCTTTGGACTGAACTTGACTGCTAATGAGTCGGTCTCCTCTGTTGATCTCTGCACTCCACAAGGGCAGGGATTCATTTTATTTTTATTTAACAAACACATAAAGCCATTTCCAAGGGCCAACCACCACTCTAAGCTCTTTGCAAATATTAACTCATTTAATCCCCATAATAAACGCATGAATAGTAGGTCCTATTAACTCTACTTTAAAGATAGGGAAATTGAGATAGGTTATATCTGGTTTACCTCTGCATTTCTCAGGCCCAGCCTAGGGCTAGGTACATGGCAGGTACTCAAAAAACACAGGGTGGGGCAAACACAGTTGTGAGCACATGAAACACAAGCGTTATTCTTGCATTATTATTTATCAATTATTGTATTTTCCATATGACCAGCTGTAAACCTACTTTTGCCTCACTCTGTATATCTTTCAGGTTGTCTCTCTTGATTGTCCAATCTTACCCAGATGGCTACATCCTCAGATTTTTCCACTTTCCCAAAGTTGCCCACACTCTGGATCTTCCCAGCCTGGAAAGGGGGTTTTGTTGGGCAGCCTCAGCCAGCAGCCAGGCTGGCATCTCTCTGGCTCTATCTAGTGTCCAGGCCAGCAACCTAAGGGCTGTTGTGGCACAGAGAAGGAACTCCAATCTGGACCCTTTAGTCCCATGAAACCCCTATGATTAGAGGATGAGCCCAAAAGACCCTCAGGTGGCCCTCTACCCCGTCCCGCACCCCGCAGTACCCTCCCTCTCTCCGTATTCCCAGAGCCCAGTCCAGGGGTCCCACTCTGATAGTCACTTACCTGGACAGACTCCCGAGGACCACTTTGTGGCTCAGAATTTGAATGTGCATGTCTTGTCTTCCCAGGAGAGACTATTTCATTAAGACCAACAAGCTTCCACTTCTGCAGACCCACCTGGTTCTGATTCCTCCTCACTCAGCTTGTCCCATCCCTCCTCCATTGCTGGGTTCAAGTCGTCTATCCTCACAGCTCTTTACTCCGTCCATCCTGTCTGACTGTCCACCCCTGGCCTTGCTCTGAAGCTCTATCCCCTGGTCTCTCACCTTGGTCTCGTTCTGTCTGCCTGTCTCTCTTTCTCTTTGTCTCATTCTGCTGGACTCCTCTCCTGTGTCCCTTGGCGTGTGTCTGGCAGTCTGTGTCCTCTGGGTATCTGTCTATCTGTTTCTCTCCGGGCCTCTCTCTCTCTCTCCCCCATCTTTGGTTACTTAGGATATCCAGAAATGGGCCTGAGACCTCTCACTTTCCCATGAGAGTGAAAGAACCCCTCTGTAGCAGCCTCAGAACCCATACCCAAGACTCTATCCCATTATAAGAGCCTCCTCTCTGCTCTCCTTCCTCCTCAGGGGCCCTCTGCCCAGCCCAGGGGACAGGAACCCTCAGGGCCACATGGGCAGTGTGGCTGTCTGCACCCTGAGGACCCAGGCCACGATGGCTTCCCTTAATGAGCACGCCTTCAGTGACACATTCATTATTCCTGTTCCGTCTCTTCGAGTCAAAACTGATTAGTTACACTTACCGCCGCAAAGATGTAATGATTTTATTGTTTATCTTCAATTTATTTTGATTAACATCTCCGTTCTTTTCATTGCAAGTGCAATTAGGTGCAATCTAACAGCGACTACTTTAATTTTGTTGAAATTAAGATGAATAAGTGACGGTTTATGGTGCTTTGTTTAACAAATAAATCATAGTTAAGAGGAGTGTATTAGTAATAAATGAAAAAAGACAGCTTAATTAAAATGCATGGAGCCAGCCTCTTGATGTACATCCAAAATCCAAATCGGAATTCCAAAAATCAGAGGGAGCTGAGGGTTAGGGAGACCCTTGCCGCCTCTCACCGTGGTGATCAGAACATGACAGACAGGATGGTTTGGTTTTGAGGCTGCTATGCAGAGAAGGGCAAGAAGCACATTATGACCCTTGTGAGATGGTCACCCCTTGTCAGCAAATGCCACTGGGAACCCAGGTAGAAAGCAGATTTGGGAGGACACAGGAAGAGTGTCCCCCCAGGGGGGACCAGCTGGCAAGCCCACACCCTGAATTCTCCCTGGGAACCCATTGAGGACAGGAGACAGGTTCCCCACCCCCAGTGGTTGCCCTGGGAGGTGGGAGCCCCATAACAAGCCTGGAACCTCAGGGCAAGCCCCTCATTGAGATCTCCTCCCCACTGGGCTTAGAGGGACTTCCCATCTCTTGATTTGGAAACAAAGTGCAAAAAGTCAGCCCTGGAAAGTTTCCCGTGTGAAGTTTAAAAGCGCCTGTACTGAAGAGGCCGGCTTTGAAGCAGGCGCTGGGGCCCCTGGCAGGCTCCTGCGAGTCAGAGGGCGGGCCTCGCCTCAGATCCGCCAGCCAGCCGCTGCAGAGCTGGGAAATGGGAATCGTTTCTAAGCTGAAAAATTACTCATGGAGCTCACTCCTTTGCCACCGCTCCTCCTTTGTTCTAGGTCATCTCCTTCCTCTGCCTTCTCCTCCTCTTTTGCTTCCTTCTTTTAGTGAAGAGGAGCAGGCAGGCCTGGGTTCAATTCTAGGTGAAGGCTTTTACTAGCTGTGTGATCTCAGGCCAGTGATTTAACCTCTCTGGACTCCAGCGCTTATTCAAAAAAGGGAGGACAGGGGTGCCCACAAGGCAGGGATCCTGTGAAGGTTGGCCAAGATCCCTGCACAGAAGTGCCCAGAACCTGCCTGGCTGAAAGGCAGAGCTCAATAATCATTAGCTCTCTTCCTCTCTACAGACCCTCTTGTCTCCTCCTGTCTGTATTGCAACTAACTAGACCTTCATAGGCAAGTCTCTTCATCCTTTCCTTGGACTCACTTTAACTCCTACTATCCTTCATCTTTCTACATTTGAACCTCACTTTTCTTCTTCAACCTCTCAACACATGTTATCAAGTGCCCACCTTGTATCAGGCGCTGTACTACACCCTGAAGACTGCCTCAGGTGAGCAAACCCAGGATAGGCCTGCCCTCAAAGAGCTTCCAGTTCTATGCCCCACGTCCCCATGGTACTGTGTCATCACGGTTCTGTGTGTTCAGAAGTGTCTTCTCCATAAAACCAGTGATTTGCGAAGGCAGGGGCAATGCCAGCACAGAGTCTGGCACACAGCTGACCCAATGGCTACTTAGTGTTCAATCGAACAACAGATGCCAGCTGAGGACATCCCTGTGGGCTGCCTGTAAGGGCATAGAGAGAACTGAGCCCGGGGTGTGCCGTGAGGGAGGCCACACTCAGGTGGGGCGAAGTTGCTAAACAGGCAATGCCACTGTGGGGTGAACAGTGTTGGGTCAGAGCAGAAGAGGGGACAAGAGATGACAGCTCCCAAGAAGGACAGAAGGATATGAATGGGAACCGAATGTGGCTTCCTCCTTCCAGTTCAGAAATGGAGAAAGCAGGACTCATGTGGTTCCCACCTGCTGAGGCTATGGCTCCGCCCCCCTCATGCCTGGCTCCTCCCACCTCTCAGCCTCATTCCCCTCATTCCTTCTGCTCAGCTCTACTGGCACATGCTCCTCACTCTGCCAGGAATCCTCTCCCATTAGCAGCCTCTTCCCAATTCCTGGCAACTGCAACCCTGACCCCACACCTGACTCTAGGTCTCACCTTGAGAAAGCCCTCCCTGAGCCCCAGTCCAGGTCAGTTTTTCTGGATATTTGGTCTCACTGCACTCTCTGCTCAATGGTACTTGCACAACTGTCATGTAACAGTTGTGGAATAGCTGTTCACAGACTGTCTCCCCAGCTAGACTGCAAATTGCTTGAAGGCATAGACCACACCTGCCCTGTGAATTGCTGTATCCTCAGAGCCCAGCAAAAAGCATGGACAACAGGCCTGGCCAGTGGGGCTCAGTTGGTTGGAGCATCATCCTATGCACCAAAGGATCGAGGGCTTGATTCCCAGTCAGGACACATACCCAGGTTTCAGGTTCGATCCCTGGTCAGGACACAAGTAGAAGGCAACGGATTATGTTTCTCTGGAGCGTCAATGTCTCTCTCTCTAAATCAATTTTTAAAAATGTCCTCAGGGGAGGATTAAAAAGCATGGCCAACAAATGCATAAGTACTTGTGGAGTAAAATCTGGACAGAATGAATAACCTCCTAGGCATGGGCTCTTCATCCATGGCATGGTTGAACTGAACCACAATCTGTAAAGGAAGGTGGTTACTCTTCTCATTTTGCAAATGAGGAAACTGAAGCTTTGAGCTGTACGACTTGCCCAAGGCAAGCAATGGTCTTGAACCCACATCTGTCTGATTCTGAAGCCGCACTGCACCCAGGAAGCATCTTTGAAGCTTTTAAGCCAATCACAGTGTGTGTGTGTGTGTGTGTGTGTGTGTGTGTGTGAGAGAGAGAGAGAGAGAGAGAGAGAGAGAGAGAGAGAGAGGAGAAAGCTCAGAAGACTAGGCTTTCTCCTGCTTGTGTCTAAGGACAGGCGAGAGCAATGGCCCCTCTGATTGCTGTCAGTGAGGGAAGAAACAGCAGGTGATGGGGCCTGAGGTGTCAGACCCAGGCCAGGGATCTGCCCTGGGGAAGGGGTGGGGTTCACCACAGATGTTTTTCAGGAGAAACTCTAGGGACCCCAGAAGAAACGGCCCTTGACCTTCCTTGCTGACCTGGCCTTTTGGCACTTGTCCTGGCCCCAGAGGCTGGTGACAGTGGTTTTATGAGGCACACAGGGCACCTGTGAGCCCTGGTAGCAAAGCAGCTGCCACAGGACGGCTGCATTGGAGTGAGCATGGCCACCAAGAGGGGGAACCTGAGTCATTTCGCACCTCCGGCCCCCTCCGCCCAGCACCCCTCCCAACCCACTACCTGGAACCGGCAATTGATTATTCTTAGAAATAAGGGAGGGAGTGTGACTCGTCAGAGGTCTCAGGGCAGAGAAATGGCTTAGGTTGGATTCTGGGGCTGCTGTCGCAAGGAGGGAGAGAGGAAGAGACAGCAAGGACTCCTGAGAAAGGGGTGGAGAGTGCAGGGAGGTAGAAAGAAAGAAGAGGGAAAGGGAGAACATGGTGAGAGCGACGAGGGGTAAGAGTGGGCGCCACGGGTCCAAAGAGAGAGAGCAAAGGAGCTGTGGACACAGGGAGAGACGGAGAGAGGAGATGAGAGAGAGGGAGGAAGGGAGGAAGGGAGGGAGGAGGAGGAGGGAGAGGAGGAGGAGAGGGGTGAGGGGAGAGGGAGAGAAAGAGAGAGAGGCGCTACCGAGACTGGGAGATGGAGAGTGACAGAGGGAGGCAGGCAGAGACGGACGGACCACAGACCGAGGGCCAGAGTAGTGACAGCGACAGAGGGGCGGGCGGTGGGGGAAGCGCGTGGAGCGGGCGCGGGACGGCGGCGGGCGGGGGAGGCCGAGGGATGCGGCCGCCTCCTCCGGGCGCCGCGCCGCCCCCGCCCCGGCCACACGCGCCCGCAGCCTAATGACCGCAGCCCAGCCTGCGACGCGCGGCCCGCGCGGACCCGGGGCGGCCGTCAGCCGGAGCGCGGGGCCGGCCCGGGAGCGGGAGCGCCGCAGCGAGGGCGGCAGCCCCCGGCCCGGCGGCCCTGATTGACTTGCCAGCCCAGGCGACCCAACAGCCCCTCTGATCCGCACGCCCCGTCTCTGCTTCCGGGCGCGGGGCCTCTCTCCCGGCGCCTGGCCCGGCTCCCGGCCGGCTCGGTAGGCTGGAGCGCCCCGCCGGCTCGAGGAGGGAGCCCCCCGCCCCCCGGCCCGGGACCCGGCGACCCTACCCGGCTCCCCACATCGCACACCTCCTCCGGCTCGGCCGGACCTGCCCTCGGGCCCTGGGGCTGCCCACGGCCCCGTCGCCCCCTCTGGGCACCGTGCCAACCCCCCCAGCCCTCACCCTGCCGCTCCCCCCGAGCCCGGCACCCCCGTCCCCCGCCCCCCGGCCCTGGCCCGGGGCCGCCCGCAGAGCCGGCCACACCCGCTTCGGAGGACGCGGAAAGGTAAGGAGGCCCCTGGTCTCGCTCGGAGGGGCCAGGGGGCTGCGCGGGGGGCGCGCCCAGGGGCAGGGGGCACCCTGGGACCCAGACCTGGGGCTGCGGCTCCCACCGAGCCGGGGACACGCGAGAGCCCCGCGGGCCGGGCGGGCTCTGACAGTCCCAGTCCTCTAGGGAGGACCTGGTGGGCACTGGGCGAGGCGGGCACCGTCCCGTCCCGGGACTACAGGGCATGTAGCGCTCGGGCACAGAGATCGCAGTGCGCGCCGTTCCTCCTCTGAATCCGCCTCCCTCTCCTCCATCTGGGGCTCGGAGAGCGCGTGGGACCGTTCGCCTGTGCCTCCTCCGCCGCCCTCTCCCCGCCAGGAGTCTTCTTCCTTCCCCCAATTAAGCACATTCCTCCCCGCCCCGGTTTAGAAGGATTTTCTTCCTCCGTCTCACCCCCCAATGTAGCCAATTCTCCCTCCTCACAATTTACAACCATCTTCTCTCTCGCTTTCCCGCTCTGTCACCCCTTTACTGCACTTAATTCTGAGCGTGTAGACAAATGCAATTTGAGTTTTCAACTATGGGGGTGTGCTTTTTTCCGGTGCAGGGGCCAGCCATGGGGGTTCTTCACCGAAAGCAGGGTACCGGCCATTCACGTCCGCCTCCAGGCAAAGGGCAGCTGCCCAGGTGGACGGGGCATTTGTTCCCAGGGGCAAGGAGGGAAGACTCTACCCCGAAACAAAGAATTGAGGCCAACCTAGACCGGCCAAGCCTCTTCAGAGGCCGGAGAATCCCAGCTCCGGGGCCTCCCTCCCCCACCCCTTTAACTTTAAAATAGTTTAATGAACACAGAGAGAGAAATCATTTTTTTTTTTCCTGCGTGGTGAGCAGTCTACAAAGAGAAAGGGGAAAGGAGGGAGAGAGCTTTAACTCTGATCCCCGCAATTAGTTCCCTGGGATTGGGAAGGAGGGGTGGGGGGCAACCCGGCAGCCTCAGTTCTTCAGATACAAAAGCATTTAGATCGCTTTAGACCGGTTAATCCCGAGTCTGGCTCGGGTCTCTTTTGTTTCCCAACTCCATTGTGGGTTTTGTGCAGTTTCTCTCTGTTCGCGTGATTGACTAGCCAATGGATGGTAATTATCCAAATGTCCCCTCTGTCCTTTGACTGACTTCTCCGTATTATGGGCAACTGTCATGCTTTCTGTCATTCCATATCATATTACACGTATTATCATATGAAGTCTCCCTCCCCCGATATAAAGGAGGGTGCCTCAGCCCAGATGCTGCTGCATTTAGAAGGAAGGGCCCCCCCCCCCCCCGAGAAATTTGTCCTGGGCACAGGTTCGGAATACAGAGCAGGGGACTCCCGAAATGGGAGGTTCTGCAGGTAATTTGTTTTTGCTGACTCGGGGAGGTCTCTGGGGTTGGGGTTCAAAAGATTGTCTTGGGGGCTTGGAGCAGGCTTGCCAGCTGGTATTATTCCTCTGGCCGGACCTTGGAGCAGTTTGGACAGATCTGGCATACCTTATGGAGAAACCTAGAGCCAGACTTTTGACCCCAAAATATCAGAAAAGTCTGCAGGACCGGGTCCTTTTGGGGGTACCGGAGCTTAGTGGCACGTGCTCAGGGCACCAGCCACGAGGTCTCAACATACACCTCACTACCTGTGGCCTTTCACAGGACAAGTCCTTTGGACTCTTGTCCCTGTTTGCTGCCACGCAGACTGGGGACGGAGGAACCAGCTATGTCTATTTCAACCCCCCACTAGCTGATGCTGAAGCTCTGAGAATGCACAAGCTTTTCCAATGCTTTTGCACAGATAAACTTAGTACCCCTTGGTGCAATTGTGCGTGCCATCACTTAAGAGGGAGGCAGGATTTATAACAAGGAGGCTTTGCAGACAGAGACTCTGGGGTCCTCTGAATCTGTGGGCAGGACTAGCCTTTCTTCTGCTAAAATGGGAAAAAAGTGTTTTATTATTGCAATGAATATGAAGTACCGACCAGATGTACAGCCTCGCAGTTAATTACCTTGTTCTTCATCAAATATATGAGCAATAAATCCTCCAGGAAGGGAGTGGTGTGTGTGTGTGTGTGTGTGTGTGTGTGTGTGTGTGTGTGTGTAGATAGATGGACAGATAGATGACTACAGGGGACAGAAAAATTCACACTCTTTTCAAGATCACAGAAAAAGGCTATTTTGTAGGAAGCTTGATAGACTGCTTCAAGATGCTTTTAATTTTTTCATGATCAAATATACATGATCAAGCTGTGCAAGTTAGGGTGTGAGGTGCACTGACAGTCAATGGCTATTGATCAGGCGGTTAAGTATTCTGCTGTTTTATAAATATAGATAGATCCCAGGTGATTTAAAGAATTGGATAGTTAAGAAACTGGCATTCTACATTTCTTTGGAGAAGGGGATATGTCTGGTCAATTACAAAATACCCAAACCATTGTTTATTCTCCCACCCCACCCCCCAAGAATCTTGGAAAATGTGAACTTCATTTGTGGGGGTTTTCAAGAATAGAGTAAAAATATGCCAAATATTTTGTTTGAGGTCTGCCAGAAACAGTTCACTTACGTGTGTTATTCACAGGCTGGGCGTTTGCTCTCTGTTTCTCTGTCTCTGTCTCTCTCTCACACACACACACTGAAAACCATAATTTTGACCCAGACTATCGTGCTGCTGAAGAGCCGGGGAGGGTGTCATTTCTGGGAGTGGGGTCTAAGGTCCTTAAAACCCTTCTGGTTAGAAAGAGGGTGAACTGGCCACATGGCCTTTCCCAATTAACTAATTTCTCACTAATCTAAAGATCTATTTAGAAAGGTGTGTAGAGGCTGGGGGATAGAGATTTAAAGATAACCTCTAATTGGTGTGGAGAAATTCACTTGACACCTACAAAACCTCTCTATTTCTCTTTCATTCTTCCCCCACCCTTATCTCTCTTCTCCTACACTCTTCCTTGTCTCTTTCTCTCATTTTTTTTTTTCCTTCTGGAAATTTAAAGTGGACTTTGAAAGGAAGAAGCAATGAGAAACAGTTGGGAAGGGGGAGGAGAGAAAGCGAACTTTTAATTTTTTTTATTGTGTTGCATGGCAATCTCATTTGTAATCACCTAATTAGCTATTCTTTAGAAAGATCCTGTTCAGGAAAATCAGCCTTCATCCAGATAGGAGAAATGTAAGCATACAGACGATTTATAGTTATGTTTTTGTTTCACATCTCAAAAAAGACAGAAAGTGTAGATTTTAGATTTTTTAATCTGCAAAAAGTCTTTTCTGTCTAAGAGTCCTTCAATGGAGGAGGTCAGGCATTCCCATTGATAAGTCCCCCCCTGGAAATGAAACTGAAATTGGCATCCCTCAAAAAAAGTTGATCCACGATGTAGAAATGGATGAATCAGACCTGATTGGATGGACATGCCCTTTCACCTCATTGTCTCTGACCTATCACTTAATTAATCTCTCCCAGATGCAGAGCTGTTGACAATGGCAAAGATAAGCAGTATTTTGAACAAAGCAGGAAGCTTATTAAAGAACAAGACACAGTGAGGTTTGAGGCTCTTAAAAATGTATAAATCATCAGCATGTAGATGGAGTTTGTTATAACAACAACTGGATCTCAGAGATGGTTCCATCTTTGCTAGAAACTTTGCCTTTCTTTAACCATTAATTTCTATCTACATTCATTTTCTGCCTCTCCCCTCCCTGTCTCTGATTTCCTTCCTTCTGCCACTCCCTCTCTCTGGATTCAGACTATCCTTGGTTAGTTTCCTGAAAATTGTCCTCTGCTTCCCAGACTTGTCTTTAGTTCTTCAGATCATTTTTATAGCGTTAGGATTATCAAGGTGGTCAGCTTCGAAGGCTTAGGGTGACAAAATATTGACTGCATTTACTAGTACCTTATGAAGGAGGACATTTGTGCTGGAGGCACCTTGGTGATATACAGGGAATAGTTCATTAATTAAAAGACCTGCTAATTGCTGCTTGAATTACTGTACAGAGAGCATGAAATGACTTTGTAAAAGATGACAATTGGAGGAATAAATGGTTGGAGTTTTTGTTTGTTTGTTTTTTTCTTAAAACATTTTTATGAACAGGTCCTAGAAAATGTGTTGCTTTTACTCATGCCTCTATCGTCAACTATTCAATTGAGCTTCAATTAATGATAATATATGGTCTGGGATCCTTAGCTGGGCTGACTGATGGAAGAGCTTTGTTGAATTTGGTGCAGGTGGCACTGTTTAATAAGCACAGGAAAGAGTGAATAATGTAGTGCTTGCAAAGAGAAGTAAATGCAAAATAGATCGCTCTAATTATGGCAGCCCCCAGAAATAGAGATACAAGCTGAAATGGCCAACTGGCTGGGAAAATCCAAATAGAGCTGATTGTCCCCTGCCTTTTTTACTTTCAAGCACTGACACCATAGCTTAAAAGTAAATTGGGATGAGCTCATCTGACTCGACACAAGCTCAAATTCCAAACGTGGGTCTGGTGACCTATCAATGTTTGCCTTAACTGTCTAGAATCCTTTACCAGATAGTACAATTCAGCTCTAAAATGAGGCTATCTGAATATTTCTTCCTGCAAGAGATCATACAAGCTCATTACCACTGGTCTCTGCTTTATCGCAGAGTGTCAGGAGATTTTGTTTTTGTTTTGTTTGGATTTCTTTATGCCCGAGAAAATGAGTCTATAGAAAATCAAAGTGTGAAGACTTAAGCAAACAGAATTTCCCATATACCTGCAAGGGCCCATAATGATTTTCATTCATGCAAAGATAATTGATGGGACATTAGTTGTTTTAATTAATGGAAGAATAAAATGGGGGAGGGGCCAGGGACTGGGCTTCAGCTGAAGCATATGTGGGAAATGACTGTTCCTCATCGAAGGAGACAATGCCGCCTTCCCCAATAGCAGTGGAGGTTTGCTAATCGGGCCAGTGGAAAGTTGGGCTGGAAACCTCCTGCTGGAAACGAGGGGTGAGAGATGGTGACCACTCATAGTCCCTCCCCTGCAATCTCACTATTCCCCGTCCTACATTACCTCACAGGGGAGGAACCTTCTTACTTCCAAGGAAGGTGCAATTTGTGCTAGGAACCTAGTATCCTTTGTGATTGTAAAATAGTGCCAGTGGCTGGGAAGCCCCAAATCGACCTTCTTTAGCCCACATTAAGGAAGGTTTGGGGCTAACTACGTGTGAGCTTCCCGAACAGGGCTGAGAGATGAAATGGGTGTGCTAGGAATAGGGTCCTCTGTACAGCAATGTCTCCAGTGAGTGTCTAGAGCCTCTGTCCTCTGATTGGGAACCCAGGGAGGAGCCAAGTCCAGCGTCTTTAGCCAAAAACCCTTCTTTTTGTTCTGTGGAAATGTTTACCAAACCTACGTCCAGTCTAGCCAGCGCTGGCTGGGCACTCATGTCAATTAGTGTATGTAAAGCTCATAAAAAGTTTATGAGAAACCTTTGCTTAGAAATAGAGAGTTTAGGGGTGTCCTGCTGTCAGAGAGGGATGGCAGGGATGCCTCTGAACCAGGAACTGTGGTAGGACATGTTTCCGGTCTCCAGTGCATGGAGATACGACAATTGTCAACTCAACCAGAGTTCAGCTGCTTCCTCCCCATCCCCACTTTTTCCATACAATACATTCCTGATTCTCCCTTCAGTAAAATGTGGTTCTCTATGGGAGAAAATGTATTGCTATTATTTGTGCTTCAACCTAAAAGACAAGCAGATTAGCAAAATGGCTCTTGTAGGACTGGGTAGTTTCTGGGTTAGTTTAAAAAGAAATTACCCTTAAGGAATGGCTGTAGTTATACCAGCTGAAAAAAAATTGACATATTTTTGCAATATTTACTTTTTCTTTTGGCTTCCAGGGCACTGTATATCTTTGCATGGAAATTAGTAGGTGGGGAGATGCAATTAGCTATTGTGTATTTTGTCACAATTCTTCTTTTAAGAATAATCTGATCTGACAGATTTATATTGTTGACAATGTGATTTAAGCAAGACCCAGATACAAACTTTCCCCACCCTAATCAATAATGGTAAATCCTTTTGCTGAGGTGAACAATCTCTGACCTGGAATTCATATTTCTTTTACCAATTCCCTGTAA
This sequence comes from Eptesicus fuscus, assembly GCF_027574615.1. NCBI lineage: Eukaryota > Metazoa > Chordata > Mammalia > Chiroptera > Vespertilionidae > Eptesicus > Eptesicus fuscus. The sequence continues at coordinate 71,074,333 of NC_072487.1, forward strand.
TAAAATTGAACATTTTGTCACCACTTTGAGAAACACTGCCAAACACCTTAAAACACATGTCACACGCCGGCAGCCCCTCATTTCCCTCCTCCGGGAGTTTCTACATCTGGAATCATAATCACAGATAAAAACCTTGACAAAATTGCATCTGAGCACATTCCTCTCCGCAGCCCTTACTTTCTCATAACATTTAATACAATATTAATACCTGCTACCGAAAGGCGGGGGGCGGGGGGGGGGGGAGGAAAGGGCTGCCAACCTCCACATTTCCCGATGCATCATGTTCAAACCTGAAATTCACACTTCGTGTTTCATTTTAAGTTCAGTGCATTTAACAGGGCCCTAGAGAGAGGGCCCTGGTTAGTTCCCCAACCTGCTCAACTGACGCCCAGGGAGGCAGTTTCAGAATTGTTCAGATCGCTGCAGGGAGAAGAGGAGGAGGCACTGGGCTCCTCTCTGCCTGAGAGGGGCCAAGCCACTTATGTATGGGATATGGTATTCTCTTTTGAAACAACTAAGGCCCCACTGTCCTGAGTGGTGACCAGCAGATTGACCAAGGCAATGAGCTGATTTCATAAAGAGATAGCCATGCCCGAGCTGACTTGCTGCTGACTGACAGCCTCTCACATCAATCTAAAACACCCCTCCCTTTGCTGAACAAAACCTATAGGTCTGGGAGGGGGGGTCCTTGTTGACGATATAGGGCTTTTCTGCCGCCCCTGTGACTCAACGTCACCCCGTCTTTTCTTGGAGTACATTCCTGCACAGTGGCAAGGAATCACCACTCCTCTGCCATAGGAACAAGAGACAGAGGTTAGAGAGAAACGAAAGGTGCAGGGAGGGTACCCCACTGGAGAGGGGCCTTGGGGGCACGTGTGATACCCTGAAAGTGGACTTCCAGATGTTGGTGGCTTTGTTCAGTCCCTGCCATTCTCTGACTAGAATTAGAGTCGAAACAGACCATAGCAACGCCAGGGAGTCCAACCATCAATGGCCCCTCCCTTTAAAAAATTGAACCGGTCCAGGTAACCAGCACCTCTAGTAGCAGCCTCCCTGTGGAGGGACACACACACACACACACACACACACACACACACACACTTCCCTAAGCAAGCCCCACTTCATGAGCAAGGAGTATAATTTGCTGAATGGTGCAACCTGGAGGGAGGACAGGAGGCATTGCACTCAGAGAACTGAGGCAGGCAACTGGCCTGTGACTGCAGCCAGCAGCCTAAGGAACAGTCCTTTCTGCTTCAAGGCAGAGAAGAGACATTGTTTTTGCCTTTCTTCTTTGCGGTTCACATCCAAGAGGCTTCCCCGACCCCAGTCCCCAGCACCACGCTCAGAGTTTCGGGTCCTTCTAGCGCCAGTGCCCAAAGGCAAGCAGGTCTGGGCCCAGGAGGGCGGCTCTCGCCGTGCGGAATCCTTCCCTGGTGGCTCCCAAATCTGGCGGCGTTTCTGCCTGCCTTTCCCTCTGGGGAGACTCCGGAGAGGCTGGAAAAAATCTGGGCGCCCGCTCGCTCGCTTGTCAAGAAGCAAACTGTCTTCACATTCTCCAAGAGCAACATCCCTGCCTAGGAAGAGGAAAGAAGAGGCAAAATAAATAAAACCAGTTAATGTTGTAGTTAACTTGCAAATCAAGTAAATCTGTTGGTGCCGTATTTGAGAAATAAACCATCAGAGCGTCACAGCAAACACACACTTCTGAACGTCTTCATTTTGATTTAATGGTATATCAGCGTCAACTATCGCTTCCTCTGCTGGTACACACGGCCTGATGCCGCGGGAGGAGGATGCCCATGTTTATCACCGAGTGAGATGACTAATTACACCTTGTCAATCACCGGCTATGAAGACATAAAACCGGCGCGCACAATGAAGTAGTTGCCTGCAGCGTCAATTAGTTGGCGATTCGGAGGTTATTGCGTGGCCCTGCTCTGGCCGCCTCTAATAACGGGACGGAGCTCCCGGAACAGCGCGCTGATCAATCACCCTCCAGCCGCGGCCCCGGCCCCCGCCCCCGCCTCCCCCTCCCGGCTTGGCCTCACTTTCTCTGGGCAGCATGTGCTTCCTCCCTCGGCGGCCCCGGCTCGGTGGCGCCGGCAGCCCCGGGAGCCCCGGGAAGTTGGTGCGCGGCAGCCCCGCAGCCGGCAGCCGGGAGCCCCGCAGCCTTCGGGGAGCGCCGGGACTGGTGGCCCCTTTGTTGGAAGAGGCGTGGAGGGAGCGCTTTTGTTCTGAGTTAGTCACGGTGGCCGGCTGGAGGCTGCTGCCTCATTATGCGCCGGGTCTGCTCGTCTGCGAGGAAGCAGATGGTGGGGAGGTGGGCAGCGGCCAGGGGAGCCAGACCTGAATTCTGTTCACCTGTCACCTCCCACAAAAGGCAGGTTCGAGCGACTTGGGGGTCCTTTTCCCCACGTCGGGGGGGATGGGGGGAGGAGCGTCGAGGGGCGGCTGTTTCCGGCACCTCGCAAGGATCCGCTTACCTGCTGGTGCCTGCTCCCCCCCCTCCCCCCCCACGGCCGCCGTCCCGACGGCTGCGGCTCCTCGCACCGTGTAAATGTCACTCACGTGTCAGGACGTGTGCTTACAGCCTGTTCCTCTCCTTGTTGAGTCTCCGCGGACAGGGTTTGGTGATTGTGCCACGTACCCCCGCTGCCGGGGGGAGATTAGCCAAGTTACCGGCCTCGGAACCCTGGACCGGGCACTCCGATCCCGCCCCGCGGCGGGAGATGCGTTCGAGCCTCTTGCCGACCAGAGCGCGCCCCAGCCTGGCACCCAGAGATGAACGGGCGGGTGCACCGGGTGGGAATCGTGACTGCCAGGGAATCTGCAGTCCGTCAGCGCTGGGTGTGGGCTGCTGGTCAGAGAGGTGGCGACAAAACCCTGTACTTACACGTCCGTCCGTCAGGGGTGGAGGGGTGAGGGTGGGGGGGACTGAAGAGCCGCAGTGTGTGTTTCCAGGTTTCTTGGGAAGTCCTCGGCAAGTTACCGAGTCCCCCTCCTCTACCGCCCCCCCCACTACCCTGATCCGTCCCCCCACATACACACCCCAGCTCCTGAGGCAGCCCCTTGAGGTCTCAGAAAACATATTGCATCCATCCAGCCAGGGCTCACCAAGGACAAACGCTCCAGCGTTGTTACCATTTTTTCCTACCCCTTGGGCGACCTCCAGATGAACCCTGGTGACTCCCACATTAGAGGTTCATTCCCAACTTTCTTTGAAAGAAAGTGCCCCAGATGCCTCAGTAAAGCATGCCTGCGTAGGAGTCCGCGTGCCCAGGTGCAGGCCGTGTGCAGGAGCCAAAGTACAAGTCTGTGTGAACACGCACGCACACGTGCTGTTTTGGCGTTTAGGGTCCTGCCCTCACGTGGGGGCATCGGTGCTTGTAACTTCAAGAGTTTTTGCAAATATGCAAAACATGGCCTCCTAGAAAGTGCACACAGGGATTCAGGTAGAGTCACCTGAGCGTGCAATCGTACTGTAACGTGCAATTGTACTATGACCACTGTACAGATGCCTGCCTCTGCTTGGCAGGGGACACTTCTGCTTGGTGTGCACGTGTAGACCCTAGCCTCACCTTCCTGCTGGCCTTGTTTTTGCCCATGAAGATGAACATGTAAATTTGCACACGTGAACATGAGTGCATGTGCTTAGGCATTACAAGCACACATCTACTTCTGTCTAAAAGTTATGTATGATATGTGGAAAGTGTGATTTTGTGCTGCCTCTACTTTGTGCCCTTATGTAAGATAAACTGCATGGGTCCCCACTAGCCCCTTTCCTCCTCCTGGCAAGCAGGTCACTTCAGACTGACCCACCTCCAAAGCAGACCCAGGAGGTGGGACTCTGTAATTGACCTGTTCATTCGGTTTTTCTCTGCAGTCACTTTTTACTTTCTAAATCCAACTTCACCACACACCTGGGCATGGCCCTTGAGTCCCCAAGGATTTCTATGTTGAGCCTGAAGTCTGGGGGCTGGTGAGAGGAGCAGTTGGGATTACCCTTCCCCGGAAGGAACGGTTGTTCGTCTTTGGAGAAGTGGTGCGTGCAGCCAAGCAGTTGGATGGGCGCAGGTTAACAGCTGAGTCTATGGCATGATGCACCCAGTAGCTAGAGAATGGGTCTGTGGTCTTTAAGAACCTTGTTGATGCCTAACATATCTCAGAGTGGGAAAGTTTTTAATAGGAGATGGAGAGGGGGAAGGGGAACAATGAAAGAATTTGCTTAGTGCCTGCTATGTTCCAGGCATTTTTACATCCATGATCTCTTTTGTTCACCACACCCATGTGAAGGGGATGTCTCCCATGGGAAAGATCAGACCAGCTAAGGGAAGTCAAGTCATCTGTCTAAGGTTAAGTTTGTGCATACATTGCAGAACTTGGATTCAAACCCACGCCTTTCTTAGTTCCTAAAGTCTGGGGAGAGAGAGTGGGAAGAGCGAAAGGAAATCGGCCCTGGTTCACTAGGAGTGAGGATATGCTGGTTGGCCCTCCTCCCCGGGGAGTCGCAGCTCCCGGGGTCTCTCGCCTCTCTGTTCTGCTGGGTCCTCTGGAGGCCTGCGCAGCCTCCGGCAGTCCGCCGCGGCGCGGAGGCTGGCCCTCAGGCCGAGCTGGGCGGGAAGCAGCCCAAGGCTCAGGGAGCTCTACCCCAGGCCTGCCTTCCCGGGCCTCTCCAGCCGGTGCCCCAGGCGGCGGCTCCGCTCAGAGGGAAGACGGGAGTGAGACCTCTTCAAGCATCCTCTAGATGTGCCTTCTCAGGATAGAGACGGCAGGGAGAGAGGGTTTAATTTTCCTTCCCGAAGAAATCACAGGAAACTGTTCGTAGCTTAAAAACTCCAACAGCACTCCCCCCCCCCCCCCCCCCCCCCCGCTGCCCCCGCTCTACCTCCGCCCGCCCTCCCACTCCTCCCCTCCAGCCTCGCCCACCAGCTCCCACCATCTCGTGGCTGTTTTCCTCCTGCTGCTTCTCCCCTCCCTCTCGGGTCTCCCGCCTTCCCGGAGCACGCGCTGCCACAGCCCGGGGTGCGGGGCGGCCAATGGCGCGGCGGCAGGACGTGATGTCAGGCGCGGCTGTAGAAAAGGCGCGGACGCTTGGCTGGCGCGGACTGCAGAGCCGGGGCTGGGCTCGGCGCGCTCTTGGAGAGCTTTGCGCGCGGCTGGGCCTGTGGCCGGCGACTCCTCCTCCCACTCTGCTCCTCCTCCTTTTTCTCCTCCTCCTCTACCTCCTCCTTCCCCCCACCCTCCTTCTCCTCCACCTCCTCCTCCTCCTCTTCCTCCTCCTCTTCAATTCTCCGGGTAGCTCGGCTCGGCTCGCTGGCTTCGGAGAAACCCCTACTTTAGTCGCCCACCCAGCGTCTAAGCGGGTCGCCTTGGGCTGGGGACGCACCCCAGGGAGTGGAGAGGTCCTGGCAGCTGGGTCGCCGCGGGCACCTAGCTGCTCCCGGTGAGCCCCGACCGCAGCCGTCGCCGCCTCGGGCAGACTTTGCGCTCCTGCTTTGCGCCGGGGGCGCCGGAGCCTGGTCGGCAATGCCCGCGGCGTGAAAGCGCCCGCGGCGGGCGCCGACCTCTGCCCCGTCTCCCTCCTCCTTCCCCTCAGCCCCTTGCCCTTGTGACCCCGGCTTTGGCGCCGCCGCCCAGGCGCCCCGCGATGTAGCTGCCCCTGCACCTCGGCGGGAGGCGTCCTGGCCCTCGGGCTCCCGGCCTGGGGGCGCAGCCGAGCTCGGGCGGGGCCGGGGCCGCGGTGGCGATGCACCGGGCCCGTTAGCGCCGGGAGCGCCGGGCAGCTGAGGCGGGGGGCAAGCCCTCCCGCGGAGGAGCCGCGCCCCCGGCCCCGCCGGTCCCGCCGCGATGCTGTTCCACAGTTTGTCGGGCCCCGAGGTGCACGGGGTCATCGACGAGATGGACCGCAGGGCCAAGAGCGAGGCTCCCGCCATCAGCTCCGCCATCGACCGCGGCGACACGGAGACGGTAGGCGCGCGGCTGCGGATCGGGCCGAAAGCTGGGACGGGGCCTTGTGAGTCTGCGCCTCTGCTCCCCTAAGTTTGGGGGCACTTTGGGGAGCTTCCTTCGTGCCGCACGGGACTGGGCGCTGGGGATCCGCGGACAGGATACAAGGCCTGTAGCTCCCCGCTCGGGGGAAACCAGGCTGCTGGGGAGGAGAGGGAGAAAGGTTGAGACCGAAATTTTAGACCCAGAGGGTGGAAGAGAGCAGTTCTCCCCAAGTAAGAGCGAAGTCCTACCCGCGGCCCGAGATGGCTCTCTTCTCACTTGGCGGGGCCCTCCGGTCACCAGCCCCGAGCTCTCCTCCACCACTTGGCCCCGGCTGCTGGCGCCACCGAGAAGGGCGAAGCAACCGGCAACACCGGGGCTCCAGCCGGCTTGGGCCGATCCCGCTTCTTGGCAATCCGGCTTCCTCCCGAGCGCAATTTCAGGGAGTGAAGTCTTCTGGGCCACCGCGTTCTGTTGATCTTGACCTGGGCTTTCTGATCCATTGGACTTGGCCAGGCCAGGGCTCCTAGTTCAGGCTCCCGGGCCTGGCTCTGCAGGAGCCGAGTCCATTCGAATCTCCACACCTGACGATGCCAGCCCAGCCCCAAATAGTCAGTTCCTCGCCTCAGTCCTCCCTGGGGGCCAGATGAGCAGACGTTGCCCGAGTCGGGCCCAGAAGTGACCTTTAGAGGCAGAGGAGGTGGGAACACAGGAAGTTTCTCTGCACGGAAAGCAAGAGCAGCTGTGCCAGTGCCTCTGTCTTCCCAGCGAGATCTTCTTCCCCGGCTTAAACCATCTCAGCCTGTCAGTTTGCTTAGCCGACAATTTGGGATTGGGCCTGTCCTGCACTCAGAGACTTTGAGGGTGACTCTGCACCCCCCCCCCCCCGCCCCCCATCATCTCTCAGGATCCTGGGACTTGTGGCCTGCCCTAACCTAAACCTTTGGCTTAAGGATCCAGGGATCACTGGGGCTGGCTGCCAGGAACTCTCTGTGTCTCTGGAGAGGAGTCTGTGTGTAGGGCGACTTTTAATGGTCATCTTACCCCTTTCCCTGGGGGCCCAGCCAAGTGGCTTCTGTAAGGAACAGTTTTGGAGGGAGCTTTTGGAGGGCTTGACTGGGAGAGCCACCACTGCCTCAGCCCCCAAACATAGCCTGAGACTCTCTGGGAAAAGGGCGGAAGGTACAGAAAAGGGGTAACGTGGGGGGAGATCTACCCAGGCCAGCGACCAGGCCTGTGGCCTGCTTGGGCTGTGTAGGCGGACTTGGGTTCTGAACCTTCTGGATATGGGCATTTTGGGGTGGAGGAAGCACACTGCACACCCTTGGCATTGTTCTTGGAGTTTAGGGTTAGCCGGTTACGGTGGGAACTTTGGGTGCTGGTTTCCCCTCGGCGGCAGGCAGCGGCTGCTGGGTCCCAGGCTGACGCGGGTGCTGCGGTCTCCCACCTCCCTCCCTCCGCAGACCATGCCGTCCATCAGCAGTGACCGAGCTGCGCTGTGTGCCGGCTGTGGGGGCAAGATCTCCGACCGCTACTACCTGCTGGCGGTGGACAAACAGTGGCACATGCGCTGCCTCAAGTGCTGTGAGTGCAAGCTCAACCTGGAGTCAGAGCTCACCTGCTTCAGCAAGGATGGAAGCATCTACTGCAAGGAAGACTACTACAGGTTAGCCCCCCACCCCGGTCTTGTCTCCTTTCCCTCCAGCCCCAAGGGAGGGTTCTCTTCTCCAAGCCAGCACGCAGAATTGGGTGACAGCCTTTACACACAGTAATTTGGGGGGCACTCCTGGAAATGTCTGTGAAGTGTAGGGATCCAGAGAAAAGCAGAAGCTGCCCTTTCTGAGTTTAGACCATAATTAAGCTTGGGTTCGGGGGTCCTTGCACCCCTCTCCCTTTGAAGTTTTCTTGGGTCAACCAGAAGGAACAGAAACTAGCACCCCCTCCCCATCCCAACCCAGGCGGCCCGGGCTGGCATGGAACAAAGTTGGGGAGAGAGCTGGGGGATTGGATGGGGGCATTTCGGGATCTTTCTGGGAGATTGGGAGTCCCGGATTAAAGAACCAAAATCATCCCTAACAGGTACCAGGTTTCTTGTCTTTCCTCTCTGGGTTTAGGGTTAGAGTCTGTTTATATATATTCCTCTCCTCTTTCTCTCCCCGTCTCTGCGTTATTTTGCAAATTACAAAGGTCTGTAGGACTCCCAGGCGCTGGTGTGGAGGGCAGGGTTAGAGTTGGAGGAAGGGTAAGTGGGGGATCTCTCCCCCGACTCCCAAGCAAGGGGTTTCGTAGTGCTTGCTCGGGCTCTGGGTTAAGTAGAAGCCTTTGTAGGCTTGAAAGTGACTAAGGGGCACTGTGTTCCAGGGTAGCATCAGACGCAGGCCACAATGTATTCCCTCTTCCCCCATCCTCCAAGGTAAGACCCAGGCTTGCCCATCTTGAGGAGGGGATTTTCCCCATTGGCAGCAGCGGCACCTGGAGGAGGAATATGGGGGTACCCAACCGTGTGTCCCCACAGCCCCTCCCCTGATGGTCCCTACAGGCGGTTCTCAGTGCAGCGCTGCGCCCGCTGCCACCTGGGCATCTCGGCCTCGGAGATGGTGATGCGGGCTCGGGACTTGGTTTATCACCTCAACTGCTTCACGTGCACCACGTGCAACAAGATGCTGACCACGGGTGACCACTTCGGCATGAAGGACAGCCTGGTCTACTGCCGCTTGCACTTCGAGGCGCTGCTGCAGGGCGAGTACCCCGCGCACTTCAACCACGCTGACGTGGCGGCTGCGGCAGCTGCGGCCGCTGCGGCCAAGAGCGCGGGGCTGGGTGCCGCCGGGGCCAACCCGCTGGGTCTTCCCTACTACAACGGCGTGGGCACCGTGCAGAAGGGGCGGCCGAGAAAGCGCAAGAGCCCAGGCCCCGGGGCGGATCTGGCGGCCTACAACGCCGGTGAGTGCCAGGCGCGCGGAGCGTGCGTCCCCGTCCGGTTGGGGGTAAAGTGCGTGGCGTCCATCGCTCCCCTCCGCCCGAATGAATCTCGGTGTGCGGTGTACACGCATATATATATATATATATACACAGCACTCGGGGCACGCTGCCCCTTAACTCCCCAGGCCATAGCACCCTACGATCTGGCTGGCGGGATCTTAGCCTCGTATGCCCCTGGCTGGAGCAGGGCCACAGAGCGCTTTAGGGTCTTGCTGCCCAGGGTACAGAAATTTTTTTAGAGGCGACTTTTTGGTTTGGGCCTTACCCTCACCCTGCTGGGCAGAAAGTAAGTGCAGTGGTAGAGAAAGCAAGGTGGAGCCCACGCCAAACCGGCTCTGGGTTTGCGCGGCTGAGGGCGGGAGCTGGGGCGTTGAATGAACCAGGCAGCGCAGCCAGGGACCCAAGAGAAAAGACTGGCAGGGGTCTGGGGAACGGAGATCCGATTGCCCTGCAGCCTGTCCTGTAAAAAGGTCCCGAGGGCGGCAGGCCCGGGAACCTGGGCCCCGGAGCCCTGGGAGCCAGGGCGGGTCACTGTAATCCGCCGGAGCCTTCTGCTCAGCCAGGTCTCGGTTTTCCCTGGTCTCCTTCCTCTGAGTTCCGGGCGCCAGCGGGGCGCTGGGTTAAGAGCCTGGACCCTCTGGAGCCGGCGCCTGGGGAGGAGACCCGAGTAGGCCTGGCGGTGCTTCGGGGGTAGGGTGAGGGCTTGTTTCGCATTTCCGGCGTCTTTGAACCCCGCGCCGAGCGGGAGAGGCTCAGCCCCCTCGCGCACCCTTCCCCGGTCAGGACAGCCGCGGAGGGAGGTTCTGGGGCCCAGCAAATGGAACCGCCAACATCTGCCCGAAGTCTGCACGGGGCCGGGGAGGGTTTACGACTCCCCGGGCTTCCGAACTAGATAGAGTTTTACTTGCAATTATTTTCTTTCTTTCGTTTGCGACAGAATCGGATTCGGAGATTTTGTTTTCCTCCTCCTTTTCCCCTTAGTCTGTCGCACCAGTGGAAACAAAACAAAGCAAAACAAGCCGAGGACCCTGCGTAGAGGGCATCGGTGGGGGAAGGAGCCAGGGTTATTTCGATCTTTACACGTCTTGAGCTGGCTGGGGAGGAAAAGAAGGGGCGGGCGGGGTTCCCCTGTTCGCTCCAACGAAATTGGTTGCTGGAAGATCCCGGGGCGTGTGTGCCTCCGTGCCGAGCTGGAGGAAAGTGCAGCCCCTCGCCTGGCAGATGGCGAAGGGACCGCCATGGCCCGCCGCTGGATGATAGATTTGTTGAAGGCCCCACCAGAAATAACCGCTCTCCAAAACTCCCATCCCTCATCTCCAACCACCCTGAAAACAGACGAACCCGAGTCCGGACCAGGTCCCCCAAACAAAGCCGCGCCTATTTAGCTAGTGAGGTCGGCCTCTGCAGACGCCGGGCCACAGGGCGCTCGGAGGGCAGGGAGAGGCACTGCGTTTTCCCCACAGCACGCAGGTTCAGAACGGGCTTTGGATTTGAAAGGGAGAAGTTCAGAGGTTTTTTTGTGCGTGTGCTTTTTGCTGTTCAGCCACCTTCCCTGGTGAGGCCGCCCCAGCGAGCAGGAGAGAGGTGGCTGGAGACGAGTTTTAGGAGAGCTGGCACCTCTACAAGACATCCCCCACCCCTGCCATTTCTTTCTCTCCTTGGCTCCTCTCTCTCTTTTTCCTTCAGTCTCTCTCGGTCCTCCTTTCTCTCTCTCTCTCAGCGTGTGTCTCCCCGTTCCTCTGTTTCCCTCTCCGCTCTCCCCATGTGCACGTCCCTGGCCTAGCTCGGCCGGGGCTTCCCGGGCTGGCGCGCGCGCGCGGGCGCATCTCTAGTGGCCGTGCGGCCCGCTTCTTCGGGGCTCCCGGGACCAGGTTGGGAAAGAGGGCGCCTCCAGGGCCGCGCCGCCCCGCCAGGCCTGGCCAGGTTTGGCTGTGGTCTTCCTCCCTCCCTCCCGGGCACAGGCAGGCGGCAAATGGCAGTAGTGGGGGAGGGGGAGCACCGGGAAAGGGGCACAGCGGAGGTGCAACTGCGGGCGGTGTGTGTGCGGGGCAAGTGTCGGTGTCTGAGTGTTTCCGACCGTGAGGACGTGAGCTTGTTGGTGCGAGTGTCCGGCGCCCAGCCAGACCGCCCCCCCCCTGCAAAGCCCGCGGCTCTGGGGTGGGGGGACAGCGAGGTGGCGGAGCCGCAGCACCGAGTTAAAGCGCGGTGAGCGGCGGCCGAGTGGGAGGGGGCGCCGTCGGTGCGCGGGTCCCGCCGCCGAGGGAAGGGCCGCTGCAGCCGCGGGGCCGCAGGTCGGAAAGTCCTTCCGGGGCGGTGGCCACGGCGGCCCTCCTCGGGCTGTCCCTCCGGTCCAGAGAGCGCAGCCCCGGTCCCGGAGGTGGAACTGAAACCTCCCCCAACCGCGCGCGGGGCGGCGAGCGGGCGGGTGGAACGGGCAAGGTGGCCGCCGCCGGCGAGGGGCCCGGGCCGCGCGCTGGGCGCCGGGCTCGGAGCTCCACGGCCGCGGGGTCCCGCGTGGACCTGCCGGACGCCGGGCCGCCCCAGCCGGGCTCTGTGTGTGTGTGTGTGTGTGTGTGTGTGTGTGTGTACGCGCGCGCGCGCGCCTGGCGGCGTAATTACTGATTTGATTCCAATCCATTATTTAGACAATTGAACCTACAATCTCGTCTTTAGTAAAATGAGGCGAAGTCAGATTTGATTACAGGTTCAGTCCCAGCGACAAGAGCTCGAAACCCGATGGGTTAATAACAGATCACGAGTAAATTATTCATGATTTTACGAGCTCTTTAGCTCCATTGAATCGGCCTAATTGAGAGGAAAAAAAAAAATAAAAAAGAAGAGAGAAAGCCAGGTCCTCCCCTCCCCGCGGCCCCTTGCTCCTCCCCACCCGATCCTGGGGAATCTGGACTTGCCCCGGGCACGGGGGGCGGGCGCGAGGGGGTCTGGGGCACCCGCCAAATCTGGGCTTAGCTGCCGCTTCCCCCGCGGCCTTGCTTCCCCAGCACAGACCTGCGCCCCAGCTGCTGGCCGGCCTCGGCCTCCCTACCTCGGCGGCTCCCTTTCCCCTTCCCTCCTTTTCCCCTTTCGCACTCCCAGCCAGTACCAGCTTCAGAACAGGCCTCCCTGGTCTCCTTGGACCCAGGCTTCAGTTCAGTCGCCCGGACCCTCCACCACGCCTCTCCGGCCCCCCTCCCCCCATTTCTGGGCCTCACTGTCCCCTCAGGCTCTCTCTGTGTCTCTCCTAATTTCCTCCTGTCTTTGTAGCTGTCTCTCTCTGGTTCTCCACGTCGCCACTGCTTTCCTCGCTCTCTCTCCTCTTTCTTTCCTGGCCTTGTCCATCTTTCCCTTCCTACCCCCTCTCCTTTCTCTCTCTTCATCCTCTCAGTCTTTCTACCCTTATCTCTTTCTCTCCTTTCTCTGCCCTTTTTCCCTCCCCCCCCCCCCCCCCACACCCTGATGTAGGCCACTCTCGGGCCACGTCCCTTGGGTGCATGGGGCGCCAGGGTCCCCACGGAACTCATTAACAGCAGCGAGGCCCAGGCAGGAGCTGGGCGGAGGGACAGGCCCAGAGATCCCCTGTGGGAAGGCCTGCCCTCCCCCCACCCCCAGGAGCTGGGGACTGGGGGCAAGAAGAGGGTCGCTGTCCCCCAGAGGGGGCAGGGCAGTTTCCATGGATCCCGTTTGGAGTCATTTTCTGATCCCCTTTAAATCCTGGGACTCGTGTTCTTCACTCTGGGCACTGTTAGTGGGAGTACAGTCCGGATGGGGGATCTGGGTGCCTGGGTGCCTTGGGAAGGGACCCCTAAGGTTAGGAACAAGACCTGAATTTTGCCAATTCTCTCTGCAAGAGGCTACTCTCCCGGAGTACTTCTGAGGTAGTGTCTAGTGTCGTCAGATAAAATGCAAGGACGCCCGGTTAAATTTGAATTTGGGGTAAACAACAAATAAATTTTTAGTCTAAGTGTATCCCATGTAATGTTTGAATTTTAAGTAAACAACAAATACTTTTTTAGTGTAAGTGTATGTCACGCAGTATTTGGATTTTTAGTATAGCTAGGTCCCACGCAATATTGGAGACAGACTGATCCTAAAAAAATTGTTCATTGTTTATCTGAAATTCAAATTTAACTGGGCACAATGTTTGTTAAATCCGGTAGCTCTAATTGTGGGCATGTGATGGGGCACAAGATACATTCCCAGTTGTCCACTTTCAGGGGACGGAATTATTCTGTGAAGCTTCCCCCAAAGTAAGACCTTATGTGTGTAATAACTCCGGATGTGATGAGGGGATCTTGGAGAGGATCCTGCGTGTCTCAATCGGCCGCCAGGTTGCCAAGCAACTTCCTGAGGCTTGAGGTTTCCACCCGGTCCCTTACCCCCAGTGCCTTCCAGGCATTGGGAGCCAGGCCCCAGCTGGGCCCCTTCTGGATGGGGAAGGGCTCCCCAAAGAGTCATGCTTCATCTTTGCCTGCCTTTGTGCTGTAGTGGAAAGAAAAGGCGAGGACTACAGTGGTGGATCTGGGCTCAGCCGTGACCAGTGGTACACATGGCGTCATTTCCCTTAGCATTCGTTTTCTCATCTGTAAAATGGGGTGAATAGCAACAGCCACCCATGGAGCAGTAGTGAAGGTCTGTGATGTTCATAAAGCCAACGGCATACCCCCTAGGTGTCCACTACATGTTAATTTCTTCCCCCAGCTTCCTTCCCTTTCCCGTGAGAACTCTGCCACTCCGTGAGATTTCCGAAGATCACGTACCTTCCCTGCCTCATTACCCCACTTGTAAAACTGGCAACAACTGCCTCACGGGGCAGCGGTGAGGCTTAAACTATAAAATACAATAGCTGACCTCCAGCCCAGTGCCCGCAGCCCAGGAGTCCGCACAGCACTTTTGATAAGGGCCCAATGAAAGCAGGTGGAGAGATGTCAGTTAGCAACTTCCAGACACCTGCCCCAGACACTGTTGGGGAGACCGGGGATAATCCCCCCTTAGGAAGTGCAGGGGGGACAAGAAGACCCTGGGCCCCAGAGTCCCTTTGATGCTGGGTCTTCGTCAAGTGACTTTCCCTTCTGAACCTCAGTTTTAATGTCAGTAAAAAAGGCGAAAAGACTGCCTGGCTCATAGGGTTTTGAGGATTCAATGGAATGTGCCTAGGAAGCCCTTACATCCTCTGGAGTTCTGGAGTTGAATACGTCATCAACAGGTTATAATAGTAGCGGTTATTATTCATATTATTATTATTATTATTACTACTGTAACACAGTGGCTCCAAATGGGGTCTGGATTCTCCTAGAGCTGGTTTTGAATCAGCATTTCCTAGCTGAGTGACCGTGGGCAGGCCACTCTGCCCGGCCTCACATTCCCCTATAAATCTATGAAATGGGGGTAAGATCTCTGTCTCAGTGTGGTCCCGAGGCTGGAAACATTTGGTGTCGGGTGGGGCGGGTGTGGGAGGAGCGAGTCAGGAGGTTCACCTGCCGCCTCTGCGTGCCCTCCGTAGCGCTAAGCTGCAACGAGAACGACGCAGAGCACCTGGACCGGGACCAGCCCTACCCAAGCAGCCAGAAGACAAAGCGCATGCGCACCTCCTTCAAGCACCACCAGCTTCGGACCATGAAGTCTTACTTTGCCATTAACCACAACCCCGACGCCAAGGACTTGAAGCAGCTCGCCCAAAAGACTGGCCTCACCAAGCGGGTCCTCCAGGTCAGCTGGGGACTGGGGTGGGGGTGGGGGCATCTGCCGCTGCCGCTGCCGAGACCTGGGGCAGAACCACGCAGCGGGCCATGGGCCTTGGGAGAACCTGCTCCCTAAGTCTGCCTTTCGTGTTTTGTTTACCTTCCTCCGTTCTCTTTCTCCATCTCTTCAGTTGGTCTCTATTCGTATTTCACTCTTTTTTTTTTCTAACTTGACATCTCTCTCCTTCAATGTTTGTCTCTCAATTTTTTCTGTTTTTTTTTTTGTGTGTGTGTTTTTTGTGTGTGTGTGTGTGTGTGTGTGTGTGTGTGTATCCCTCCTCGGTCCTCTTTGTCTCCACACTCAGTCTCTTTTCTTTCTTGTAAACAATTCATATTTGCTATTTATTACTCAAGTGACACTCATATATGTTTATATTGTAGAGGGTTCAAACATTTCAGATAAATCTAGAACTCTCCCCCACCCCCATCCCAGGAGGCCCATCCAAGGCAACTGCTATTAGCCGTTAATTCCTTCTGCTTCTTGCTCCTCTCTCTCTCTCTCTAGTTTCTCTCTTTCGGTGTCTCTCTAGATTTTTCTTCTGTCTCTTTGTTGTTTCTAAGACTCTCCCAGAAGCAAGGCTTGGTGAGGAAGGTGGATGTGGGCAGATGCCCTGGGCAGGCCAGGGGGCCTCTCCTGGGTCTGCCCACGGGGAGCTGGAGGAAGTCCAGGGGCAAACTCTGAAACTCCGCGGAATGGCACTTGCCTAGGAGGGTGCTTTCTTTTCTTTTTTATTGAGTTTATTGGGGTGACATTGGCTAATTATATAGGTTTCAGGTGTACAATTCTATAATATGAGGGTGCTTTCTTGATAGAGAGGATCCAGAGCCTTCACCAGACTTTCCAAGGGTCTGTCTGTCCATCATCCCAAAGATGTTAAAAACTCCAGTTTGGAAGTTCAGGCTCCTGTGTGACTCAGAGTGGTGACACCACTTCTGAACCCTTCAGCTCCTCCTTTTACTTACTGGGCAAGTCACTGAATTCCCCTGGACCTCAGTTTCCTCGTATGTGAAACCCACACAAAAAATGATCTACACGGCAGGCTGATTGGAAGAGCTATTGAGATGATGTCTACCACAGGGGCTGACCCTTAACTGCCCAGTGGATAGTGGCTGAGAAGAACATTAACTGGGTTAATCAACTGACTGATATTAACAGTATGAAGGATTGTTCTGGTCACTGGACTTCAGTGTCCCCACTCACACAATAAGGTGGGAGCATAAGGCCCTTTATTAAAAATTTTTTAAAATATATTTTATTGATTTTTTACAGAGAGGAAGGGAGAGGGATAGAGAGCTAGAAACATCGATGAGAGAGAGACATCGACCAGCTGCCTCCCGCACCCCCCCCCCCCCACCGGGGATGTGCCCGCAACCAATGTACATGCCCTTGACCGGAATCGAACCTGGGACCCTTCAGTCCACAGACTGACGCTCTATCCACTGAGCCAAACCGGTTTCGGCAGCATAAGGCCCTTTATAGCAAGTCTAACCGATGTATTCCTCAGAACGTGTGGTTGTAAAGAGAGCAGTGCACACTTTGGGATATGAAAATTGACAGATGAAGTGATCCTGTCTCCCACGGCGGGGAGGGGGTGGGCGGTGCTGGGATTAGAGTCCAGGCCAATCTGATCCGTCCTCTAACCCCAGGTCGTCAGGGATTGAGGGGCGAGGCAGGGGGAGGCGACACACCGAGGGAATGAGGGTGGTGGTGATGGACAAGGAGGGCTGCGCAGCCGCCCTAAGTTTTCCTTCGAATTTGTCAGGAGGGAAGAAGGAAAACTAAAGCCTTTTGGGGGTGATGGCGGCAATTTGGGGATGAGACTGGGTCGTGGGTGAGGATCTGCAGTTCTCGGGCGAGCCGGGAGTCTGGGGCAACTTTGTCTCTGCGGCTGGGCGACGTAGGGAGGGAGGTGACGGCTGGCCAATGGGGTGCTGATGCGCCTCTCTGGGCCCGCCTGCTGCCACCCCCACCCCTGCGCTTTCCTGGCAGGCCTTGCCCTTTCCGTTTGGGTCCGTTTTTTGCCTGAGGGTCTCTCTGGCCAGGGCTTAAGACGGGCAGGATGTTGCTGCCCCCGTCCGAGACCCGGACCCCTCCCTTCTGTTTCCCTTGGGCTTGACCTTCTTGGGGTTAGATCAAGGGACCTTCCTTGGCGCCTCTTCCCGTTTTCTCGGCCTGGACGAATTTGGACTGAGGCTCCTCTGCCTTTTCTCTGGTTAGTAGGGTACTTTGTTCCTCCCCCTCTTTAGATGGCTGTTTTGTGAGTCAACCCCTGGGAGCAGGCTGGGAAAGGAGCAGGGACTTGGAATCAGGCAGAGCTGGGTTCAGGAAGACCTGGCTTTGGTTCCGCTCCTCCACTCACTGGCTGTGTGTCTTGGACAAATCAGTTACCCTCTCTGAGCCGTAGCTTTCTCATCTGTAAAATGGGCACCCTTACAGCACATGCCTCTGTGACCCGGATGATATGAAACAGAGTCAGTGCCCATTGCTGAGTCTGAGTCTGCAACCAGCAGGAACCAGTGTGTGCTGGCCTCGGTGAGGCAGGAGGCTTGGTTATGTGGTTTAGGAGCAAATTGGATTTTCAGCATGGTTCTCTCTCATTCTTTCATCTGACCGAATGTCTCTTAGCACCAGGCCCTGGGGATACAGAGGCGAATGAACCACAGTCCTGCTCCTGAAGAAAATCACCCATGAGGTGTAGAGACAGACCCACAGTCAGTTTATCAAAATGTGGTTAGTTGTGGGGGTTGTCCTGTGGGAGACCAGGGGAGGCACCCCCTATCCTATGTGAGAGGAATGGTTCGCCTGAGGGACCTGGTGAATGCTTGCCCTAACCCCACCCCCTTCCCCTCAAATCCTGAGCCAGGGCCCCCCTCACATCTGCATGCCACCTCTACCATGGGGACTCAGAACTAGCTGAGGGGAAAAAACGCTAATAGGTATTGTGTGTCTACTAATCAATACATGTTTATGTGCTCTATTGTCTGTCAGGAACGCTGAAAGGCCTGTGAAATACACTTGCCTATTGAATCCTTACTGTCAGGATCATGATCCCTCCTCCCCCACTGTTCAGATGAGAACATTGAGGCCCAAATGATTTCCACTTGCCCCAAATCCTCTAACAGCACAACTGTTCACGATTAATGCAGTCGTTTGCAAAGCATTATCTTTCCAGCCACTCATCTATCTTACCTTAATGTTTTCCTGCCCATTTTATAGATGAGAAGCTTAAGGCCTAGCGAGAAGAAGTGAGGTTGCAGGAGCCAGGTATTGGCAGGGTGGAACTCTCGCCCAGGTGGCCTGACTGCGGATGAGGCAGCTGGTGGTGTGGCTTTGGTTCAAATCCTTTCTGACTTACCAGCAGTATTATGTGGGTGCTTGAACTTCTCCTCCCTGAGCCTTATCTGTGAAATGGAGGTGATAATAGTTGGCACCTGAGGATTGAGGCAGTGGGTGGGAAGGCTCCAGCATGGTGCCTGCTGGTACAAAGTAGATGCCTGTGAAATGGTTCCTCATCACTTGACTACACCAGCTGGATGGTACTAGGTCTTGGGTGCCCCCTGCAGGTTGTGGTTCACCTCAACCCTTCAGAGAGTGCATGGCAGGGACAGGTTGAGGTTGAAGCTGTGTTCCCAATGGTGAGCGATGTGTGTGTGTGTGTGTGTGTGTGTGTGTGTGTGTGTGTGTGTGTGTTTCCAGCCTGTTATTGCATCTGTAATGCATAAGCATCACCAACATGGTAGTCCTGGGATGCACTATCTCTGCAGAAATTTGGAGTTGCCTGGTGTGAGGTCTAGACTCAGCTCTCCATTTACTCTGAGTGATTCTGAGCAAGTGACTTAACCTCTCTGGCCTCAGAGGCCTCAGCTATAAAATGGAGTAATAATAGTACTTCAATAGGTGGTTACAAGGAGTAAATGAGATAAAGTGTAATTTATAGGATGTATATTAGGGACTCTGCACCTAATTTCATATACATTGGCATATCAGGTTTCAGTCTACCAACCTCTTCTGCGTACATTTAAAAAAAATATTTATCTTCATTTTGAAGATGAGGAAATGAAGTTCAGAGAGGCTAGGCCTCACAGCTAGTAAGTGATGAAGCCAGGGTCTGACTCCATAGCTCTTTCCAGTGTAGCACAGTGCAAGGACTGTGATCCCTACACCTGGCTCCAGCTGCAGAATGCAGCAGCAGGCTAGATGAGGGAGAGGGAAGGAGGGGGTCGGAGACACCACGTCTTGGTAAGAAAGCAGGAATCCTGTGCATAAAAAGGAAGCCATAAGTGCCTAAAAAGTGCTCAAGTTTGTGATCTTTAGCAGCATGACCACAATAATTCTGACTTTCCATCAGTGGGCAAGGTGATTGGGAGACAGAATGGCCCCTTGGACAGAGGTCCATTAAGAAATTAAGCTTTGCAAATGCTTGGAGACCATTCCTCAGCACATTGATACCTCTCTGAGGGAGGGCCACACAGGCTGAATGGTAAGATGCCCTGAGCTTGGGGATGGTGAGCTGGTTGATTTGGATGGGTGAAGGTCTCCTTAGGTGTGCCTTTGAAAGAAAATACATATTCACCACGACCGTTTAAAAACATCCTTGGGATGAGGAGTTAGTCATCATTAATCTGTGTGAGAACTCGAGGTGAGAACGCTAGCTCTCCTCTGTTCACTTGCTTATTCAACAAATACACTGGCCTCCTGCCATGTTCTGGGTAGGCGGGAGGCACCCGGAGTCAGCGGTGACCCAGAGAGTGAGCACACACTGCAGAGGGCAGACGGGTGCAACAAGGTATAGACATCATTAAAATGGCGGTAAGATTAATCTCTATATTTTTCTCTACATGTGGTATATCTAATAATAAAAATATTTTTAAATGATTTTGGGGACCAAATAAGTTTGGAAAATACTAAAGGTTAACTGTGTCTCTGTGTTGGAGATCAGAGCACATTAGCATTAGTACAGGCACTGAGAAATCTTGGAGAGATTCAACTTGGTCTAACCTAACATTTTCCAGATTTATGTGGCCACAGAACCCTTGTTTAACTCTTGACTGAAATGAAATAGAAGAAGTTCTTGGAAGGAAAAACACAGGGCTGCAATGAGAGCGTGTAATGCAGGGAACTGACTGGGTAAAGGAGGTGAGGTTTAAACTAGGGCCAGTCAGTTCATTTCTTCGGCCTCAGCTTCCCCACCTGTACAATGAGGAGAGGAAGCATTGTTTTGCCTGTCTTTTGCACAGGGCTGTGGGGAGAGTCCATTCTAGTCACAGAGGGTTGAACAAGCTGGATGGAGTTTCATCAGTAACTTGGCTTGAAACTCTCATTTTAGAAGAGAGGAGAGCAAAGCTCAGAGAGGTAGAGTGACTCATCCAAGACCCCACGGCAAAGACGTTGTAGTCCTGGCTGGAACCAAGGGTTCATGATATCCAGCCTACTGCTTATTATTTTTCTTTCCTTAAAGCCTTTAAAAAATTTTATAAAATAATAGAACCACCATATGGATAGATTAGAAAAATAGGAGAAAATTACCCATATAAGAGCATGGAAAATCGGTAATCAGGTTTGCAGTTTACAGGTGAAGTAGTGGCTAAAGGCATGAGCCCAGCCTGCCCCAATTCACATCTCAGCTCCACCTCTTTGGTTGGGCTCTGCCTCAGTTTCCTCATCTGGCAACAATATTAGTACCTACTTTAAAAGGCATTATTATTATGAGTAAATATGTGCAAAATGCTTAGAACTTCGCTTAGACAATGCCTGACACTTAGTAAGTGACTAATGTTCATCAATATTATTTTTGTTATGAAGTTTTGATACATAATTTTTTAATTCTTTTTCCCCTCACATAACGTTTGTCATAAGACATTTCCTCTTCGACTGGGTGGAGTGGCTGTGTCATGACTTCCACTTGCCCCAGCTGGTGGGACACTTGGGATGCAGCCATTAGTTTGATGCTATTAAAAAAAAAAATGCCACAGTGGCCATGTTTGGGTGTGAAGCTTTTACCTTTTTTCTGGTTTTCTCAGAGACCCAGGAGGGAATTCTTGGGGGCAAAGTAGGTTTCTGACTGGCCCTCCTGTCTCACTGAGGAAAGAGTGCTGGGGAAAGGGATTTGTGAGGCAAAACACAGCCTGCAGGGACAGTTGGTGCCTGAGGAGGGGCACAGAGCAGGGTGGGCTTCCGCATCCGCTCAGGACTTACTGGGGATGCCCTGTGCACCAGGCTAGGCATTGCCCACAAATGAGGAGAGAGGGCTGTCGGTTTCAGGAAATAGGTGGTAGAGCAGATCATCTCTTTCCTTGCTGCAGCTGCCCTGGAACCCCAGCCTGTTAGAACCCAAGGGCCCGTAGCGATCTAACCCTCTTGTTGTTCAGGTGGGGAAACTGAGTTGGCCAAAGGTAAGGGACTCACCCAAGGTCAGTCACTTAGCTGGTCAGTAGCAGAACCAGAACTAGAAGCTACATCCAGCTCTCTTTCCACTGCACCACAGTTGCTTTCTTCATTCATTCATTCATTCATTCATTCGCTCGCTTGCTGGCTCACTCAGGAAGAGGAGGTAAGGAAAGCATGGATTTTTTTATGGCAGAGAGTTCTGGATTCCTGGATTCCAATCTCAGGTTGGCCTCTGTGTGACCTTGGGCAAGTGACTTCACCTCTTTGAGCCTCACTGGCTTTCAATCTATAAAATGGAGAATAATGATAGTAGTGTTCCCTACCTGGCTTATCATGGAGATCACCTGTGACTGTGCATGTTGGAGGCGTGATGCCTGGCACATAGTAAGAGGTCCATAAATGTGTTGTTATTACTATTAACCAATGCATATTACTGATTCTTAAGCTTTGCCAGTCCCTGTGCCATGACGTGAAGATGACTCAGACATGGTCCCTGTCCCAGCAGTCACCCAGGAGGGGACTTTTTGAAATATTTGGGAAAGAATTCTGGTGAAGCTCCGCTTAAGGTGGAAAGCAAACCCAACACAATCCCCACAGCAGCTCCCTTTCAGCTGAGTTGTTGATTATCACCCAGTGGATTCCCAGTGCCTCAGATCCAGTTCGGCTGGCGGAGAAGGCACTGTGGAGGAGGGTGTCATTGTTTACAACCACTGTTAGGGGCAACAGCAGAGAAACAGCCCACAGCTACACAGCCCCAGCCCTTCCCGGGGGCTTGGAGCCCTGGACCCCTGAGCCACTTGCCACCCCAGGGCTCCTCGTTCTGGCTGCTGCTTGGACAGACAGACACACTGGCCAGGACAGTGGCAAAAGTTGGCACCAAGACTCCAGCCTTCCTCATCTGCCTGCTACAAGACTGGGGAAGTCACCTCCTCTCTCTGAGGGCCTCTGGGGCTTTCTCCATCAGCCATTCCCCAGACCAGCCAGAAGCGGAGTCTCACCCTGCAGATTTCTGGAGGCCGGGCAGGGAGGGACCTCCCCGCCTCTAGGAGAGCATGTGGAGGTGTTTTAGAAGCACTGGACGTGTGTGCAAGCCTCCAAGAGGTGATGGGCTCGTTCTGGGCGAAAGGCCAGGGAAAATGTGCTTTCTTCCTGGGAAGACCCAGTGTGCTGGGGGGAGAGCTTTGTTTCCTGACTTCACAGGGCCCGCGTCTCCCTCCTTACTCCAGGATTCCGGCGGCTGTGCTTTTAATTGAGCCCAAATTGTATTAGGCCACCAAAAAGGCGGGTGTGAAGCCACAGGCTCCTGAAGCTGGGGTGGTCCCCAGGGGAGGGTGGGGCCAGGCGTCCGCCCTTCCCACCCATCTGAGACACTGGGAAGACAGGCAGATGCAGGCACATCTGGAAATTCGCAACTGGACACCCGAGAATCTACAGAATCCCCTTCCAAGGCCCTGTGTTTTATGGGGAGGCTTCTGGCGGGCGATTTCCTCACGCAAAGGGAAGCGAGGGGGCCCTGCCTTTTGGGCTTCTTTCTTTGGAGACACAGCCCCCCAAGCCTATCCCCACCCCCACAATGGCCTAGATTTCCTAGGCCTTTGAGGAACCCTGGTTACAGCCAGATCTCTGTGCAGTTAGACGGGTGGGCATATTTGGGGTGAGCGGCGAAGCCGGGGGGCGGGGGGGCTGTGTAGATGAATTTCTGTGCTGGTCTTCATGACTGTGTACAGGCTCCTGTACAAAGGTGTGTGTGTGGATGGGGGCATGTGTCTGCCACTCAGGAAAAAGTGAAAGTAAGCCCGTATTCTGTCCCTTTGGTACTCTTTTCATACCAAGCTCGGTTCCAACTGTGCAGCCCACCCCGCCTCCCTCATGAATGGGCCTGGGATGAGGCGGGTTGGGAATGGGAATCTGCGGGTCACAGCCTCCCTCGCCTTGCCCTGCTCTCGGCAGCTGTTCCCCTCTGCCCGCCCTGCCCTGAGCCCTGAAACCCGGGGTCCAGGGAATCGGCGGCTTCTCCAGCCAGTGGTGGTGGGGAGTAGATGAGTGTCCTTTTCTTCCGCTTAGTAATTCTTTGTTGATTGATTCCTGTGATCTTTACACCATTCTCGTATTTCCCAGACTTAGTGATCCTGAAACATGTTAAAAATTGTGCCAACAGGAACTCGTGGGATCTATTGTGTGCTTAAAGGTGACTGCTGAAAAAACAAACACAAAAACCACACGAATCTCTCAACCATTGTGAGAAACCGTCAAGATTTGATTTGAACGAATCTTCCAGAACAGCACTGTCTAAAAGAAATACAACATGACCACCTATGTAATTTCACATTTAAAAATTTCTAGTAGCCACATTAAAAAAAAACTGGTAAAATTAACTTTAAGGATATGTTTTGTTGAGCCCAGCAGATCCAAAATATTATCATTTCAACGTGTAACCATTATAAAAATTATCATCGAGATAGTTTACTTTTTTCACATTAAATCTTTAACAGTTTGTATATTTTCACCTACAGACTAGCCACCTTTGGGCTAGTCTGATGTCACATGCTCAGTAGCCATATGTGGCTAGTGGCTACCATAGTGGAGAGAGTGGCTCAGCTCTGGAACCTTCTCACAGAAAGGAAAACCCAGCAATAGCCAATGAGAGAAAAGGACATTTTTATTTTATTAAGAACAGACTGTGACCAGCCCGACTCTTTATTCTCCCCTCCACAAAACACCGATGGGTGATTAGGGTCTCTGAGTTAGGCCGTCCGGGGAGTGCCCTGCTCTTCTCTCCTGCCTGGCCGCCTGCCCCTAACCAGCCCTTCCCTCTCGCCCCACACAGGTCTGGTTTCAGAACGCCAGGGCCAAGTTCAGGCGCAACCTCTTACGGCAGGAAAACACGGGCGTGGACAAGTCCACCGAGGCGGCGCTGCAGACGGGGACGCCGTCAGGGCCAGCCTCGGAGCTCTCCAACGCCTCGCTCAGCCCCTCCAGCACGCCCACCACCCTCACAGACTTGACGAGCCCCACCCTGCCAACTGTGACGTCCGTCTTAACTTCTGTGCCTGGCAACCTGGAGGGCCACGAGCCTCACAGCCCCTCACAAACGACTCTTACCAACCTTTTCTAATGACTCGCGCCCCATCCCCCCCCCTCCCCACCTTGGCCCCACAATTTCTTTAAAAAAGAAATTATCTTTAGTTGAATTCCAAGTGTATTTTAAAAATAGAGGCTTTGAGCAACTAACTAACCACATTTTAGGATCTCGCCCGGAAACAGAGGAAGACAATAACTGCGCGTCCGGCTAACGCAGCGGTGTGGACTGAGGAATTACTTGGAAGATCTATCTGCAACACAACATTTGTGTCATTGTACAGTTTTGTGGACTGAGCGAGGAAGAACAACAAATAATTTAAGTTGGCTAGAGCTTCTGTATTTTCAAAGACTGCCACGTGCCTTAGGAATACTGTTTTATCTCCATACTTCGGACGACCTGTTCATTTTTCTCTCCCTCTTTTTCTCTCTGTATATTTATGACCAGAGCAAAAATGTAAAAAAAAAAAAAAAAAAAAAAAAAAGTTTGTTACTTTGAATAGTCCTAAAAAGAAAAAAGGAAAAAAAAAAAAAAAAAAAAAGGAAAAAATCAAACCCCCTCCAAACGGTCGCTTTGTTGTTTTAGAATTTTAAGGTGGAAGTCTGTTCGAATATCAGAATTTGTAAAATCTAACCAGTAATAAAACCACTTATTGAAACTAGTTGGTGCCGCTGCTATTTAGTGGGGTGTGAAATTCACATGACTTAAGAGTCTTACTGAGCCCTGTAAGACGGTTTGGCTCAGTGGATAGAGTGTCAGCCTGCGGACTGAAGGGTCCCAGGTTCGATTCCGGTCAAGGGCACATGCCCAGGTTGCAGGCTAGATCCCCAATAGGGGGCATGCAGGAGGCAGCCAATCAATGATTCGCTCTCATCCTTGACATTTCTATCTCTCCCTTCCTCTCTGAAAGCAATAAAATATTTTTTTAAAAAAAGTCTTATTGAAGCCTAGAGATAAATTCCAGCTTCTCCCTATTTATGCTATTTATAATACTTTATAGACACTCATTTGTAACATTCATGGGGCTGTTGAGACCCAGAGATGAAGTTGGTACAGTCCCTGCCCTCAAGGACTTTAGAGTGGAGGCAGAGGCAGACATGAGATCATCTTAACACAGCGTGATATGGGCTAAGTGAAGGGTATGTAAACAAAAATTCCTCCCTCCCTCCCTCCCTCCCTCTCTCCCTCCCTCCCTTTCATCCTTCCTTCCTTCCTTCCCTCCCTTAACATTAAATAAACACCCTCTGCTGGTTACTTGCCCTATAGAGGTCAGAGGTTGTCACACCTGCCTTTTCTGCTCTTCTCTGGGCTGGTGACAGGCAATGAGGGAAGCTTTTCCCTCCGAGGAGTGAACACTGTCACCCCAGGGCAGCTTAAACCCAGTTTTATTTCTTTTTGAAAAAATATATTTTTATTGATTTCAGAGAGGAAAGGAGAGGGAGAGAGAGAGAGAGAAACATCAATGGTGAGAGAGAATCTTTGATTGGCTGCCCTCCCACCCGCACCCCCTATCGCTCTTCCTTGGGATTGATCCTGCAACCTGGGCATGTGTCCTGACTGGGAATTGAACCCTGACCTCCTGGTTCATAGTTCAACGCTCAACCACTGAGCCACACTGGCTGGACAAACCCAGATTTCTTAATGATCGACAGAACATTTAAAAATCTCTCAGGAGGGCAAAAGCAAATGTATTTGGTTCCTTTACTCACGTTTCAGTCAAACTCAGAAACCCAGAGAAAATACATATCCCGAGAGAAGGGAGGCGTAGAGGCAGGCAGAATGAGGTTGTAGTCTCTACTGTTGAGCAGTATGAGTTGAGGAGAGTCATTTCACCACTCTGGGCCTCAGTTTCCCCAGCTGGCAGATGAAGATAATGACCCTTGCCTGAGTTGTAATGAGGGCCAAGTAAGGTGATGAAGGCCCAGCAGGAAATCTGGCATATATTAGGGGCTCAGTATAGTCTATTGGATGATGGGGGATGTGATAAATGTGGAGGTGGAGAGCAGGAATGTGTGTATCCAGGTCCTGCCTATCATTGCTGAACACATCAAGCAGGTGTGGTGCCCATCCACTGAGCATTTTTTTGTTAATCCTCACCCGAGGATTTTTTTTCCATTGATTTTTCGAAAGAGTGGAAGGCAGAGAGAGAGACCGAGACAGAGACAGAGAGATGAGAGAGATACATGGATTGGTCACCTTCTGGCATGCACCCGGACTAGGGCCGAGGATGGAACCTGCAACCCAGGTAGGGGCCCTTGACTAGAAATCGAACCAATGACACTTCAGGGCGCAGGCCAGTGCTCTACCACTGAGCAACACTGGCCAGGGCCACTGGGCATCTTCTATTCCTCATTTCGCACCTGAGCCCTGCTGCAGGGTACTCTGTTACCAGCTTGGTTGAATGCCAGCAGCCACCTAGCAAAATGTCCCCGTGAAAATCCAGAGGGAACATCACAGCTGCCTTGAGGAAACAGGCAGGAGGGTTTGGCAGGGAGCAGCCCAGCCCAGGACGGGGGTCTCTCCTGCCTTTCGTCTGCCGTCGTGGTTGGGACAGGGTGGGAGGAGGGAGGAGGATGGGAATGGACTGAGTGCTTAAAGCCTGGACTGACTCACTTTCTAAAACGTTACACACACACACACACACACACACACACACACACACACACACACAATGCTATTGTTATTGCTATTTAATGCCTGGCAAGTAGTAGGAATTCAATAAACCTTTTTGTAAACGTTGATATTGATGTGTAATGTGCATAAAGGGCACATATCTGAAGTGAACAGCTTGAATAAAGTTTTCCAAATGAACACACCCATGTGACCCCCCACCCAAACCAAGATGTAAGACGTTATAGCACCCACAGGACTCCCTTGGACCCCCCTCCCACAGAATCTCTCCCAAGTACCCAATCTAACTTCTAGCACTGTGGGTGATTGGACCTGGTTTTGATCCAATTGTCCCAGATTAGACAACTCACCTGGGGTCAGGCAGGATTTGAATCAAGCCTTTTTGCCTCCAGACTCCAGCCTCAAGCAGAAACATCCATAGCCACACAGCTAAGCATGGGGTTAAGAGCCTCAACTTTTCCACCTGTCAAATAGGGTAATGGAATCTGTACCTCACTGATGACCGTGTGAGGGAATGTGAGCAGAGGGACAGACACACAGATACACCACGACTGCAGGTACTCCCAGGGACCCATCTCTGAGCCCACAGACACGCACACACACGTACACTGGGAGGCATTCATGGGTGATGGGGGAGACCCCCAGGCTGAGGTGCTCACACCCAGACAGCCCCACACACAGACACACACAAATGCTCGCAGACAGACGTAAACAGGCCCAGATGCTCACAAATACATCCAGACAGACACCCAGACCACCCCACCCAGGGAGACCTGCACAGAAACCCAGACGTGCACACATGCAAACATTTGCAGGCACCCAGACGCCCCCGCATAGCCCGGCTGTGCCCCCTGCTCAGGCCCGGACAGAGCCGGGTCCGATCCCTATCTCCTCTGTCAGCACTGCCACCCAGATGGAGCAAGCCCTGGAATGATGCCCGGGGGTCTCCCGCCGCCCACACAGGAGCCAGTTTAGAAGCAGGGCTTGCTGTTGGGCCAGGGATGGGGGTACTGTGGAGGAGGCACTGCCCTCTGCAGAGCCAGAGACTGAGAGACACACACAGAGGGAGGAACTCAGAAAGTGGCCGCGACAGGGAGGTAGGGAGAGAGGCAGGCAGATTGTGGCAGAGGCTGGGAGACAGAAAAAGAGTGGGAGACAGACGTACAGGGGTCATTGACAAAGCTACACACAGAGGCAGGGACACAGAGGACAGAGAGAGACAGTAGACAGAGACAGAGACAGAGACAAGAACGGCGACAGCGAAGTGAAGAGGCAGAGACAGGGCTAGGGACCAAGATTAAGGGATGGTGTCAAAGACACAGGAGGAGAGATGATGAGACAGAGAGAAAGGCAGATTGACATTAAGAAGAGAAGACTCAGAGGTAAAGGGACACCCTGGGACAGACTCAGGGCTGAGAGAGACCAAGACAGAGAGACAGGGATGGTCACTTTGAGGCTGTAAAGAGCGTCTCTCAGAGGGAGAAGGTGAAACCAAATGACAGACAGAAATAAGAGACCCAGACTGAGGAAGAGATGGGGCAACGGAAGGCAGGCAGGCGCTTGGTGGGGAAAGGGCGGAGGCTGCCTGCACTCTGTCCACTGGCGATGGGAGTGAGGGAGGAGGTGCCACCCGTGGCTCCCCACCTCCCTGCACACTGGCTGCAGAGGGGACGGAGGGCCATCTCTGAGACCCTTTGGGCTCCAATATGCTATGGAGATGGGGAACCTCCTGGTTCTTGGGACCCACACCCAGGTTTCGCCTTAGGCAGTCTGCAGGGACTGGGGTCTTGAATGTGACTTTCCCGTGTCCTGTCCCACCCGACCAAGTCTCCTGTTCCCCAGATCTGGGGCAGACGGAAGAGACCTTCCTCAGCCATCTCTGAATTTTGACAAGGCGCTTAGCCACTCCGAACCTCAGTCTCTGAATCTGTCAAATGGGGCCAATGGGATCCACCTTGCAGGGGCATTGCTAGGATTCCCTGAGAGAATATGTACCTGGTACATTTGGGGTTTGACTAAATATGAGGGGGGGGGGTGCATGGAGATGTGAAGAATTGTCTCGCGAAGTTGGGAGTCACAAGGAGATGATAATTGCGGTTGGATCTACAATGAACCAAAGGTGACTGGGACGAGAAGGGAGCAGGGCGAGCATTGGGGCAGAGGACACGTCCAGGGCACAGGCAGGGCACAGAGCGTGTTCGGGAGAGAAGAGCCGTTTAACAGCGGGGGTTGCCCCTGGACAGGTGGGTGAGGCTCAGCGTACAAACAGCTTGAAAACTGCAACTTGGTCCTGGGGGCTTTGGGGAGCTGCCGCTGACCCCTGTTCTTTCCCGGCTGCAGGCCACTCTCCGCTCAGGTTGGAGTCCCACGTGGCAGAACCAGCTTCCTGGAGAGGACGTGTTTGCCTCTGTGGCCTGTTGTCCTGCTGGAGCGGACCCCTCCAGGCTTCATCTGCCAGCTGAGACCCCACAGAGAGCCAGCCTGGACCCTCCGGTCCCTGGGGACACGAGGACGGCCAGCAGGCCCTTCAGACCTTCCTTACCACCTTTCCCTCTCTGTCCCCGCCCCCCCTCCTCGGCCCTGTGCTGGGGCCTGGGGCCTGGAGATGATTTGGCCAACAACCCCTCCCTTTGGCTCCCGGGCTCTCTGGGAGACAGATGTGTCACCAGCCAGCCACTGTCCAGCAGGAGGGAAGCCTGGGGTTAGGGGAGGGAGCGTCTGGCTCTGCAGGTGGTAAAAGCCCTACGCACTTGCAAGGCCTTTAAAGTCATGATCTCATTGCGTCCTCCCCACAGCTCTAGGGAGCATGGCTTGCCATTCCATTTCACAGAGAAGGAAGCCAAGGAGAAGTCATTTGCCCAGGATCACAAAGCCTGGAGGCCACGGCGATAGTTTCATTTGCAATTCAATTCAATTCAGCTGCCCTGTTTCAGTCCCTCCACTGTGCCAGGCATTGTGGCTCGGGGCACCTCAGCAATTCAGGCCCATCCTGGGGTCTTACGGGAAGGAGCAAACCAGGCAGGGGTGCAGCTGGGACTGGGGGTTCAAGAGGCTGGGGGAGCCCAGAAGAGGCGAGTAACAAGAGATGATGTTTGGGGGCGCTTTTTGAGTTGGGAGATCAGGGAACTGGCCCAGAAGTGTTTGAGGCTGCAGGGGTTAAGGGAGAGAGCCGAAGCAGGTGCTCAGGCGGTGGTATTTTTCCACCAGCGAGCGGCACCCACGTGGGCAGCAGAGAATCGCTGCCGAGCCCTTGGAGCTGGAAGCAGCCTCAGAGAGCCCCTCGCCAGAGCTGTGCTTCAGAACCACTCCAGCAGCTTTTCCAAAATACTCTGCCTGGCTCCCCCGCCACGCTCTGGGGAGGAGCCCACGCTGGTGTGTCTTACAAAAAGCTTCTTGTTATGAACAATTTCAAACATATACAAAGTAAACAGAGATGTATAATGAACCTCCAAGTACTCACTGGCCAGCTCCCACAGTTATCAGTATTCACTCATTCCCATAACATCTATACCTCCACCCACTCCCAATCGGATGGTGAGGCTTACCCATGCATTTTCATTAGGGATGAGCGGTGTAAGCTCGGAGAGGGGAAGGGACTTACCTCAGGGTACCCAGTCAGGAGGCAGCAGAGCTGGGGCCACCTGCTAACGGACACGTATTGAGTGCCAGGTCCTGTGCCAGTTACCAGTGAATAAGATGGCCCCTGCCCTCATGGGCTCAGAATCTAGTGGGGATACAACTATCAAACAGCCTCCAAAGTAACGACTTAAGATGTCTGTGATGAGGCATAAATGGGGCCATGACAGCATATACACAGGCCAGGGAAATGACGGCTTCCTGGAGAAAGGTTTTACTGAGAGATCAGATAGGTGAGTGGGAATTAACTCAGCAAGTAGAAGGGGAGGGGGGAGGCATAACAGCATGTGCAAAGGCCCTGAGGCCCAGCAAGTCCAAGGCACTGAAAGATGACCAGCGTGGCTGGAGCTCTCAGAGCAAGAACCAGGGTGGTTGGAGGAGGGCCTAGAGACATGGCCGGGGGCTTTCCAGGCAGCAAGCCTGGGTCTTCATTCTAAGAGCACTGGGAAGCTAGGAATGAGGAGTGAGGACAGGAGGGGACAGAGGTGGATG
Organism: Eptesicus fuscus; assembly: GCF_027574615.1. NCBI lineage: Eukaryota > Metazoa > Chordata > Mammalia > Chiroptera > Vespertilionidae > Eptesicus > Eptesicus fuscus. Next base: position 71,105,267 of record NC_072487.1, read on the forward strand.
TGAGGAGGCCCTTGAGGTCAGCCAGATGATGGGACATCTGATTGGATGGAGACAGAGGAGATGGACTGGCCATCTATATATATAAAAGCCTAAGCGACCATTACGACCAGTCACGATGATGCGCACTGACCACCAGGGGGCAGACGCTCAATGCAGGAGCTGCCCCCTGGTGGTCAGGGCGCTCCCATAGCCAACCTCCTGTGCCGGCCAACCTCCCATGTTCCCTCCCCTGGCCGGCCCTGGGGGGCCCTAATCGGGACTGGGCGAGATGGCCCCAATGGGCCCCAATCGCCTGCCAAGCTGAGGGACCCCATCTGTGCACGAATTCATGCACTGGGCCTCTAGTGTAGGGAAGGAGAGCAGAGAAGGGCGAGAGCCACAGCTGAATGGGTGGTGGAGCCCTTCCCTGCCTTGGGGAAAAGGTCATCAGGAAGAGGATGGAGGAAGATAATCAGGGATTTGGGGTTTGGACTTGCTGATTTGCGTGTGTGTTTTTGTTGTTGTTGTTGGTTGTTTTTTAAAATCTTCACCCAAGGATATGTTTATTGATTTTAGAGACAGAGGAAGGGAGAGGGAGGGAGGGAGAGAGAGAGAGAGAGAGAGAGAGAGAGAGAGAGAGAGAGAGAGAGAGAGATGGGAAAACATTGACTAACATTGACTGGTTGCCTCCCATATGTGCCTGACCAGGGATAGAACCTGAAACCTTTTTGGTGTACAGAACAACACTCCAACCAAGAGCCACGTGACCGGGGCCTGTTGAGTTTTTGATGCCTTTAAGACATGAAAGTTCTGCCCCAGCTGGTTTGGCTCAGTGGATTGAGTGTCAACCTGCAGACTGAAGGGTCTCAGGTTCGATTCCGGTCAGGGGCACATGCCCAGGTTGCTGACTTGATCCCCAGTAGGGGACATGCAGGAGACAGCCAATCAGTGATTTTCTCTCATCGTTGATGTTTCTGTCTGTCTCTCTCTCCTTCTCCCTTCCTCTCTGAAATCAATAAAGATGTATTTTTTTAAAAAATGAAAGTTCTGGCTCATCCTCCTAGCAGGGGGCTCCGGGACACATGAGAAGGACCTGGAACATTTACCCATTGCTTCTCCTCTTAGAGCTCCCCAGCTCTCCTGGGCGAGTGGGTCCTTAAGCTGGTATCTGACTCACAAGCTGGTCCCTGCCCACCTCTCTGGTGCAGGACCTGGGACCCACCCATCTCTGGGCTTAAAGCCAGCCAGGTGCGCCAAACTCATCAATGCCTTTCACGCTGGGTGGGCCTCTGCCTGGAGTCCTACCCCTCCTCTTCCCCTCAAAAACTCTTGCTCAATTGCCCCTCCTCTCCGGAGCCTTCCCTGCTTAGCCTTCTCCCTGCCTGACCCTGCTGTAACTTCTGCCCTTGTCATCATACAGGACTGGGGACTCCCCCCCACCCCACCTCCACCCACAACAGGGCCACCGGTGTTGGCCTGCTCCTACCTGGGTCAGTGTGGCCAGCACAGTGCTGGGCACAGGGTGCCTAGTAACACCTCTTTAGTAAGTGAGCAGATTGATGATGAATCTGTAGGTGCACGTTTTGGGACCATTTTACTCCTTTCCCTGCTCCTTTAAACTCCACGACTCAGTGTCTGGATTCATCGTTTTATCACACCCAGCACAGTGCCTGGGGGCGGGTACTTAACAACATGTCCTCAATCCTGGAGAGAATAGGTGGGCATTCACCCTGGTGGAGGGTCTAGTCCTCAGAGCTCTGGCCCTAGACCCTGTCCTGCCACTTACTGCTGCAGGGATCCTGGGCAAATTACTTAACTTCTCTGAGCTTCCAGCCCTTTAAATCTGCAGCCCTGGGGAATGGTAGCAGCCGCTTCGCAGGGTTCTGTGAACACTGAGAGCTGTAACTCCTGCAGCGGTGAGCAGAGAGCCTGGCGCGCAGGAGTGCCCCTCTCCTGGGAGCTGGTGCGATTTATTCAAGTCAGTCTCTCACCCAGGCACCTTTAGGAGTCTTTGCTCCAGAAGAGGCGCGGGGGGAGGGGGGCGGGCGGGGGGGAAGGCTCCAGTGTGGGATGGCCTCAGAGGAGCCTGCGGTGGGGGTGGCCTTCGGGCTGTTCCGGGCAGAGGGGGTGGCTGCGGGCCTGGAGCTGTCAGAGGAGGTCCCTGGGGACTGGGGAGGGGGCGGAAACCGGAGCTGGAGCCGAGGTGGGATCCGGCGGGGTGAGGAGCCCAGACATCCTGTGGGGGCGCCCTGCCGGACCTAAAGCGAAGCTCTCCGGGGGAGCCGGCTGGGGCCGCGGGGACTGGAGGGTGTGGGGCGACGGAGCCCCCGCAGGGGCCGAGCGGAGCGCGCCCCCTGGCGGTGCACCTCGGCACTGCCAGGACTTCGCAGCCCGCCCTCCTCACCCGTCTGAAGTCTGGGCTGATGAAATTCCGCGAGGGCCCTCAGAGTGGAGTCTATTCGGGGCTCTGGACGTTTTCCAAGCTTCAAAATGGGAGTAACAATTCCCAGTTCCTAATGTGTGCCGGGTACTGCGTTAGGCTGAGTGAGTGGCTGCGACAGCACGGAAACACGCAACATAGGGATTGGCACACAGTAGGTCCCCCCAAATGCCTCCTTTCCTTCAGGCTCACTTCTGCAGGCCACTGGGCAGGGCTCATGAGGGCTCAAGCTTGAGGGGCTGCCTGGGTATGGGAGGGGATGAGTGGGTGCAGGTCCAGGCACCCATCCTGGGCTCCCCAGGGGCTCACGCTGCCCTCCCATGGCCTCCACGAGAATTGGAGCCTGTCTGTGTGGTGTGTGATGGGGGTGGGAGGCTGTGCACTGAGGTGTGGTGGGTGCAGGTCAGGGGGTGTGTTCTGGTCTTCGTGTATCTGTGTGTGCGGTCATGTTGGTGTGGGTGTTAATGTGGGGCGCCTATATGTATTTGTTGAGGTGTGTGTGTGTGTGTGTGATCAGGTGTGTGTGTCTGTGGTCAGGGGTGTGTGTACGTCTGTGTGTTCACACAGGGTGAGTGTTCAGGTGTGCACAGGTGTTCAAGGTGGTGTCTGCTTGTGTGCTGCAGGTTGGGGTGTGTGTTAGGGCTTAAAGAGTGATCTGGGCCTGTACAAAGAGGGGATAAAAACCCCAAACCATGTTTCCAGCTAACAGAGGGGAGGCCAGCCCCTGTCCCGTCTCCCTCAGGGACTGTATCCCCCTCAGCACCACTGTTTTTCTTTCCTCTAATCCCCCCACCCGAACCCGAGTCCCGCTCTCCATACCTCAGCTTGGGGATGAGGAACCCAGGCGCAGAGCCAGGAGGGACTGGCCCCGGGGAACTTGGCCAGAAAGCCGCGGAGCCAGGGCACTGGCCGGACTCCCGACTCCAGCCTGAATTCTTTCCTCTCCCAGGAGGGCAGTGCGCACCCTGGGGCCAGGGTGGGGACGGGTTTCTGGGCCGGGCCGCGTGGGGAGCAGGGCACAAAGGCCCAGTGTCTGCCCCTGCCTCGCCCTCCCGGCCCTGCCCTGCTCCCGGAGCCAGGTGGGTGTCCAGCGCCAGGCTGGGCAAGGGCTGCCCGTGGTACCTGCTCACCTGAGGGCCCGGCCCAGAGCTGGACCCACCTGCCCCCCACCCCACGGCTGACTCTCCTTGGGTGTGACGCGGAAACAAAGCTTTGCCCACACTTGGGGCTCCTGGCGCCAGCTCTCAGCTGGCACCCACCCAGGCCCAAAGCGCTCCAGCTTGCCCTGCTCTGAGAAGGGATTGATGGGTAATTAAGATCGTGAGATATCAACACAACATATTAATAAAATCGTAAGAACGGCTACCGTCGGCTGAGGCCCGACTGTGCGCCATCGCTAAGCTCTTTGTACCGGTTCTGGGGAGGCAGCAATGCCAGGTGGTTAGGCCCTTGTTCTCCGGTGCCAGCCTGCTGCCAGGATTATTTCCCAGCTGTGTGACTGTGGCGAGTTACTTAGAATCTCTCTGCCTCAATTTCCCCAGCTGTGAAATGAATGGATACGAGTTACTATGGAAAAGTCACTAAAACCCCTGTCCTGACATGCAATCAGTATGCCGCAAGGATTAGCTCCTATCAGCATCATCTTGGCTCCTCATGGAGACCTAGGAGGTAGGTATTGTGAGTCCAACTCCACAGGTGAAGAAACTGAGGTTGAGCCTTTAGCCATCGGTCACAAAACAGGGGGTGTCCAGGTCGGGTCCTGAGACCAGGCCCGACGCCAAGCCTGTGCCCGAGGCTGCATTCCCCCAGTGGCTCGGCCAGGACAGTTTGCCGCTGACAGGGTTAACCCTTCCGGTCCGGGAAGTGCTTCCACATGATAGACTTGTTTGCTCCCATCAGAGCCTTAAGATGGGTTTTTAAAAATATATATTTTATTGATTTTTTACAGAGAGGAAGGGAGAGGGATAGAGAGCTAGAAACATCGATGAGAGAGAAACATCGACCAGCTGCCTCCTGCATACCCCCTACTGGGGATGTGCCCGCAACCAAGGTACATGCCCTTGACCGGAATCGAACCTGGGACCCTTCAGTCCACAGACCGACGCTCTATCCACCAAGCCAAACCGGTTTTGGCAAGATGGGTATTTTTATTGTTATTATTATTATTATTATTATTGAGAGAGAGAGAGAGAGAGAGAGAGAGAGAGAGAGAGAGAGAGAAACATCGATTGGTTGCTTCCCAAATGTGCCACCACCAGGGATTGGACCCGCCACCTCTCGGTGTACGGGACGACTCTACAACCAACTGAGCCACACCAGCCAGGGCAAGATGGGTGTTTGATATTAGCATCTCCCTTGATAAATTGGAGGCCCAGAGAGAGACAGTGCCTTGCCCAAGGTTACACAGCAAGGGAGTGGCAGAGCCAGCGTTTGATTCCAGGTCTTCCCACTATTAAATGGCATCATTTTCTGTAATTATGGTCTTGGGGTGTATTTGCTGTGCGTCAGGCACCTGCCTCCCTCCAGGCAAAGATGGGTATGAGGTGGGGGTGGGGGTAAGATTTGTGCTCAGTTGTCTTATTTCATCCTCCCGGCGGCTCTGTGCAGGTCTGCCTTCACTCTTCTTCACTTTCAGAAGCAAGAGAGGAGGCTTCCCATGTAGATGAGCGTTACCCCTGATTTCCTACTAGCCTAGGCCCACTTTCCTGGTTCCCATCCCGACATCCCCATCCCGACCCCCATCCTCTCCCTCCTCTTCCAGAGCAGGGCTAGGCATGCAGCAAGCACTCGATGGACTGGTGCTGATGGATGCCTGGATGGCCCCTCCTGGACTCTAGGCGGGGCGGGGATGGGGCCTGAGCCGGTTCCCCTGGAGGCCCCGGCTGGTGCTAGGGCCTGAAGGGGAGAGGTTAGGAACAAGCATTCATTAAATGCCTCCAGCATGCTGGGCTCACGTGCAGGGTGGCCTGGACTTGGGGATGGAGCTCTGGGTGGCCCCCTGAGAGCTGGTCTTCCCAACACATGGGACCCCCAGAATTCCACCGGAGCCCAGGGGAGCTGTCAGAACGAAGCCTCTCTGGGGTGAGCCAGTGTCTGGGGCCTGAGGCTCCAGCAGGCCAGGAAACGCCTGCTGGTGCATTTGTTTTTCCATCAACAACAGGCTTACGTAAACTCCTCGCCCGCTCCGGCTCCAAGGCCCCCAGCGCCCACGAGGCAGCCTTATCTGATGGGGGCTCTGCCAGAGCCAGGGTTCCCTGCGTGCCCCGGCACAGGCCCTGCAAAGAGGGGCCTGGTGGTGGGTGCGGGGGGCGGCGCTTGACATCCCAGACTCCTGTCCTCTCCTCAGTCCCAGGGCAGGAAAGTGCACGGTTCCTTTCCCCAAAAAAATACCCAGGGGGAGCTGGTCTCTGTCCGTGTCCCCCCTTCTGCATCCCAGACTCCCAGTTCCCTGTCCTGCGTCCTGCATAGGCCTTTACCTGCGCCCCATGGAGGGCGGGAAGCCGCCTGTGGTGAGATGCTGGGGTGGCCCAGCTACCAGGCTCGCCTGGCTCCTAACCCCAGCTTTGTGGTCAGGCACACGTACAGCGTGCTTGGGAGGAAAGCGTGGCCCCCCAGCCTCACCTCCAGAGGTTCTGATGTAATAGGGCGGGGGCGCCTCCCGGGAATCAGCAATTTTAAAAAACCCCACACAACTTTTTATTTGGAAGAAAATTAAAAATGACAGGAAGTTGCAATGATACAGTGAACTCCCATATACTCCTCCTAGATTCACCAGTCGTTAAACTTTTGCAACTTTTGCTTTCTCTCTCCACACACACGCATCTTTGACATGGGCAATATTATTATTCCCATTCTACAGATGAGGAAACTAGGCTTAGATGGCTGAAATAACTTGTCCAAGAAAGCGGTGGAGCTGAAAACCTCTACCTTTTAAATGACATTTTGGGGTTTAATGTATTTGGAGTTTTTGGAATGATTAACACTTGCACATGAATTTCTAGGTGTACCAGTTAATAATGCGGATTTTGTAATCAAAGAAAACACGATAATTTCAAGAGAAACATCAAAAGTGCTTTATTCAAAAAAAAAAAGTGCTTTATTCAAAGTAATGTCCATCTCTAGCTACACATTTCCCCCATCTTTCAGGTAATTTGTGGATACCCTCCCAATAGAACTGTTCTTGTTTTGAGGCAAACCATTCAGAGACCCAATTTTCCACTTCTTCGTACGTTTTGAAGTGCTGCTCAAAAAGTGCATGTGCCATCGATCGGAACAAGTGGTAATCTGAAGGAGCAAGATCTGGTGAATACAGCAGGTGGGTTAATACTTCCCAGGCAAGATCTTTTAACGTGTCTTTAACTGGTTTTGAAGTGTGTGATGGTGCGTCATCATGAAGCAAAATTACTTTGCCATGTCTTCTGGCACATTCTGGTCATTTCACGATCAAAGAGTGGTTCAAATTGATTATTTATTGTCGGTAATGATCAGTACTAATGGTTTCACCTGGTTTTAGAAGCTCATAACACACCACACCTTTCTGATCCCACCAAATGCAGAGCATTGTCTTCTTTCTGAAGCGATTTGGCCTTGCAGTTGATGTTGATGGTTGACCTGGATCAACCCATGATTTTGTGCATTTGGGATTCTCAAAATAAATCCACTTTTCATCGCCAGTCACAATTAGATGCAAAAAATACTTTCTTTCGTGCCGTTGAAGCAACATTTTACTGATGACTTTTCGGTTTTCCATTTGTCTTTCGTTCAGTTGATGTGGCACCCATTTTCCTTCCTTTAAGATCTTTCCCATTGCTTGTAAACGATTGGAAATTGTTTGCTGAGCAACATTTAATCTTTCTGCAAGTTGTTTTTGAGTTTAACACGTATCTTCATCCAATAATGCTTGTAATTGTTGGTCTTCAAACTTATTTATTTATTTATTGATTGATTGATTGATTAAGGTGTCACATATTTGTCCTCATCCCCCCATTCCCATCCCCCACCCCACCCCCCTGCTGAACTTAACCATTGGTTAGGCTTGTATGCATGCACACAAGTCCTTTGGATGATCTCTCCCCCCTACCCCCACCCCCCCCCCCACCCTCCCTCTGAGGCCCGACAGTCCGATCGATGCCTCCTTGTTTCTGGGTCTGTTCTTGTTCATCAGTCTATGTTGTTCATCTTTTCCCCTAGATGAGTGAGATCATGTGTTACTAGAAATATACTTATAAGAACCGAATGTGAGACGAGCAATAACAGTTATGCTGACAGGCAAATGAATCAGTCTGTAGTAAGTTTCTTTCTGGACCAACAGTTCTTTTGAGACCCAATTTCAATGTCCACCAGTTCCTTATGTGTACATGCCGGCACTGACTTTTCAGCTCTGGATGGTGGACAAATGGTGGTAATGCAGGTCCGACTCCCTCTGGTTTGGTCTCGCCCGGACCCAGGGGCGCGGCTTCACCCGGACTCAGGGGCGCGCGGCCTCCCTCACCCGGACCTGGGACCCAGCATCACCCGGGCCCTGGGGCACGTGGCCTCACCTGGACCCAGGTGCACTCGGCCTCACCCGGTCCTGGGATCCAGCCTCACCCGGACCCAGGGGCACGTGGCCACACCCAGACCCAGGGGCACGTGACCTCACCCGGACCCAGGGGTGCGTGGCCTCTCCCGTGGTCTTCAAACTTTTTTGGTTGACCTGGACGTTCTTTGTCTTTCAATTTGAAATCATCACCTTTAAAGCATTTAAACCAGCATTCACAAGTATCTTGAGATGGAGCATGTTCACCATAAGCTTCCCGAAGTATGCGATAACTTTCAGCACTTTTCTTCAAAATAAAGTAATGAATTAAAACTTCCCACAAATGCTCTTTTTTTGGCATGAAATTTAACACTTTTAAGCATAAAAAATATCTATGATGTTAACAACTTCAGCAAATTTGACATATGAAGTTTTGAAGCTTGCTGTCAATGCAACAAAATAGCATACATATCAAATCGCATATATATCAACATATGTGTAACTCCATCTATTGAAAAAAAAATCTGCATTATTAACTAGTACACCTAGTATATTGTAACTAGAGGCCCGGTGCATGAAATTCGTGCATGGGTAGGGTCCCTAGACCTGGCTGGCGATCAGGGCCGATTGGGGCCTTCCTTCATTCCACACTGCCCCCTGGTGGTCAGTGCACATCATAGTGAGCGATTGAATTCCCAGTCTCCCAGTTGAACTCCTGAGGGGACACTGCATATTAGCCTTTTATATATATAGACTAGAGACCCGATGTACAAAATTCATGTATGAGGGGGGGTGTCCCTCAGCCAAGCCTACACCTTCTCCAATCTGGGACCCCTCGAGGGATGTCTGACTGTCTGTTTAGGCCCGATCCCACCAGGATCTCACCTGCCTTCCTGCATGATTGCTCCTAACTGCTTCTGCCTGCCAGCCTGATCACCCCCTAACCACTCCCTGCCAGCCTGATCGATGCCTAAATGCTCCCCTGCCGGCCCAATTGCCCCTAACTGCCCTCACCTGATGGCCCAGTCACCCCTAACTGTCCTCCCCTGCAGACCTGGTCCCCCCTAACTGCACTCCCCTGCCGGCCTAGTCCCCCCCCAACTGCCCTCCCCTGCCAGCCTGGTCACCCCTAACTGCCCTCCTGCTGGCTTGGTTGCCCCCAACTGCCCTCCCCTGCAGTCCTGGGTCCCCCCCAACTGTCCTCCCCTGCTGGCCTGGTCCCCCCCAACTTCCCTCCCCTGCAGGCCTGGTCCCCCCTAACTGCCCCCCCCCTGCAGGCCTGGTCCCCCCCAACTTCCCTCCCCTGCAGGCCTGGTCACCCCTAACTGCCCTCCCCTGCAGGCCTGGTCCCCCCCAACTTCCCTCCCCTGCAGGCCTGGTCACCCCTAACTGCCCTCCACTGTTGGCTTGGTCCCCCTCCCCCCACCCCAACTTCCCTCCCTTGCAGGTCTGGTCCCTCCCAACTGCCCTCCTCTGCAGGCCCTCTTGTGGTGACCATCTTGTGTCCACATGGGAGTGGCCATCTTTGACCACATGGGGGTAGCCATCTTGTGTGTTGGAGTGGCAGTCAATTTGCATATTACCTTTTTATTAGATAGGATTCCTTACTTAAAGGCAGGTCTCTGCTGTTTGTCTCTTGTATATCTTTGCAGAGATATCCTATGCCTATGAAAACATGTCCACAAAATATTTTTTACACAAATGGGACTGCATTGTCCATGCTGTTCTGCACTTTGCTGCCCCCACTCGCCCCTTAACTATGTATCACAGACATTTTTCCACATTGCATTATAAAACTGCTTTATTCTTATAAAACAGTGAATGGCATTCCCTGATGTATTTCACTAATCCTCTGCTGACAGGAAATTAGGCTATTTCCAATTTATTATTATTATAAGCAGAACTGCAATAAATAGCTGCATCCGTACATTAATTTGCACACATGCGAGTATGTTTGTGTGGTAAATGCCTGGAATGGGATTGCTGGGTTAAAGGGCATGTGGATTTTTAATTTACTTAGATATTGCCAAATTGCTCTTCAGGGAGGTTGTACCAATTTGCCCTCCCACTTGCAGTGAATAGGAGCGCTTGTTTCCCACACCCTTGCCAACACAGCATGTTATCAAACTTTTTGATCTTTGTCAATCTGTTAGAGATAAAATGATATCTCGTAGCTGTAATTTCATTTCTCCTGCTGCAAGGGAGGTTGACCGTGTTTTCATATGACTAAGAATCATTTACATTTCCTTTCCTGGGAACTGTTTGTTTATATCCTTTGCCTGTCTTTAATTAGGTTGGTTTTTTTTTTTTTTCTTTCTGATAGTAGGAGCTCTTAAAATAGCAAGGATATCAGCCCTTTGTCAATAACATATGATATGTTTATAATACATGTGTCTTTTGACTTTGTTTATAGTACTTTTCATGAATAATTAAAAATAATTTTATGTGGCCAAATTTGTCAGTCTTTTAATTTATGGACTCACTAAAACGTTTTTATATTTTAAAAGGCCTTCCTTACTCTAAGAATGCTTTTGAAATTACTCTCATGTTTTATCTATTCTAGAATTTACTTTGGTGTAGGGTGTGAGGTAGGGGTTCGGCTGTTTCTCTGGATGGCTATTGAGCTATTCCAACACTATTTACTGACTAATCCATCTTTTTGCTATTGATTAGCGATGCCACTTTTGTCATGTACTAAATTCCTACAGGCATTTAGTAATTGCATTAGTTCTCTAGGTTGCAGCTGGGGATGGGCACATAGGGATGAAGGGAGAGAAGTGGTTGAGGTTGGGGGCAGGAAGAGCTGGAATTTCTTTAAAAACCTTTGCACTTGTCAACTCCTAACAGTGACCATGTACTTTTTTGTTTGTTTTTTAGCTTATATATCCACTTTTAAAAATTTTTTTGAATGTGGCATAACATACATACAGTAAAGTGTGTATATAGGTGTATGGTTTGGTCATTTAAAAAAAACTGTGTATGTATACCCATGTAACCACACCCAGATCAATGTGTAGACATTTCCCAGGAAGTTCCATGTTGCCCCTTCCCGGTCTATATCTCCCCCCATAGGTAACCATTATCCTGTCTTCTACTGTCTTGAATAGTTTTGCCTGTTCTTGAACTTCTGGCATAATACATTCAGTACTCCTTTGTGTCTGGTCTCCTTGGCTCAACACAATAAAGGTGAGATAATAAAAATATCATTCATGTGGTTGCGCACACCGGTGGTTCATTTCTTTCTTATTGCTGTGCAGCACCCCATTGTAGAAACACACCATGGCTCCCTTATCCAGTCTCCTGCCGATGGCATTTGGATTGTTCCCAGTTTGGGGCCATTATGAGCAAGGCTGCTGTGAACAAGTGTGTCAGGCCTTTTGGTGGCCACATGCACGTGTGTCTTGAGTAAACACCCAAGAGTGAAATTGCTGGATCATAGGGTAGGTGTATATTTAGCAAAGCAAATACTACTTTTGTTATAAAAGAAATTTGAAAAAATGAATAGTGCTTTGTTATCACTTCAAAAGGAGTATGTAGAGAGTGTCGTATGGGAGGTGAAGCCAGAGCTCTCTAGGACCCCACTTCCACCTTTCGGGGTGTGTGGCTTGGATTCCAGAGGGGAAGGTTAAGCACAGGCTGGGGTGGGACAGGGAGGGTATGAGTGGTGCCTGGGCCCACTCAGTCCGCCTTCCAGGGACCGGGTCTGCCAAGATGCTGTCTCCAAGGGGCGTTCTGTAAAGAGGCTGATTTGGGCCTCACTCTTCCCATCTGTGCAATGGGCTGGGGAATGGTGGACTGAGCGGCTTCTGAGGCTTTGGGATCTTTGGGCATCTGCCTGGCAGCCTCTTCTTTAAGCTCCTTTCCTCGGACCCCCTCACATCCCCAAGGCTGCTGTCTGGCAATGCTGACTCTGGTAGGTTTTAAGGGGTGGGGAAGGCCCCTGAGCCCTAAAGCTTCTGCCGAGGTGAACTCTGCCATAGAGGCCCCGGAAGCCTCCTCTCAGCCCCAGCCTGGCCCCAGCTGTGCCTCACGCTCCCTGTGAACAGGAAAGGGGCAGGGAGGAGGGGTGAGGTGCGCCAGCCTCAGCTATTGCCATGAAGTCCGAGCAGCTGCTGCTTAGAGTTTGGGGAGTTGTTCTCCTAGGGCAGTGGTCGGCAAACCGCGGCTCGCGAGCCACATGCGGCTCTTTGGCCCCTGGAGTGTTCTAACGCCACTTCTTCAAAATAGACTCGCCCAGGCCGAAAACCGACTTCTGCGCATGGGCCACGAAGTTTCAATCGCACTGTACGTGCGCGCCCGCACGTGGTATTTTGTGCAAGAGCCACACTCAAGGGGCCAAAGAGCCGCATGTGGCTCGTGAGCCGCGGTTTGCCGACCACTGACCTAGGGAAATGCTGGGCAGTCAGATCACCCCCAGAAGAGCTCAGGACTTGCCCCTGTACCCGGAAGCTAAGCAGAAGCACCTACCAGCCTAATCAAATACTCCTCGGTCTGGTGGAAATAGGTAACTGACTCAGCCGTGTGGTGTTACTGCTCACAGGGCCACAGGGCCAGCTGAAGATGCCCGCTCAGCCCCGAGTAACACTTACCAGTCCACAGGCGTCGTCACTCATTTGGGGGCTGGGGTGGGGGGACTAAACTAAAGACCTCAGAACAGCTCCGGGTTCCCATCCTGGCCCTGCCCCTTCCTGAGCTACAGGTCCTCTGGGGGGATATTCACTCCCTTTGTGGTTTGTTGGGAGAATTAACTGAGATCAGGTCTACAAAGTGCTTCTCTCAGTGCCTGACGCACAGTGGGCCATCAGCAATATTTACTGAGGGCCTATACGGCAACTCTCACAGCCCTGGCGGGCGGTGGGATGGAGTGGAGCGGGGTGGGGTGGGTATAAGTCCCAGGCGGTGGGGCTTTGGCCAAGGATGGCTTCTATGAACCAAACACACGAGAGCGTTAGCCACAGCTTGAAACATCACGTGACCTTTCAGAGTCCTTTCTGAGTGCACTTTCTGGCTCTCCTTTGACAGTGTTTAGGAAGCCCTGACTCACACCCAGATCCTTCTCTTCCTTTAGCAACCACACTCACTGTCCAGTTCATCTGCTAGATGTTGGACTCACGCCCCGAGTAAACGGCCAATTAGACTGTATTAGAAGTTGCAGTGATACTACTACTAACATCAGTTCAACTGATAACTATTGTATGTCTGCCCATTTGCCTGTTTCCACATAATAAGGACGTAACCGCATGAATTGTTTGGAAGGTATATTTAGGATGGTGTCTTAGTCCATTCAGGCTGCTATAATAAAATTAGCTAATAAACAACAAAAAGTTATTTCTCACAGAGGCTAGAAGTTCAAGACTGAGGTGCTGGCGGCAGATCCAGGGTCTGGTGAGGGCCCCAGCTCTGATTCATAGATGACTATCTTGAGGGTGTGTCCTCACATGGCAGAAGGGATGAGGGAACTCTCCAGGGTCTCCTTTATAAGGGCACTAATCCAATTCATGAGGGCTCCACCTCATGACCTAATCACCTCCCAAAGGCCCCACCTCCAAACACCATCACACTGGGTTCTAGGCTTCAACATATGAACTTTGGGGAGACGCATTCAGTCTACAGCACTCGATGTCCACCACATTACTTGGAATGGTTCAAGGTGTGGGGACGTGGGGCAGGGTCAGAGAGCTTTGGTGTCCTCCAAAGCGTCTCAAATCAATGGTCAGTGACAGGCCACTTGCTTGCTGATTGGGAGGCCATGTGTATGTGTATAAAAACGGCACAGAGGAAACAAATGGATTTTAGATGTGAGCTCCAAGTCAACAGTCGCTAGGGCAGTCACTGAATGCGGCTATTAATTTGGGATCACGCTGCTTGAACATTGGCAACTCCGAGTAGCTCCAGGATGAAATGAGGCAGAAATTGATTTTATTTTACTGTGGTAATTGTCTCCCTTGTTATGCAGGAGAAGCCAGTTAGTAATATTACAAGAACCAGCATCAATTAAACACTTTCTCTATGCTAGGCACTTTGATGCATTTTATCTCCCTAACTCCTGGAAATAACCCCAAATATGCGTGTGATTATTAGTTCAGAGAGAATAAGACTAACTCAGCTAGTAAGTGGCACATCCAGGATTTAAACCCAGGTTCGCCTGTCAGACAGCAAAGTCCACGCTCTAAACACCTAGCCTACACTTTGCCCTGCCTTGGGGCCCTGGAACTCACCAAGTCCAACGCTCCCCATCCTTCCGGCTGGAACCAGAATGTGAGGAAATGGAAGCTGCTGGATGCAAGACCAACATAGGAGATCCACAGTTAATTCATAAAATCAATGCAATCTCAATTAAAATTCCAATGGAATTTCTCATTAAACCTGTTCATCTGATTCTAAAATTCACACAGAAAGGTAGAAGTGTCAGGATAGCTAAGACAATTCTGAAATACACTGAGGAAGGAGTCTTACTCAAACAAATATCCTGATTTATTACAAAGCTTTGATAATGAATACATCCTGGTTATTAACACAGGGATGGACAAATAAATCAATTGGGACAGAAAAGAGAGCCCAGAAGTAGACTCAAGTTAGATAGGATCTTGGTGTATGAGCAAAAGGCATTACAAATCTGGGAAAGAATAGACTAGTCAGAATTGGAGTTTGGAGAAGCTTTATGTATGAAGAACATAAAATTAGACCTATCTCACACCAACACAAAAATAAACTTGAGATGAATTAATGACTTAATTGTGAAAAACAATCTTATCTTAAAAGTTTGTTGAAGAAAAGTGGGAGAATTTCTTTATGGCTCGGGACAGAGAAGGAGTTCTTAAGCAAGCTACAAAGCTAAAGAAAAATGTTAAGGTTAAGCTCAACCAAATTAAATACTTTTGTGCAATAAAAAGCATTCGCAAAGTTAAAATGTGAGCAAGAGTCAATGGGAAGACATTTTCAGAATTCATAACAGACACATATAAAGAACTCCCATAAATCAATGAGAAAAAGACAAACTATCCAATGGAAAAATAAGGAGAAGATATGAAGAATTTACAAAAAAAGGAAACTGGAATGGTGAATAAGTATAAAAAAAGATGCTGCCTGGCCAGTGTTGCTCAGTGGCTGGGCGTTGACCTATGAACCAGGAGGTCACAGTTCAATTCCCCGTCAGGGCACTTGCCCGGGTTGGGAGCTCAATCCCCAGTGTGGGGCATGAAGGAAGCAGCCAATCAATGATTCTCTCTCATCATTGAAGTTTCTATCTCTCTCTCTTCCTTCCTCTCTGATATCAATAAAAATATATTTTTAAAAAAGAAAAGATGCTTAGCCATACTACATATCAAAGAAATGCAAATTAAACATTTCACACCCATCTGATTGGCAAAAGTTAGAAGATTTGACACTATTAATGTTGGCAAGGACATTGGAAAAAGTGAGCTCTCAGATACTGTAATTTGGCAATATCTACAAAAGTTGGAAATATGCATAGCAAGTGACCAGTAGTTCTGTTCCTAAGAATGGACCCTAGAGAAATCCTTGCACAGTAGTCAAGGAAACATCATGGATGTTAAACTTGGAAATCACTTACATATCTATCAGTAGAGTAATTAACTAAATCAATGTTATACCTAATTATATAGTAGTATAACATCCTGTAAACTAAATGGCCTTGAGTTACACATATCCACATTGGGTAAATATAAAAAAGTATAATTTTGATTTTAAGTGTTATAGGTTGAATTGTGTCCCCTCAAGAGATATGTTGCACTCCTAATCCCTGGTACGAATGTGGCTTAATTCGGCAATAAGGTCTTTGTAGATGTAATCAAGTTAAGGTGAAGTCATTAGGATGGGCCCTAATTCGATATGACTGGTGTCCTTATAAGAAGAAATTGAACACAGACACACACACAGAGGAGAACACAACGTGAAGACTGAGGCACAGAGGGAACATGCCACATGGTGACAAAAGCAGACAGTGGAGCCCTAACCAGTTTGGCTCAGTGGATAGAACATCGGCCTGCAGACTGAAGGGTCCCAGGTTCAATTCCTGTCAAGGGCATATACCTACCTTGGTTACGGGCACATACCCAGTAGGGAGTGTGCAGGAAGCAGCTGATCGATGTTTTTAATTCTCTATCCATCTCCCTTCCTCTCTGTAAAAAATCAATAAAATATATATTTTTTAAAAAGCAGACAGTGGAATGATGCAACTGCAAGCCAAGGATTGACAGCCACCACTTGTGGACCCCAACAAGGAAGATTTGTTTGATATGAACCCTGAGAAGGCACTTATCTGTTGAGATGAATGCCCCATGGTCAACCGAGGGCCTGAATTTTATGAGTAATGGAAGTCTAGTGGCCATTTGCTGGCAGGGGTTCTTCGTACACTCTGTGTACCAGGAAGACCCGCAGTTGAACTCTGTGCCTCCCCAGCTATGCCCTGCTTGTTTACGCTGCCTGGGTCAACCACTGCAGGGAAGCCCTGGTTTCATCTTTCAACCAATGGACTGAGACCTGCCCCGTCCAATCAGACTACACAAATTGTATCCTCATTTGCATCTATATTAAACATCACAGCTGCACAATTTGGACTAATCAGAACAGCACAATTTATAAACCCCATTTACATAAAATTTGGAACTTTCTCTTTAAAAGGAGCACAATTGCTCCTTTTGTCTCAGTGGAGCACAATTTAGGTTGCTACCTGAACCTGTGTCCCCTGGGCGGCAGCTCCTTTTGCTCAAATAAATGCTTTTGTTATTCTTTATGATAGTCTAAATATAATATTAGTTTACACACTGGATGTCAGAGAGGCCAGAAGGAATTCTACCCAGAATCTCAGAGGGAGAATGGCCCTACCAACACCTTGAGATCAGACTTCTAGCTTCCAAAATGGTGAGAGAATAAATTCTAGTTGTTTTGAGCCACTTAGTTTGTGGCAAACCTCTGAAACCAATATATAAAGTAGGTTGAAAATTATTAAGTATAATATGACACCGTTTATGCAACATTTTAAAACACATTCAACAATATTGTGTATTGCTTATGAATTTTAAAAACGGACCAGGAGAATACATACCAAATTCCTGATGGTAGCTGCTTCTGTGTAAGGAAGGGACATGGAACTGGCAGTGGTGTAAAAAGGACTTCCGTTTAAAAATCTTCAACATCTGTTTCTTTTATTAAAAATGTCTAAAGCAAAAATGACAAATCGTCTACATTTGTCAACTCGGGGTGGTAGGGATGTGTGGGTATTTGTGCTGTTTTAGCCCCTGGGTTCTCTGTTGTTATTGAATGTGTATCTGTGACCGTATGTAAGTATCTGTGTACATATGTAAATTTCAAATCTTGCTTAATGGGTGTGTGTTTCCCATGCTCCTCCTTGCTCTGGCCACCTTGCCAACATCTTCTGCTGTACAAACTCTCATGATGCCCTCTGGCATGCTGGGAGCAGCCTTGTTGGGCCTATACCCAGTGGCCTTGGGGGACAAGTACAGCTTGATGGAGTATCAGAGACCTGCATTCTTCCTGCCTCACCCCTAGGGTAGCTGTTGCATTTTCTGGGTAACAAACACCTCCAGAGTGGGAGGCCATGGGGGTGTGAGGCTCTTCCGGACCTGTCAGAGGCAGGGGCAGGGACTGTCTCCCACAGACTCAGTCCACTTTGAATGATTTGATTCCTAGAAGCCAGGGCCACAGATGGCAGAAGTAAATGTCTCCCCAAGAAAGCAGCATGACCCAGGGCCGGGCAGGGGCAAAGCTTGGGCTGGGCAGGGTCTGTCTCCACTGCTCACTGTCTCCTTTGAGACCATGGGCAAGAGACTCCCATCTCTAAGCCATCCACCAAGTGAGGGGCATGAATGAGAGCAGGTTGACCAATGGCACACGGCGCCACATCACACTCTTGTGTCCAGGCAAGACATCACTAATCAATCAGCACATTTTCTGAGTCCCATAGAGCCTCAAATTCCTTGTAAAGCAGACCTCAGGGACCAGTCAGCCCTCGCTACCTGGAGGAGGAAACCAACCCGGATGTGGATGAGCCCTCAAGGTCTTTCTGACTAGAATGTTCTGGAATCCCAACCCCTGGGTGGCAGTAAAACATCCTGGACTCTTCCTGTTACCTCACCTGGAAAATGGGAAGAAGATCCCTCTGAGGTCTGCTATTAGACTAAAGGAGTAGGAGGCGGGAAATGCGCTCACAGTGCCCAATACTGAGCACCTGGGGAGGACGTCTGTGCCCCAGGAAGTGCAGAAGAGGTTGGCACAGTAACTGGTGGTGGGGGGAGGGGACTGGATTCCAAGTCCACCATTGGTGTCTTCGCCCTCCTTCTCCCCAGGCTGGGAGGGGCAGCCAAGATGCCTTGGGCTCCCGAGCACACTGTACAGGATACATTCATCTCATGCTCACCCAAACGCTGCAAGGTTAAACGTAGTGATGATGATGATACTGATGACAGCAAACAGATATAACTCCATGTATCATGTGTCCTTATTCTTAAGCATGAATTCACTTCACCCTCCCAACTACCCATCAGACAGAAAAACTAGAGCACAGGGGTGTAAGTCGCTTGCCCAAGCTCAGACAGCTGTGGAGAGTTTGGACTTAGGTTGTCCCCAGTGTCAGTCCTTCCTGCCCTTCATAAGGTAGCTGCCACCACTCCCATTGAACAGGTGAGGAGACTGAGCCTGGCAGAGGACAAGTGCCCAAGTTGCCCAGGCCTCTGAGTAAGCAGAGGTGTTTTTCACCCCACTGCCTGGCTTTCCCTTGCTCCATCCCAATTTCCCCGGGATACGCATGCTCTGAGGAAAAATAACAGAGTGTAGGGGCACCATGTTGGGGTTTGTTTGAGCCCACGGGCATCCCATACAAAACCCAAGCCCACTGTCCCCTGGGAAGGGATGAAGCCGCCACCTGGAAGGGTGGAGGTGATCTGGTGGGCCCATTGAGCGGCCTCTTCGGGGCTGAGCAGGGGGCAAGTCTTGAGATTGCCGATGTGGCTGGGCCCCTCCTGAGGGTGTAGGAATCTGCAGGGCTCACCACCTTCTGCCCTCTTGGGCCAGGAGGGCAGATGAAGTGGGGCCATTTCTGGGCTGTGTCCTGATTGTTTATGGACAAGCCTCCTCCTCGGAGCCCAGATCCGTGGCTCCTCCCACAGGGTTATTTAGACCTGTTTCTATGTGGAGCAGACGTCCCCATGGAGTCCACGCTGATGAGACTGGGACTGGCTTCTGAGCACAGTTATTAGAGGAAACTTTAGGAGGCTGGCCAGGCTGGCACTGAGCCCATGTCAGAAACATGTGCACGCACGCACGTACACACACACACACACACACACACACACAGCTCTGACTCACACTCTCATGCCAACACGGACAGACACTCTCCATCACCACACACTCTCCTCCTCCCCCACACACTCATTCTCACGTCCACACTCGCACACTCAGTCTCCAGCTCACGCTCTATACACCCACCCACCAGAGACCGTGGGGGTGGAAAGATCCTGGCTCAGGGGACACTCGTGCCTGGTTTCCAGCCCCAGGACTTCTCACTGTGTAACCTTGAACAAGGCACTTCTCTCCCAGCCTTTCTCTCCTCATCTGTAACACGGGCATAACAATTCAGTTAGAAACCTCTCATTTGGTCCAAGTAGCTGATCTGGTAATTAAAAGTTTGGCCAAGAAAGGCAACCATTTAAAAAGAATTCATAGCCCTAGCCTGTTTGGCTCGGTGGATGGAGCATCAGCCTGGGGACTGAAGGGTCCCAGGTTCAATTCCAGTCAAGGGCACATGCCTTGGTTGCAGGCTTCACCCTCGGCCCTGGCCAGGGGCGCATGCAGGAGGCAACCAATCGTGTCTTTCTCATGTCAATGTTTCTCTCAGTCTCTCCCCTCCTGTCTACACTCTCTAAAAGAAAGAGTCAATGGAAAAATATCCTCTGGTGAGGATTAACAACAACAACTAAAAATAAATAAATAAATAAATAAATAAGTAAATAAGTAAAATGCACAGAAAATTTGGATTTAAAAAAAAGAGGGATTCATAAATACCTTAGCCATTTTGTTCTAATGTGAAACAGTCGGTGTGGGCCAAAGCTGCTGCTGCGAGTTCCTGTGCTCTGGCTGGAGCTCGGCTCTGCTTTGCTGGCACCCACAGAACATTGCTAAAGATTTCCAGTTCTGTTTTTTCTTTTTAAATGGAATGCAAGGACACTTGTGAAGCCATTTGAACTTGGAATTCTACGTTGTTATTATCCCCTCCCACCCCGGATCTCTCCCAAAACCAAATCAACAGATTTATTTTTAGCAATTCATTTTTATTGCATATTTCCAAAGCATTAGACTGAGTTTTTCTCAAAGCATTACTTTCCTTTTTTTTTTTTTTGCAGTCAGATTTTATTATTTTTGTCTTATTTAGCTAAATTCTATAATTACAACAATAAATACTTACAAGTTGGCCAAACCTTTTTGGGAACAAACTCTCCTGATGCCGGTAGCTCACAGCTCAGCCAGTGGGAGCAGAGGTTGGGCAAGGTGGAGAATGTTCTAGAAGCTTGAGCCATCAGCCTTGGTGGCCAGCATCTGTATATTTTTATCAGGGACTGGAGGGCAGCCATTAGCCCAGTACATCGGCTAAATGCAGGTCAGCAAAGATAACTTCTCCCGGACTCAGGTCACAAGGCTATTGGAGGATCAGAAACAATTTAGGCCTCTGTCCCAGCACAAGGGGACCCCCAGTGAGCCATAGCGCTGGCGGCTGCCCTGCACCCCCGGCCCCTTGCACATCCCGTCATAGCACTTGTGAGGGTCAGTGACGGACTCCCTGCCCTTTGGGGGCTTCTTGAAGGAAGGGGCTCCCTCTTCTCTGTCTCCTCAGAGCCCAAGGCCAGAGTTTGATGTGGTTTCTGGCTCCAGAGCCTGTGTCTTTACAACAGAACCATATGCTGCACACACAGGTGCTGGCAGTGTCACTGCCCAGGGCCAGGCACCCTTCTGAAAACCAGGAAGGGACTCTGCCTTTAACAACCCATTTCCAGGTCCCTGGTGAGTGCCCCATGGAGGGTCCTGCAGCCCAGGCTGGACCCAGGCAGCTGCAGGGAGAGCTGACTCGTGTCCAGAGCTATGCTCCTCGCCCTGAATGGAGCAAGGGAGGGTGGCAGGTGGGCCACGGTGTCCCTGGGGCTCCCACTGGGGGATCCTGTACAGATGTCTAGTGGGAGGACACAGTTTGGGGCAGAGAGTCCCATTATATTCAGCAGCTCCAGCCTCTGGGGTCTTTTTGCTGAGGAGCGGGTGCCGATACTGTTGGTATCAGCCCAGGTTGGGTGGGACACGGATGGAAGGGGCAGGAAAAAGGTGGGGAGAGCTTTCACTCACTAGAGAGGCCACAACCACAAAATGAAAATTCCATGATTCCAACCCCTGGGAAGGATGACTAGTTTAGTAGTTTCACAAACAACTAGACTCTAATTTCTGGTTTGAGTTTAGCTGCTGCATAATAATAACAGTAGCCATTCTTCTTCAGGAATTTCTGGCATCAAAACCCTTTCCCACCCTGATCTTCATTGATCATGAGGCAGGTAATACCATCTCATCTTTCAGGAAACCCAGATGACTTGGTCAATGTTCCAGGGATAAAAAAAAATCACACCCGACAACATCTCGTTAGTCTAAGTGTGGAGAAGCTATCAAGCTCAGTTTTCACTTGAAAGCTCAAATTTTATCATTGGCAACCAACAGCAATAGTTTTCCTTGAAGTGACAGGCTCACTCCTTTCATTTCTGAAGAAATTTAGGCCAAATACCCCAAGTTTGATTAACCAAAATTTACCCACAACTTGAAAGAACTTCCAAGTAGAAATGGTATTCTATGAAAAAGTGGGTAGTTGAGCTGGCAACTCAAACAACCATTGCTATCTTGTCCAATGATTGTCCACGAGACAACCATTATATTGAAATGTGCACCTGAAGGGTTTTCCTTGCACTTCCCATTTTCCTCACACAGCATGTTAAAAAGGTGTGTGCTCCCAGGTTGAGACTTAATTATCTTTGTCATTTTCACTGATTTGTCAGGTGAATTTTAAGAAACTGTCGTGTGTGGTTGGGGAAGAACACAATGATTCCTGGTACCGTTGGGTGGCATTGCCTTCATTCATTCAAACCACATCAGTGCAAATGTCAAACCATAAAAAGAAAAAAGCAGAGCCGAAACCGGTTTGGCTCAGTGGATAGAGCGTCGGCCTGCGGACTGGAAGGTCCCGAGTTCGATTCCGGTCAAGGGCATATACCTTGGTTGCGGGCACATCCCCAGTGGGGGGTGTGCAGGAGGCAGCTGGTCGATGTTTCTCTCTTATAGACGTTTCTAGCTCTCTATCCCTCTCCCTTCCTCCCTGTAAAAATCAATAAGATATATTAAAAAAGAAAAAAAAGAAAAAAGAAAATACCTCTTAGGTAATACTATAAGAAATATTTGACTTGCAAAGCCTCTAAAAGAGTCTTAGGAATGTCTGGGGCCTGCAAATCACACGTTGAAATTGCTGATTCTATTTAGTGAGGGGCTATAATGACTTCACTGTGATCATACATGTAAATGTCTGGTGCAGGACTGGACATGATCAACCTCAGATGTTCCCTTTTCCTTTTCAGTTATGCTCCCGATGACCCCTTCCTTAAGAAGGTTAACAACCCCTTCATTGATTCCATTAGAGAGAAACAACAGGACCAGTCCTCCCCTTCATCCGCTCTCCCACATTCGGGAGACCCGGGGAGACCTAGGGAGACCTCTATAGCTCTATGGCTCTTTGACCCACAGATGTTACAGAGAATTCATTGTTCACATAGTGAACCACAGTTTTGAGCTGGTCAATGTCCGAGTCCTGATATGACTCTGAAAGATGCTTTGACAAATATTTTATAAGCCTTAATATTATAATATATTCTTTAATCTTTTCCCAATTCTGTCCTTTTATCACCATGACCAACCACATCCAAAGAGTCAGGAGGAGAGATTTCTATTGCTATCTTGTCCAAGGGTATTGGCCAGGCTATGCCTTCAATAAATTAAAAGTAAAATAACTAACATACTATGTTTTAAATATCTTAAAAGTAAGCACTTTTAAAGATTCCAAAGATTATCTAAACTTTACATACCAATGAGGCTGGTTTCTATCAGAAGGATGCCAATGACAGTGATATTCTAAAGATTCTAAAGCCATTAGCGTGAGTGATAGAAAGAGCAAAGGAACCACAGGGAATCCATCATGTAAATTCCTGGCCATTCAGGGCTTTTGTAAACATTAGGAAAGTGCTTCTTGTCTGAATTCATTTTCAATTCTGCTTTCTTGTTAAATCTCATTATTACTAATATTCTCAACTCCTTCCCTCCCTCTCTCCCTTTCTCCTTTCCTCCATCCTTTCCTCCTTCCCTCCCTCTCTCCCTTCTATCTTTCCTTCCTTCCTTCTCTTTTGCAGACATCACTGAGAAAGCTGGATGGGATCCTAGCCCTGCACATATTATTATGAATCAGATTGCTTTTCCAACATCCAAGACAACCAGTCTCAACAAGAGTAAAGACATTTTTCTGAAGGTTAAAGGACAAAATAATTATTTAAGAGTCTTGGGCCATCGAGAGAGCAAGCTTGCTGGGTGCTTTAGGTATCATATCAGTGAGGTAGCAGGGCTGGGTGTGAAAGTGGAATTGTCAGACAGTGGGAAGAGTGGCCCAGAAAAGGTGGAGTAAGGTTTGAAAGACACTCTTGGCTGAATTTTATGAATTGCTAGAGGTTGGCCTCTGAATTTGGCCTCTAATCATGCCATGCTGGTACCATCCTTTCCTTTTGCTTCTCCAGGGACAAGCTGGACTTTCCAGCCAGGGTTTCTGCCATGGCTGGTCAGCAAGTCACTGTGCAAGGCATTCATTCAATAAACATTGCCTATTTCAGGCTCCGAGTTGGATGCTGGGGTTATAGACATTGCTCTGTGCTTGCCCTTGACAAGCTCTTGATCTGATAGAAGAGTCAGAACATTAATTGTAAGTCATTATGACAAAGTTTATGACCCAGGGATGTCCAAGAGACTGTGAGCCCAAGATCAGCTACCTGCATGCTCTACAGGGGAAGTGAATAGGGTATTGAAGGATGAGTAGGAGTTTGTCAGGCAAAGAAAGGTAAATCACATGCAAAATCTTCTAGGCAAAATCACATGCAACAGCATGTGGAGTTTTGAAAGAACATAGTTTACACAGGGAGAATGAGAACTTAGAGGACCATTGGTTAATGGGAAGGGATGAGGATGATCATGGAAAGGTATAGGAAGAAACCATGTGGTGAAAAACCTTGAATGTCACTGTAAGAAGTTTGATAGGGAGAAGTCAGCCAGATAGTATGGGTCAGACTCAAGCCTGAGTTTGCTGAACACTTAAGGCACGATCTTCAAAAAGTGAGAAGTCCCCAGCTCTTACCAGAGGCATCTTATCTGCTTCCTACTGGAATAGAAACCAGTTCCAGGATGTTGGAAGCCCCAGAACAGCTGGATGGGGTGGGCACTGGTACTCCTGGCTGTGAAGGCCAGGAACAAGAAAACAAGAATTCAGTTCATTTCCAAGTCATCCAAAGCAATGCTGGTCATCTAGCAAATGTTTGTCCAGCTCCCCCTGATGCAGGACAGATGGTCAGTGTGTTCAAGATCAAATCCCCACATCTGAGACCTGGGTTCTAGTCCCATCTCTGCCATTAATTTCCTGCATGCATTTGGGGTAAATTGCTTTTCCTTCCTGGGCCAAATTTTCCCCATTGTAAAAGTTAGCTTTGAAAATTTTGACTATGACTTTCTGTCCTTATGGTCTGTGACTCTGACTTGCTCTCTGATCTTGGGCAAGACCTTTCCCCTTTCTAGGCCTCGTTTTCCTCATCTGTAAAATGGGAGGTAGGGCTAGATTTAGCTCAAGATCTATGAAGCCTGTGCGATGGACACCCAAAGCCCCCCCCCCCGTTCCCCCCCCACACACATACAACCCAGGGTCCCAGGCCATCCCTCCAGCACACTTTGGCTTCCTCTACATTTCTCATCAAGATGCAACATACTTTAAATAGCATCTGCATGACTGGCTGGTTTTTTTCTTCCCGGAGAAGCTCTCTACAAAGTGTGCCAAGTGGCAGCTGTCAGGGCCGAGGTGGCATTTCCCTCAGTGATGCTGACAGCAGCTGTCCTGGCGCAGGCTGAATGGAATGGAAATGACATCATGTTTATTCAGGAAAGACGTTCCCAGACCCAGATCAGTGTCAGCAAGATGCTGGGATGCTCGAGGAGGAAAACACGCTCGAGACCAGGCACTGGATCTCCTCTCCTGGAACACACACTGCACCACACAGCACACGTCTCCCTCCCCTCCTCCTTACGCACACGCACAGCACACACCACACCCCGTAACCCCACACAAACAGGTATCCACATATACCACACCCTTCACATACACACAAACACATACCAACGCATGCCACATATTATGCATGCTCCCCCCCAAAACATGTCACATAAACACATATCAACACATGCCACAATGACAGCACACACACATGCACTACACACACACACACACACGCACGCACACATCCTGCTCAGTCCTGGAGCCTTTCTGGGAGACGCTACTGCCTGACTGTGTGACCTTAAGCAGGTAACTCAACCTCTCTGAGCTTTAGTTCCTTCATCTGTAAAGGGTGGGCAATGATTTTGTCTCACTAGGTCATTGTGAGGACAAGTAAGCCATCTGGTAAATGTAGTTCCTAATAACCATCACCATTAGGATCTACTTTAAATCCTTAAATGTATAAAGGCATTACCATGCAGTAGACTGTCGTTTACTTAATGTAAATTGTAAGACATTAAATTACCTTATTATGCAAGACCACTTTATTCAATGTAAAGTCATTGCTATTTAGAATCTGTAGATGTGGTGCCCACCAGTCATCCCTAGTGGAATCCAGGCATTCCACACTTCCAGTTTGAGATGGGCCTCTGGGCTCATGCCTTCGCCTGCTGTCTCCCATCCCGACACATCACCAAAATAAAAGGCGTTAAACAAGGAATACATCCACTACAGCAAATGTGGGAGGTGGGGGGAGTTTCGCCATCTTTCTCCTGAAACAAGAGATTTCAGCAAATGTGTGAAAGGTACAAACAGATGGGAGTGGGCTGATGGTGGAGTGGGCCCTGCCTAGAATACACTCCAAGAGGGTCATAGCTTCGGGGGAAGGCAGGACAGGAGAGGGGACTGAGGCAGCGTGTTACCTCCAGGTGTGTACCTGGGGCCACAGTGGTTTGTGTCTCCAGCCCTGTCCCTTACAAGAGAACGAGCAGGTTGCCTGGGAAAGTTAGGCTTCTAGTAAGCATTTTGGTGACTTAGAGTGAAGGTCTGCTCATTCGGACATTTGGGGGAAAGGGTTTTCTGTACAGCTGGCTCTTGGCACACTTGTCTTAGGTCAAAGCCCAACAGTCACACACACACACACACACACACACACACACACACACACACACACCTGCACACACACACACACACACCTGCACACACACACACACACACGCGCGCGCACACACACACACACACACACACACACACACATACACACACACTCACACACACACACCTGCATACACACACACGCACGCACACCTCACAGGCCACACGGACAAAATCTTCAGTGGGTGATAGGACTAGCAGAAAAAAGTCCTTCTTTCAAAACAACAGAGGAAACACACAGCTACCCAGTCCTTTTATAAATATGAACAGACACCCAAGGAGCAGCAGGCATCTGAAGAACCAGCATCAAAAAAGAGAAAAAAATAACCCTAGCCGGTTTGGCTCAGTGGCTAAAGTGTTGACCTGTGGATTGAAGGGTCCTGGGTTTGATTCTGGTCAAGGGCACATGCCTGGGTTTGTGGGCTCGATCCCCAGTGTGGGGCATGCAGAAGGCCAATCAATGATTCTCTCTCATCATTGATGTTTCTATTTCTCTCTCCCTCTCCCTTCCTCACTGACATCAATAAAAATATGTAAAAAATTTTTAAAAAGAAAAATCAAGGTAAACAGAAAAATTGACCTGGGAGGAAATAGAGAGCAGAACTTCTAAAAAATCCCCTAAATAATATATTCAAGGTTGAAAATATTGTAGCCAGAAAACCAGGACAGGTTGTCATGTAAAAATATACAATCAGAAAAGAAGAAAAAAAAAACTCTGAAGGATTAAAATCATGGTTATAAAAAAACAATTTCCCAAAGAGCCTGAAACAGAAATCTGAAAATATCTTCCAGAATATGGAGCAAAAAAATCAGTTAGAAAACATATAAGTGTAAAAAAAGATGAGTTCTATACAGACCATCTTGATCCCTAGAAAGAATGAACGGAAACTGAAGAGGTGGCATCGGCCAGAGACAGCAGCAGAGAATTTCCCAGAGGTGAAGGACGGTCCAGGTACCCAGCACCTTGATGAGAACACACCTGAGCCGAGGCACAGCTTTATAAAACGTCAGGGTAAGGAAGAAATCCTAAAAATATTCCGAGAGAAAAATCTGTCCACCAGCCACAGAATGGAAGCAAACTAGCCATCCCATCAGCAACACAGGGTTCTGAGAGACGAAGGGGAGAGACTTTTAACATCCTGCAGGAAGACGACTTTCCACTTCGATCTATACCCATCCTTATTTTCAGTCAAATGTGAGGGAGCGGCTGTTTTCAGGGGTGCCACAGTTCATACAATGTACTTTCCATGCACCCCTTTTTAGGAGGTTATTTGAAGATGTGCTCCAGCAATGGTGAGGAAACAAACCCAGAAAGAGGAGGACATGGAGCCCTAAGGGCCAGTGGGTCTAACTCAAGGCAGCAGGATGACAGTGCATTTGCAGGCGTAGAAGGGAGGTGGAGAATAAATGGGGCAAAGAGGGAAGTTGCTGAGAAAATGGGGAGTTTGATAGGCTATGGAGTAATAGGACATTTGCACAAAATGGAAGATATAATAAAGTGTAAGAAAGGCAATTAGGAACACCAGGAAAAGTAAAAATTTGTAAGGAAGTCATAGTCCAAATACAAAGCAAACTAAAGTGTGGCACAGTTCTGAGTGTTTGATAGAGCACGAAGCTGGTAAGCCACGAAACAGAAAGAAGAGCAAATCAGCTGGCGATGTGGAGCGACCCACCAGAGAGTCAGAAAGGCGAACTGTATTTTTAAAAGTTGCTTTCCCGCCCTCACCGGTTTGGCTCAGTGGACAGAGGGTCGGCCTGCAAACTCAAGGGTCCCAGGTTCGATTCCGGTCAAGGGCATGTACCTTGGCTGCGGACATATCCCCAGTGGGGAGTGTGCAGGAGGCAGCCGATCGATGTTTCTAACTCTCTATCCCTCTCCCTTCCTCTGTAAAAAAAATCAATAAAATATATATATTTTTAAAAAGTTGCTTTCTCCAGGTGGGATGGGATGGCAGGTGTGCGGTGGGGAAGGCCGGAAGCCTTGCTTTTTGTCACAACCTCTTCTGTACCAATGGATTTGTTACTGTGTGCACACACTGCGATGATTCAAAGGGGACTGTTGAACAGAAGAGAAGAAAGATCCCAGGTGTTCTAAAAGTAGCAACTCAACTGGGTATCACGACTCCCTGGCTGCCATCTGGCTGCCATGTAAGCAAGTTCCCCTTCTGTCCACACCCCAGCGCTGCTTCCTGCCAGCTCTTGGACTGGGGCATGGCCCTTCTCCCAGCCTCAGTCTTAGCCCCCGTGAAAAGGGCACAAGATGCTTACCTGGCCAGGTTGTCGTGGGGACTACACGATGGCGCATGAACATCCCAGGGCCTTCCTACTTCCCTCCCTGCCTCCCTGCCTCCCTGCCTCCCTCCTTCCATGCTAGGGGGCTGCTTGGAACCTGAGGAGTAAGACTGGCTTTAGAAATTCGATAGAAAAAAAAAAGGCCTCCGTCCCAAGAAGCGTCCTTTGCAGCAGCACAGTGGTGAAGGCTTTCCTCTGCGCTGCTCCTGCCTCCAAGGAATGTTCTGGCCCAGCTGGCGCGCACGCGCAGGAGTGTGTGTGTGTGTGTGTGTGTGTGTGTGTGTGTGTAGGTCCCTATTTCATACTTGGGAAGGGGGTGTCAGCTGGAAGCTGCAAGGTTCTCGCTGAAAACGGAGGACAAGGGGGTGACTGCTTAATGACTAGATGTTAAATGTTCCAAACAATTTATACATTTAGAATCCTAAGTTTTCAAAACTCAGCCCGCCACGCCGCTCCGCAGATCTTGTTTATAACACATTCGGCTAAAATTATCTCAGTGCATCCCGCACCTCCTATAGCACAGATGCTCCGGAACCTGCAGCTCCGCTCTGATCCAGATACTCGTGCCGGAGCTATTTGTGTTCGCAGTAAATGAAACACGAAGCCGAGGCACCGTGGCGCTGGCGACTTTTATAAATATGTGCCTGATCTTCGCAGCGGACACGGGGGGTCGAGTTTTATTTACGTGTGATTTTTGCCTCCCGGTGCCTCCAGGGGCTTGTTTTCCCAGGTGCCCGTGGGGCCTGCTGCCTGTGCAAGCAGGAAGAGCCAGGACAGAGCCCAGTTTCATTCCTCAGGACCGTCCTTGTCCTCGTTCTGGGAGGCAGCTTGGAGCAGGGCAACGATTGATCCATCGTGGGCTTTGGACTCGGCCCCTGCTCGGGGCAATGCTCCCTCCGCCTGAGCTTTACCTGCCTCGCCTGTGAAATGGGGGTAATATCAGTTCAGACCTCACAAGGTCATTGTGAAGATGCTATGAGTTGCTCAATAAATGAGGGTTCCTTATTTCAAGGGGTATTTACTGAGCACTAGCCCAGGGGTTCTTACGCTCAGCTGTACGTTAGGATTCTGTGGGGAAGCTTTCAACCATCCAGTGGTGCAGGCCTCATCCCAAGGCAAGTACTTCAGAATCTCTGGGGCAGTGGGATCCAGGCATCAGGATGTTAAAAACAAATTCCCCAGGTGATTCCAGTGTTTGAGAGCCAGTGACCCAGATCAGTGCTTCCCAGACTTTTATGTGCCTACACGTTCCCCGGGATTTGTTAGCAAACAGAATACGGTAGAGCAGGCCGGAGTGGGGCGGTGTTGTTAAGAGCGGCACTTCAGCAAGTGCCCGGGAGATGCCGCTGTGGCTGGTCCGCAGACCACACTTTGAATAGCCAGGTTCTAGGCACTATGTTAGGTCCTGTGGGTACCAAGTTAGGTCGGGCAGAGGTAGAGTGGCCTACACTGATTTTGTAAGGAGTACAGACAACGAAACAGGTGATGACGCTGATGACTGCTATGACTATGGGAGTGCATTGGGACCAGGCTTCGGCAATGGGGGTGCGAGGGAATCAGGAATGACTTTCTGGAGCAAGCTAAGCATTAGCCAGAATAAAGAGGAGGGATGCTGGGAGATGGATGCAGGCGGATGGAATACATGTGCAAACGCCCGGAGGCGAGAGAGGAGCAAGGGTGACTAAGGTTTCCCTGGGTAGCTCACCAGGGCCACGCTCGATGCCACACTACCCTGGCTCTCCCCTGAAGTGGCCAGATCTCTCTGTTCTCAAGCAACCAAAGGGTTAATATCCTGACTTCCAGGGCACCTTTGAGACCCTCGCTCCAGGGCCAATGCTGCTGACTGTCAGGGACACACAGCCCAATTGTTAAATATCTGGAATCTGACACCTGGCAAGTTACTAGCAAGTAACAGAAGATACCTCTGGGAGACCCAAGTGAGGGCGAGTTGGAGGACCCTGAACACAAGAGTTGGGTGCGGACAGACCAGCGCCTGCAGCCCGCAGCAGCCAGCCCCGCCAATGCGCCTTGTCTCATGCCCCACGTCTCTCTGTGCTTCCAGTTCCCTCCCCTCCATCTCTGATACGTGGCCTTTTCTTCTCCTGGGTCCACAGGGCAGGGCATGGCCAACAGGCCTCTGAAGTTCACATGCCCTAAGATTCGGCCACCCAAAGAGCCTGATCTCTTACGTTAGGTCCCAGGCCAGAGGTCCGGGATTAAATCAGGAGTGGGAGATTAAGGAGAAGTGTCCAGAAAGAGGACAAGAGTCCGGGAAATGGGAAGAGGCTGGACAGCCAAAGAGTAAGTGTCTGCTACACTAAACTAAGGGATGAATAGACTTTATAAATAGGCATGGGGAGCCATGGAGGGTGTTGGAGGCATAGCATGATCAGAGTTGGGAAAACTGATCCTAGTACGAGGAAGGAAGGCAGAGGCAGGGAGACCCACGGAGGCCGCTGCAGATGTCCGGGAGAGGAGTGAGGAAGACCTGCACTAAGGGAAACAGAGCAGGCAGAAAGGGGAAGGACAGAAGGAAACAGTGGGGAATGAGTGACAGGAAGGAGGCAGGGTGAACCCCAGTGTGGTCTTGTTGACTTGGAGCCCATTCATTACTTGGGAGTCATTACACAGAGGGTGAGGGGAAAGAGCCCTGGAGAAGGCCAACCGTCTACATTTGGAATCCACCTGCAGCCCTCCCTGGGGTGGCTGAAGAGCGGAGGGGGCCTGAGATGAATTCTCATGACAAGGAGAAAGCCCTTGGTCCGATTTTGTTCATCTGGCAAAGGGAGCCGGGGCCTGATGTCTTCACAGCGACCCTTGCCGAGAGGCTCAAGGAATTTCTCAGAGGCTGGGCTGTCTTCCATGTCAAGGGTGGGAACACGGCACCTGTCTTTGAACAAATAGTTTTGTTGGAACACAACCTGGCTCGTTCATGTACGGATTGTTCTGCCCGTTCCGCCTAACGTATTTGCTCTCTGGCTCTCTCCAGAGAAGGTTCCGTATCAGTTGACCTAGCGCGCTCTCATCGCCATAGTCACCAGCCCCAGAGACCAAGGCCTGCAAGTCTCTTCTTCCACCGAGTGGGACTTGGACGGGCTCCGAGATGGTCGTTTGTTCTGCAGCAGGAGAACCAATACCGTCGGGGCGCGTGTGAGTGCGAGGTGTGGGTCACCGGGGGCTATGTGAGAGTGGACGGCATGTGTTTGTGTGTTTGAGCCTGTGGGGGCATGTGGGTGTTTGGGCCCATGTATGTGAGAGTGTGTATTGGTGTGGCAAAGGGGTGTGCATGTGTGTGTCGATGAGAGGGCAAGCGTCTGTGCACACACATGTGCGCAGCGCCCCTCCCCCATCTTCTTTTATTACTTCCTCCCTGGGTTTGATGTTGTGGGTGAATAAAATTTAAAGAGCTCTAAATTTTTTAAAAAGAGCCCTAAAGGGAGTGAAGCTTTCTGTGTGTGAGTCATTACCAGGAACACCTGTGAACTGTTGATTTTAATTGGGCCACAGCTGTCAGGTTGCAGGGGGGCGGGGGCTCAGTCCCTCGGCTTGTCTGTCCCCAGCCCCCGCCTCCTGTTGAATTCTCGGGTAGGCAGCAGGGACAGGAGGGCAGAATGGCCCCCTCAACCCAGTCAGGCGCAGGCCCTGGGTGCACCCAGGGGCCAGGGGAAGGGGCTCCATGCCTTTGGGAGAGGAGCCGGGCCTGGGTCTAGTCTCAGGCTGTGGCTTCACGCCTCATTGCAGGCGTCTGGGCTCCCATCCATCTGCCTCTGATTTTCCTGTGCCAGGAATCACCCCCTGAGACCTGGGCGCTCCCACCCCTTCACTAGGGTGTAGTGAGCACACACAACACACGCACACGCACACCCACACCCAGAAACACACTTT
The DNA here is from genome assembly GCF_027574615.1 of Eptesicus fuscus. Taxonomy (NCBI): domain Eukaryota; kingdom Metazoa; phylum Chordata; class Mammalia; order Chiroptera; family Vespertilionidae; genus Eptesicus; species Eptesicus fuscus. The sequence continues at coordinate 71,137,889 of NC_072487.1, forward strand.
AGAAATAACAATAGCAGGTATTGATAGAACACTTACCATGTGCCAGGCACTCTTCTAAAGTCTCTTAATACACCATCTCATCAAATCCTTGCAACAACCGATGAGGTGGGTACCAAAGACCCCAGTTCACCATAGTAACCCAGGCACAGCGGGGTGAAGTGACTTGCCCAAGGTCTCACAGTGAGTTATGCGCAGTCACCGGTGCACTGACCTGGACACACACACAGATGTGCACATGCCTGTTCCTCCAGTGACAACTCACATGCTCACACACATTTGTCAGGAACAACCATGCACCTACCGCCCTCCCAATCGATGCTCTAGTAGACACTCCCACGTGCACACACATAACCACACACGCAAACGTGTACCCTCAAGCACACAGGTATATCCACCACCTACACCTGTTTACCCTCCAATACAAACGTATCACAACCCCACCCGACCCTCCTTGAACAGCCTCACAATACACACCCAGCTACTCACACTAACCCCAAGCACGGGAAAGCACGTGTGTCCGGACACCACCTCAGCCTCAAATCCTCACAGGCTTTTAATACAGACCATGCACCCTCCCTACCAATCTGCATCCCCCACAGGTCTGCGCGCCCCACCCACTCCCTGAGGCCAGGGGCTTGTTCGCTTCTTTGGGGGCCCACAGAGGCCCGCCTGGGAGAGCGTTTGTGGCTCTCAGATCTGCAGGGGCTGGGGAGGTGCTGCCTCTCAGGGACCCGGCGATGGACACCATCCGCTGTCCACTGTCCGTCCTGTCCATTGTCCGTGTCCACACCAGGAAGATGAGACCTTTGGTGGAGTGATGTCACTGTAGTGGAGTGATGTCAGTGGAGTGATGTCACTGACATCTCATGATGTCACTGTAGAGATGACTCAGGTTAGGAGCTGTCTGGGGACCTCCAAGGCTTCCGGGTCTCCAGGGTCACCTCTATCCTTAGTATCTAAACAAAACCCCCCCCCCCGCCCCATGGACAGCAGGATCCAGTCCCCCTGGTGCCTCTGCCCCCCATTAGCCCTGCCCCTCAAGGTCACCTTGTGGCTTGCCTTCACCCTTTGGGACGGGAGTTGTCTCAGCCCACAGGCAGCCTGTTTCTCCGGCGGCTCCCGTCTGCGTGTCCAGCTCCCTCACAGGCCGCTGCTCCCAGGCTGCAGGGCACAGATGGCACCTGGAGCTGCCATCCCTCTTCCCTCATCCCCCAGAGAACAGCCCACTCAAGGCTGAGAAATGGGGGGCACCTTTGCCTGGACGTCAAACAGGGTCCCTGCTGGCAGGCAGGGGACCTCCCACTGTTGGAGAAGGGTCAGGGCCGCCTCCTCTGTCGCTCAGCACCCATGGCCTCTCTGAACCCCCTCTCTATGGGCAGAGCCATTTAACTCTTCGCTGCCTGACCTCCTACCCAGAGGCCTTGTCTGACCAAACCAGCCTGCCAGGGTGTTTTCCGTAATGAGGGGACAGTGTCCCCCCAAAAGGGCTTCTGCACCCTCCCAGGCCAGCTGGCTCACAGCCACGGCCATCTCTCATAAAAGCACCGTCTCCCGTCCCGTAACAACATACACACGACTGTCACGCTCCACACGAAGGTCACAATGTGGAGAAAAGCTCATCTAAGTCATCCTGCCTGCGGCTGCACCTCACTGGCCCGCGGCCACGCCATGAGTTGGAGAGGAAACTGGGGCGTGAACCCACAGCCCTGCCCGCAGAGAGGGCAAGCAGGTCCGTGCTCGGTGAGGGATCCACCTGCTTCCAGAAGGAGAGTTCATGCTGGTGGGGGAGACACGCAGCTGGTCTCAATGTAGCGAGGGGCGGGCGGTGGGGCCCAGAGGAAGGAGGCCTCACTGAGAAGCTGGGGCCGAGCAAGGAGGGTGTAGGCCCCGTTCCTGGCACTGTCCTAAAGCCCGTCTTCCTCTTCTCTCAAGAAATCACGTGAGAAGGCAAGTGGGAGGGACGCTGACAACCCTGGGCACAGCGGTGAGTCTCTCGCGAATTCTGGGCAGAAGCATCGGGTAGCAACGTGGAGCTCTCCACCCGTGGGTCTCACAGCACCTGGGTCTCCCCCAGCCAACACGGAGCCCGCCCGCCGCCCAGCCTGCTGTCCTCCTAGCCGCCCCATTCCGTGCCAGGGGCTGCCTTCCACGTGGTGGAGGCGCAGTCAGTGTGGCTCCAGCTCTCCCTCCCTTCCCTCGTCTGCCCCACAGGAGGCGGAGTGGCTTTTCTGACGGGGAGATCTGGGAGTAAACGCCTGGGCTCCTGCTTCCCTTTCATCCCTCGGAGCAAGCTGCCCACAGGGAGTGGGGGTTCTCTTCTGCTTCTCGACACCATCAGAACTCCCTGGGCAAGCCCCCCACATCAGCACTACTGGGGGGTGGGGGCGTGGGCCTGATTCTGGGCTCAGTTTACCAGTCCCGTGGTCGGCAAACTGCGGCTCGCGAGCCACATGCGGCTCTTTGGCCCCTTGAGTATGGCTCTTCCACAAAATACCACGGCCTGGGCGAGTCTATTTTGAAGAAGTGGCGTTAGAAGAAGTTTAAGTTTAAAAAATTTGGCTCTCAAAAGAAATGTCAATCGTTGTACTGTTGATATTTGGCTCTGTTGACTAATGAGTTTGCCGACCACTGTACTAGTCTGATAGGCGCTCACCCAAAGCTATGTCCCCTTACCTGGCCTTCCTTAGGAACTAAGGTCACATTCGGCCTTGGTCTTATTTCTTAAAGTGATCAGGATTCGGGTGGGGAAGAGTGGGGTTTTGGGGGGGATTTTATCAAGAACTCCAGCAAAAGGCCCCACCGTCCAACCTTCCCTTAAATAAAAAGTCCACATGATCTCTTCCCTCACCACCCTATCCCGCATTTAACCAACGCCCGCCGGCACTTTCAGACCTAACCACTTCACTCCATCACTACCCCTTCCCTTGCCTCGGGTACCGCCATGTCCCGAACAGTCACAGTCCCTTGATGGTATCCCTGTGGCTCTCAGCCCCTTGTCCTTCCCTCTCCTGGCCACGTGGTGGACCCAGAGTCGGTCTCTGTCCCAGGTACTCACTCACCACTTGAGGAAACATCCACGTTCTATTTCGAGGGGACCATTCCTCAAGTCTCCCCCGGCTTTCTCTCTCACCTTCCCTCTGGACAGGGAGTCTATTTTTATTTTATTTCATGGAATTTGTCTTTTGAAATAATTAACCACTTTCTTGCAGCAATTTTTCTTCACCCAGGAATGCAGAAAATGCATAACATATTGGAATTTTTTAACACCCACTTTAAATTATGCAGTTGCTGTATTGTGATAAATATGTAGATCAGGGGATGTTGGGGGTAATACATTCCAAGCCTAAAGCTGGACTCCATCCAGCCCAATCCAGGGAGGAGTCGGCTGGAGAGCGGGGGGGTGCTCATCCGCCCTCCCCAAGTGGCCAAAAGCAAGAGCTGCCCTCAGCTTTTCCTTCCTTTGCAAACCTAGAACGCAACCCCTACAGCCATTCCACTGCCCCCTTCTCTAGCCAGATCCATTTGCGCCCCCTTATTTCATGCTCCCAATAACCATAATATCAGGACTCCCAGTTTACAGGTGTGCAAATGGAGGCTCAATGTGGCCCAGCGAATTGCCCAGGGCAGTGGTCGGCAAACTGCGGCTCGAGAGCCACATGCGGCTCTTTGGCCCCTTGAGTGTGGCTCTTCCACAAAATACCATGTGCAGGCGCACACGTACAGTGCGATTGAAACTTCGTGGCCCATGCGCAGAAGTTGGTTTTCGGCTCTCAAAAGAAATTTCAGTCGTTGTACTGTTGATATTTGGCTCTGTTGACTAATGAGTTTGCTGGCCACTGGCCCAGGGGAATATGGCTAGGAATTGGGCTCAGCACCGTTGCCCGATCCAGAAAGCTTTTTGGTTGAGATGATTATTTTGACTCCAAAATGACTGTCCTTATCCTGTCTTTGGCCTTCTCGAGTCTCTAAGTCCCTTTTCTCTTCCTCATGCTCAGCTCACCACTTCACCTTCCTGTTTCACTGAGCTCCTGAGGCCATGGGAAGAGAGCCACCTCTTCTGATTGGACATGCTGGAAGATGATTAACAATCAGCTCTCTCTGGACACAGGGCCCTGATTTGTAGCACTTGCCAGTTCCCATGGTGTAAATGTTCCCACTGTAGCCCATTTCAAGCTGCCAATGGTTTCATAACCAACTCACAAAAAATTCCCGAGAATGTAATCATCTGCTCTGCTGAGTTTACTCACCCCCAGGCCCTCCAGCCTTTTCACAAGTATATTCACCTGTTCCTCACCCCCTTCCCTCACGGAGTCTACTGCCCCTTCGTGAGGCTGGTGACTGCATGGGAAGACCCCAGAACCCTCCCCTCTCACCAGCAAGGATCGACACCTGCAGTTATGGCCTCTCCTTCTTGAACCTTCCATTTTCTCCTCCACTCCATCCATCCCGTTATCACACAAACACGCTGTAAGTCCCTGGAAGAAACCTTCCCATGACCCCATATCCCTCCAAGCAGCGCCCTATTTATCGGATCTCCTTTTGAGCAAAAATTCTTGCAGGAGCTGTCCGGAGCTGCTGAGTCCACTCCTTCTTCTCCCGTTCAGCCCTCAGCCTACCCAGTCAGCCCTGTGTCCCCACCACTCCTGAGGACACTCCGGTCAAGGCACCGACGTGCGGGAACTGTGGCTCCTGGCTCCCTTGCCTCTGCTTTCTAGAAGGGGGCTGGAGAGCAACGGCAAGCCTGTCCCTCACATCTGCCAAGACTCCCCTGCTGTCCCCACTGCCTGGGATGCTCTTGCCCAAGATCTTGGTGCAACTCAGTCCCTCGCTTTCTCTAGATTTCTGTTTCAGTGTCATTTCCATGACCACCTGATCTAAAAAAGTGTCCCTCTCTCCCTCTGTGTCATGTTCCCTGTTCTGCTTCTCTCCACAGCTCTTATCACCACCTGTATTTGTTCAGCTGGGAGAGCAAGGGCTTCATGTTTGTGTCGCTGACGTATTCCCAGCATCTAGAACACATAGTGGGTGCTCAGTAAATATCTGGGAGCCGAGCGAATCAATGCCTGCATGAACAAAACGGTGGAGCTAAAATTCAAACCCAGATCCATTGACTTCAAAGCCCCTGTTTCCCTCTGCTACATGCCTTCTTTGGAGCTGTTTCCACGAGCCAAGGCCTTCGGGGGCCGCTCCTAAGACTTGTCTGTCTGTCACAGTCTTGTCAGGTTCTTTTTTCCTTTGGGGCACCTATGATTGAAGACCTGTTTCTTGCTTAAAGCTTTTCATGGTACTGCATGGCCTTTAGGAAAAGTCTAAACCTTGAGCCTGGCACGCACAGCCCCCCACCTTCTGATCCCAGTGTCCTCTGGTCCCCCCCTCCAGCCCTCACCAGGGCCACCTCATGGGCAGCTGGACACTTGCAACGCCCCACGCAGCCAGATTCCGTCCTCACGTGTGAGCGTGTTCTGGTTGAACACACAGTACCACAGACAGAACGGTGCAGGCAATAGATTTGTTTTCTCAGTTCTGGGCGCTAGAAGCCCGAGATCAAGGTGCCGGCAGGGTTAAGGGAAGAATCTGTTCCAGGCCCCCCTCCCTGGCTTGTAGACAGCTGTTTTCTCCCTGCGTCTTTGGAGTGACTCCCCTCGGTATCTGTGTTCAAATTCCCTCTTCTTATGAGGACACCAGTCACATTGAGTTAGGGTCCCACCATATAACCTCATTGCACCTTAGTTACTCTTCCAAGACCCTCTCTCCAAATACAGGCACATGCTGAGGTATGGGGCTGGGATTTCAATAGGCATTCCTGAGGCCACAGTTCAGCCCACAGCACCTCACCTGGCTCACTCAGCTCCGTCTCACCCCTTCCCTGTCCCCCCACTGCGGGCTGCATCCCCACCCTTTCCTGTGCTCCCACAGTCCCTTGCAGTGCCCGCCCTGTCCCCATAGGTCCTCCTGGGTTGGAATAACGGTTTATGTCTCCACCTCCCCTCATTAGACTGTGAGGTCCTTGAGTTCAGCCAACAGACCCACTTGGCAGCCTGTTGTTGGCCCCGGCACGAGGCCCGAGCACAGTAGGTATTCAGAATATGTCTGAGGACAGGCAGGAAAAAAATGGAAAGGAGCAAGGAAGAAACGGGGAGGAATTTCTCCCTGTTCCTAAACTCTCCCTGCTTCTTACTATCTCCCGAAGCAACACCCTAGGGCAGATGCAGTACCAAATTGCTGGGAAGGAAGGACATCTCTCCTGCTCTCGGCCAAGGGGGAGCGTTCCTTCTGGCTTTCTCTGGGGGCAACTCAGTGTCTTGAGAGACTGAGGCCACCGAGACCCCTGACTCAGTGCCGATGGCCTCGGCTACCTGGCGCTTACCCCTCACTTCACCGCGTGAGCGTCTGTTTCCACCTGAAAAACGAGCGTCAGAGAAAATAATGGGGGCCACGTGCCCTGAAAAACGTCAGTTCTGGCCAGATGAGGGGACCATACGGAGTTCTGTTATGGTATTGAATTCTAAGTGGTGGCCTAGAAATTATTTCCCTGGGGTATTGTATATGTTGCTGTTAAATAACAGAACTTCCCTGATTTGGAATAATTGGGGGGTGGGGGAGGGTGTTCGTGAATTAGTGATAAGTTTGAATTATGGGATAGTGCAAAAAATTTATTACTTCCACATTAAAATGAATTAATGACTAACCTTGTATTGTCAAGGCATGGTCCCTTAGGAGAGCGGTTTTAGTAAACTGATAAGAAGCACGGGTAATTAAGCACTCACTGTAAACAAGGGAGGGGGTTCAAACCCAGTGGCTCTAAAAGTACTGAGAAACTTTCACTTGAAAAAAGCTAGCCATCCTCCCAGTGCCACGGGTGTGCTTGGCCAATCTTTCCCTGACCCTCTGCCTCGGTCAGATGATGGAAATTTCTGAGCAAGCAGAATTGTGAATCATTGAAGCGTGGCTGTTCCCAAAATGACAGCTGGGGCTCAGAGGGGCAGGTGCTGGCAACCAGCAACCCTGTGAATTGCCCGGGACCCCTCAAGCCTGCAGATGGCTGAGGAGCTGGTATCATGTCCACACTGCACCCCCACCACACACACACACACACACACACACACACACACACACACGCACGCAGCATATACAAACAGCCATCTCTCATTTGCACACATTTTTATATACCCAATTACATGTGAACTTCCACAAAAGTCACACACATTCAGATGACACACCTATTCCTGCACTTACAGATATGCATACACACAATCTTATGCACACACACACACACACACACACGCGTGTGCATACATACCACCACCACCACAAAGGCTGAGAATGGCCCTTTGGATGTAGCCCTAGGTAAGAGATGAGGGTCCCAGGGAATTGGGGGGTGCTCCATGTATGTCTCCCCTCCAGAGATGAGAGTACACTAGACGGGCTCCAAATACAGGTACTCGCTCTTCTTCCAAAGAGGAGACAGCAGCTTGAGGTGGGACTCTGTACTTTCCAACTTGTAAGCAAGGAGGCAGAGCATCGCTAGAAAAGAAAGGCAGAAATGAAAATCTGAAAACCAAGAGAAACAACAATAATAGCTGATGGGTACTGGGCACTTGCCATGTGCATCTGTGCTGAGGCCTTTAATGCATGTTCTGCAGCAAGCTCAGGAGGAAGGGGACATTATCATCACCATTTTACAGATGAGGAAACTGAGGCTAGAGAGGCTAGGGGACTAGCCTACAGTGATACAGCATGAGCTGATCCAGAATTCAAACCCAGCTTTGCCTGTCTGTCTAACCCCGTATTGTCAAGGCATGGTCCCTTAGGAGAGTGGTTTTAGTAAACTGATATTAACCAAATTCTATATTAGACTCAGGAGAGGTGAACTTGAACCAAACAAAAAAAAAAAAAATGATGAGGACAGGGAGAAGGGGATGGGTGTTATACTGAATAGGGAAAGAAAGGGGAGGTATTTATTGCCCTGGGGGGTACAATAGCCCATGGGAGTGGAGGAAAGCTAGGCCCCAGGGGAGCCCCCAACATTAAGGAGTCTGCCGCCGACTTTACAGGAAGAGACACATGGTGATTGGTGTCCTCTCTTTGAGAGGCTCAGAGTCAGATGCCTGAAATAATAATAGCTACCAATCTGTGGAATATTTATTGATATATTGTAAACATTGTGGGAGCAACATCTCCCTTGGTCCTCCCAATGTTAGGGAAGAGGTGGGATTGCTAACTTCACTTTATAGATGAGAAAACAGGCTCCGAGATCTTGCCAAAGTCTTAGAGCTAATGAATAACAGAGAGGGGACTCAAACCCAGGTCTGGCTGACTCCAAACCCCATTCTCTTTTCCTGCTATGCATGTACCTGCATCACCATGGCTTTGACCACATTCTTGCCTTGAGTAATGGGTAGGGACTGAGAGATTTGGGATCCATGGTGCTTTTTTCCTATAGATTATCAAGACTAGAAAGGAATAAGAGGAGGTGTTGCTGAAAATATTTGGATTCTGGACAGTGGCCTATGAGACTGGAGTGATGGGAAATCTTGGTTAACAATCAGTGGTCAGTCAATATTATTGTATTTGGTTCTTGTTTTTATTATAAGCTGGGGCTCGTGGATCCAACACAAAGAGCATTCAATGGAATGTTAAGGAGGAAAAAGAGGCTCACATTTGCCCACCGTGGGGACAATTGCCTTCATTCTACAACTGTAGTTCCAACCTGGAGATATTGGTCCGAGAGAACGTTGTGAAAGCACAGTGCTCTCCCCTTGATCCCCAAGACCTCTGAGAATGTCATAGAGGTCAAGGACTGAAGGGGAGAATGGGAGAGACTGTAATCTTTTATCAGCACCGTGGACAGCATCCAAGCAAGCAAGGATGGGGTGCTGTCCTGGGTACTAGTGCTAACAGCTGGGAGAAGAGGACATTTATCAAGTCTGCTGTGTGCCAGGCATCATTCCAATGCTGTACATATGCCACCTCATTTAACATGCCCAGTAGGTCTGCAATGTAGGTGTCATTTCCCCCGTGACAAAGAACATCTTGTCCGTGTGCACACTGCAAATAATAGAGCTGGGATTTGAATTTAGAATTATCTGGCTAGTGATCTAGTCTCCCTTCCACGTTGTCTCCACATATCCCAAAGACCTCCCTCTCTCCATTCCCAGGAGGGTGGGGAATCCACCCTCAGTCTCTCTAGGGCAGTGGTCGGCAAACTGAGGCTCGCGAGCCACATGCGGCTGTTTGGCCCCTTGAGTGTGGCTCTTCCACAAAATACCACAGCCTGGGCGAGTCTATTTTGAAGAAGTGGCATTAGAAGAAGTTTAAGTTTAAAAAATTTGGCTCTCAAAAGAAATTTCAATCGTTGTACTGTTGATATTTGGCTCTGTTGACTAATGAGTTTGCCGACCACTGCTCTAGGGCAATCATCAAACATAGGTGATCTTGGGTTGAGCTCGGTGAGGGTCCTTTAGTGCGGGGAGCAGGGAACCTGGGAAATGGAGTATCCTGTTCACTCCAGCCACATGCCTATCTTCTGGAATTGGCCAAGGCTTTGGTCAGGGGAGATGGTGGAAGGCATAACTGGTAAAGGGGAGGAGGAGTCATGCAGTCACCTAAGATGGGAGTACAGAGATCTCCATCCACAGGCTCTGGACCCTCTCCCCAGAGCCCATTCAGAAGATCAGAGGCTTTTGACTGCATTAGCCTTCACAGCCCCCTGCCCCCAGCGGGTGCTGCCCCATTGACATCTAGCACTACCAGCTCCCCAAGCCCCTCTGCTGAGCCCTACCTCTTTCTGTGGGAAAGATGACTTAGCAGAGCTTCGACTTCTGAGCTAAATAATTTAGATTATTTTCCACAAAAATATGGAGCCCCCTAAAAATCTCCATCCATTTTTAGAGCCTTTACTAAGAGCTAGGCATGGTGCTTGGCCATTTTCATACATTCCCCCATTAAGTCTTCACTACAACCTTGAGATAGTTGCAATCATCCCCATTCTTACAGGTGATGAAGCTCAGACCCAGAGAGGGAAAGGATCGTGTCTGAGGTCACAGAGCTGGTTCTGGGCAGAACCAGGATGAAAAGTCTGGTCAGTGTGATTCATAATACTGGACTCATTGTGTCATGGCCAAGGGCCATTGATGCCCAAGGACCAAGAACAGGCTCAGGAAAAAGCTCAGGGCAGAGACGGGTGCAGGGAGTTCTCTCTTGTCTCATCGGTGTGGAGTCATCAGTTGCAGCCACAAATCCACATCACAGGGAAATTGCTTGGGAACCATATGAATTTAAGGCATTTTAAAAATATATATTTTTATTAATTTCAGAAAGGAAGGGAGCGGGAAAGAGAGAGAGAAACATCAATGATGAGAGAGAATCATTGATCAGCTGCCTCTGCACACCCCACACTGGGCATAGAGCCTGCAACCCAGGCATGTGCCCTGACTGGGAATCGAACCTCCTGGTTCATAGGTCGACGCTCAACCACTAAGCTACACTGGCCGGGCAATTTATGGAATTTTTTAGAGTTCTTAGAAAGATTCTTGGGGTGCTGCCTACAAGGACATGGGGGTGGTGGTTATGGACTCTTAGAGAGAGTGCTGAACGAGGGATTGGCATAAAGCAAAGCAAAGGAGTGCCTTAGAGGTCACTCCAAAACCAGAGATGCACTCCCGTGGGAGGGGCTGACCTCAGTCGCTGAGTCTCTTTCCCAGGCTCCCAGGTCCTCGCACAGACCTTCCAGGCTGCTTTCTCAGCTACTCCCAGGGGGCCCTTTCTCCCGGTGGTCAGCTCTGGACAGTTCATGCTCCTGCTTTAAAGTCACCTCTGCAAGACTCACTTTCCTCACTTGCAAAATGGGAGCATTAATATCCCCCCCAAAAGTGTCACTGGCCCCGCTCATGAGGGTGAGACATGGCCACTGAGGTGTCTGGACAAGCCCTGGGCTGCCAGGTGGCCCGGGACAGCGAGCCAGTGCTCTGGGTCTAGGACAGCATCGGTGGCCGTGCTCCGTGGCCTGGGGCCACAGAAGGGAGACCGGAAGCTGGGGCCACTCTTGCAGCTGCCCCAGGCTTTAGTGGTTCTTAGCTCACCCTGGTCCCCCACAAAGACCCAGTCTCACACAGCAAAAAGCACCCCCGCCAAGGCTCTGATCACGCTGCAATCCCTTTGGTCCCCCTTCAGTCCTGATGAATCCATTGCAAGTCCCCAAAGGTGTTATTTTCTTTCACTTCTGAGACGTTGCACACGCCACCCTCCAGCTAACTCTCTCCTCTGCTCTGACTCAAGGCTAATTCCCATTCCACCTTCAGATTAAGAGCCTGGCTTAGACACCTCTTCCTTTAAGAAGCCTTCCTTGATCCCCAGCCTGGGTAGATATTGCTGCTCTCTAATCCGCAGGGCCCCATGCGCCCTGGGGTGTGGGTGTCTCAGGAGGATAAATGGAAGGCGAGCCAAGAAAGATGGGAGTCATTGTCCTCATAATTCCCACTTGTGGCTGGAGAGGGAGCTGCTAGCAGCAGGAGGTGTGGGCTGGGGCTGGGGAGCGCCCCGGTGGCGGCCACCTGGAGGTTTCCTGAGCTCAGCCTCTCCTGGGAGGGGCCCAGGTGTGGTGCTTTGTGATGCTGGCCCCAAGGGTGGCTCTGCTTACCTGGCGATGGGAGCAGGAGGCAGCAGCCTGTCCCCAGAGGACCTGGGCCACCAGCTGGCAGGGCTCAATTTAGCATTGCCCAACCCTCAAGCTCTTATCTGCCAAGAGGGGGGCAGGGCAGGCAGAGAGGGGCGGGAAGCCTGTGCCAGGACCCACCTCTAAGTCTCAGGCGTGGTTCTGTGTGTGCTCCTGCCAGTAAACTCAGTGTGTGCTATTGCATGTGGCCCGCATGACAATGTGTGACTCGATCTGCTGCCATCCAACCCTGTGTTTATATGCATATGTGTGTCTCTATGCACAAGCATGCCACATGTGGGCATACATGTCCATGCTATGTGCATGCCTATAGCTGTGCATCAATGTGGTGTGAGTACATGTGATCTGTGTGTGAATTCACGAGTATGTGAGGTTTGCTGCTGGATGTTAGCAACTAGACTAATGCTTATGCACTCTGACCTTGGACTTCTGCCCACTGGGGTTCAAACCCCTGCTCAGCCACTTCCTAGCTCTGTGACCTTGGGCAAATCGCTTCACTTCTCCATAAAATGGAGTGGAATTAGGACGCCCATCCTGACTGATTTTTGCCAAGGGATTCAGGTACTTAGCACAGTGCCTGGCTCATAAAAAACACTTAGTAAATACTGGCAATTATTTTTGGTATCATGTGTGTTTCTGGGTGTATTGTTGTCTGTGGGTTTATGTGTATATCTAAGCCCATGCTGATGGGCCAGCCTGGGGTTTAGTGTATTTAGTCTTGTGTTTGTGTACAAGCACCTGTGACACATGTCTATATTTCAGCTTTTTTTTTTTTTAACTTCCCATCATCCCCTGGAAGCTCAGGTGCCAGGGCCACCACTAGCAATGAGATTTAAACTCCTCACACTCCTTAAAACCTCATTCCCTAAGCCCTGGTCTTTGAAAATAGACAATTGTTCTTTTAAAAAAATCAAATTTTGAGTTTTCTGGAACTCAGACACACACATCTCAAAACCCCATGCTCAGGTATTATGTGTGTGGTACACCTGCGTGTGCACACACATGCCAGCATCCACTATCATCATGGCTCACCTGTGTACCCCAGCCCATCGTCTAGAGCCAATACAAGGTGGACAACAACTCGTACTTCTTGACCGAGTGACTCCATCTTGACCCTGGAAGGGGGTGGAGGTCCCTGTGAGACGGCAAGCATTGAATCCTGCCTCCAGCTCACGGCTGTTGTTCCTGTGTGTATCTTACAACACAGCACATGGACCTGGAGTCAGGTAGATGGGGTTCAAGCCCCCGCTGCCCCACAGCCCCTTGCCTGGACCTGACGCTGACCCCTTGTATTTGCATTCTAAGTCAGATTTTGGGGGGCATAATTTACACACAGTGAAATCTGCCCTTTGAGTGTACAGTTCTATGAATTGTGACAAACAAACATAACCATGTAACTATGACCACAGTTAAGACACAGGGCAATCCTATCACCCCCAAAAGTTCTCATGCTCCTTGATCATCAGTGCCTCCCTCTCCCAAAACCCAGCCCCGGCAACCACTGGTATGTTTTTGGTCACTATGGATTTTTGTTTTGTTTTTTAATTTCCAGAATGTCATATAAATGGATCCTACAGAATGTAGCCTTTTGCGTCTGGCTTCTTTCACTCAGCACAATGCAGCGGCCATCCATCCAGGGCTGTGCAGTGGGCCTTTCCTCTTTATTGCTGAGTAGGATCCCGATGTCTGGCGATGCCACCGTTTGCTTATCCACTCACCACTGAAGGACACGTAAGTGTTTCCAGCTTTGGGTGATTACATATAAAACCCCTGTAAACATTCTCCTGCAGGCGTGGGGTGGCCATATGTTTTCATTTCTCTTGGGCACATACTTAGGAGTGGAATTGCTGGGTCATATGAAAAGTGAATATTTAACTTTACAAGCAACAACTTTCCCAAGATGATTAGACCTTGCTTTGTTTTTACTTTTTTTTTTCCTAGTAGCTCATTTGTATTATATTTTACAAAAGCATCTTTCCATGATCGGTTGGAAGGGTAAACCCCCACCAACTTAGTTTGAAAAGCTGTAGTTTGGGAAGAGTCAGTAGATGAAGGATTGGGGTCAAGGCTTCGCAGCAGAGAGAGCAGCATGTGCAAAGGCCCAGGGGAAGGAAGGAAGTGGCACAGCTAGAGAACCAGGAGTCTGGGATGGGAGGAGTGGGCACTGTGTGGCTGGGAATGGGGTCAGGGATTAGATGGTGCAAGATGAGGCTGGTTTAGGACTTTATCTGGAGGTGGGTATGGAGAGCCTTGGAGGATCCTAAGCAGGAGATAAAAATGATTTCATTTGCATTTCAAATAAGTTCCTCTGGCTGGGAGTGGCGGCTCCCTGGAGGCAGGGAGCTGCTGCTGGTGTCCAGGCCAAAGGAGACCTGGTGTTGGCAGCAGTGGGCTTAGAAGGATAGGATTTGGGGGTGGGCCACATGGGGGTGGGGAGTAAGGCTTTGTGTGAAGTAAGGGGCCCCCAGCTTTTCTGGCTTGGGCCAGGTGCCCCTGTAGGAGGAAGAAGGTGCCTGGGTGGGGAAGTGGGGGAGTCAGGCTGGAGCATGGAGACCTCCCAGCTCTGGGGCTGCAGAGCCTGCCTCCCCCGCCCAATCTGGACCCAATTCAGCTGTCACTCAGGCAGGCCAGGCCTCTGAAAGGCCCCCAAAGAGCCCTTGATTTGTGCAGGCCTGGCTGGCCCATTGTCCCCCTGGGATTCTGTCTTTGCCAAGAATAACAAAGAGCTCAGCATAGAGCTGGCCCTGGACTTGGGGTGGGCGGGGGAGTAAGAGGGGGAAGGGGAAGGGGGGTGGGGGGCTTCACCTCAGGCCCAGGCAGGGCTGAGTGGATGGTGCTGCTTTCAGCCTTCTTCTCAGACATGTTTTGGTCTGTGGTGTTTGAGCTTGTGTGCACATGGCTCTAAACTGTGTGCAGGCACTTGTGTGTCCACGTGAACATGTGTGCAATGTGCATCTGACTGTGTGCCTGCATTCAAGGGCCCTGTGTGCACATCTGGGTATCTCCATATGTGCGTGAGGGTTAGATACTCTCTGCCCCTCCAGACCCCCCCTCCACCAAGCTCCGTGCCCCCAAGGAGCCTGACCAGCAGCAGGCTCCGGGCTGGCTTCTGGTTGGGTTCAGCCAATGGGAGGCCCAGCCAGCAGCTCAGAGGGCAGGGGCTGCACAGCTTGGCTCCTCCCCGTCAGGCTGTGGTCCCATCTGAGTGCACAGTTGCTGTTGAGCGGTCCTCTGCAAAGCTACAGATCTCATCACCGCTCACAATTGCTCCCTCCCCTGACCCTCCAGGCTGCAGGCCGGCACCCTGGCTCCCCACTATTGCTAGCCCCCAAGTGCCTCACTCTTGCTTTTCAGTGTCCCTTCTTCCTGCCCTCACCTTTGTAAATGGCCCCTTTTAAAAATTGTTCTCACCTTGCTTGAGTGTGTTGACTTTTCCTTGCTGGGATCTGGGCTGAGCAACAGGTGCATACATTGGCGTATGTGTACACACATGCATACTGCATCTCTTCATAGGGCTGTGCCTGGAGAGACCCGCATGCACATCTGTGTGTATTTGTGCACACACATATGCATGTGCTTTGTACATGTGGGCATCCGTATGTGTGCACATGTGACCATTTGTGAATAGGGGCACAAGCATGTATGCCCACGTGGGTATGCACACCTGTGCATTTTTACTGTGTTCCTGCATACCCATGGGTGCTCATTTCAGCTGTGCTTGATGTTTTGGGTGGGGTGATTGTGAGTGTCTGTGAGTGTGTGTGCCCACAGAGCCACAAGGGGAGGGAGGGTTGATAGTTGCCGGGACGGACTCCTCCTACAGGCTCCCAGGCAGCCAAGGATCCGAGTAGCTCCTCCCAGGCTCCCCCTAGGGGCCTCTTAAGAAGCTTTGCCCTTCCAAAGGGACCTGCTACCAGAAGTTCAGCTTGTTTTGTTCAACAAACATTACGGGGGGGGGTGGGGGGGGTTGTGGGGGGGGGAAGTGGGGGTGGCAGGGCCGGGGAGGGGGCTTGCTGCCTCCATCATTACTCTCTGGGTGCTCCCCGCCACTGTGCTAGGCTGGCTGGAGGGAGGTGACCTCCTTTGGCTGCAGTCTCAGGACCTCAAATTACATGCAGCCTCAATGTTCCAAGAGCAAGACCCATCCTTACTCAAAGCGTTGATATCCCTACTCCATGAAGGACTCGTGTGTAAGAAAGACATGAAACCCAGAAATGATAAAGAAAGTGATAAACAGATTCAGCTCTGCAAAAATAAAATATTTTTCTGCAGTGAAAACAATCAAAGAAATTTAAAACATAAACATCCCCATTCTTATGGAAATAGGTATCTATGATTTATATTTTAGAAAGGGGTCATCTCTATAACATACGAAGAGTTCCTGCAAACAAATAAGGAAATAAAAGCAATCCAATAGTAGAATAGGGTAGCTATATGGTTAAGTATTTCAGAAAGAAATATCACAAATTTCAATCAGGCTAAGCCCTGATTCTGTGTAGGGAGGACTGTCAAGAACTGCAGGATCTGAGGTTTTACCCTGCTTGCAAGCCAGCAAGTCAGCCTGCTCCGCCTCCTGGAGACTGGCCGAGGACAGGAGACTCCTGGGTCGGACACAGAGGACAGTATATTACTCCCAGCAAGAGCAGTAACCAGAGATAAGCATTTTTTCACCCAAACCCCAATTCCCACAGACCAACATGAAGAGGGCTGGAAGGCGCCTGCATACACCATGGGTTGTACGTTAGGAGAGGAACTCTGAGCTTAGGGAACCCCAATCGGTGGCCACTAGAAGGCTGCAGAGTGATGCTATGTGACTTCAAGACTGAGTCATAGCATTGAAGATGACATGGCTTCTGCCTGATTCTCCCGGTCACCATGCTGTGAGGAAGCTCAACGTGCCGTGGAGAGGGGAACTGACAGCCCTCACCAGCTTGTTAAAAAAGTGAGTCAGCCAACTTGGAAGTGGGTCCTCCAGCCCCCGCCTTACCTTCAGATAATTGCAGCCTTCCAACATCCTACTGACATCTCAGGAGCCACTCAGCTGAAACTGCCCAGCCAACCCCGCAATTCCTAACTCAGAGGAACCTTGAGAGACAGTCCGTAATTACTGTTGTTTGAAGCCGTTACATTGGGGATGATTTGTTACCCAGCATAGGTAATTAATTCATGGGGCACAGGCCTCACAGTGTCAGCATTACCCAGCAGAGGGCCACTCCGAGCTTTCCTGAGCTCCCAGGGGGTGTGGGAGTTGAGGTGAGACCTGCCACAGGGCCTCTGAGCCTCAGTTTCCCCACCTATAAAATGGGAGATGCTAATAGTACCTCTTTCCTGGGGTTGTGGTCAATATTCATTAAGATAATCCATGTAAAGCAGTCAGCACAGTGTCTGACACAAAAATCAATGTTAACTTTTTGTGAATAACAAATATCACAAGCAGGTATTGCTTTTGTTTAATTATTTTGAGAGATTAAAAATTCGGGAAAATCAGCCCTGCTGGCATGGCTCAGTGGTTGAGCGTTGACCTATGAACCAGGAGGTCAAGGTTTGATTCCTGGTCAGAGCACATGCCCGAGTTGCAGGCTTGATCCCCAGTGTGGGGTGTGCAGGAAGCGGCCGATCAATGATTCTCTCTCATCATTGATGTTTCTATTTCCCTCTCCCTCTCCATTCCTTTCTGAAATCAATAAAATATATTTTAAAAATAAAATATTAAAAAAAAGATACAAATTCAGAAAAATCAAAAGAATAGCATCATAATTATTTATAACCATACCACCTAGATTAACAACCAATAAAATTTTTGGTCACATCTGCTTCAATTGTTTTTACAATTACACGGTGATATATGTGCGTGCGTTCTCCCTTTGAGAAAAGAGTCCCCCATGACAGATGACGCTGGGCTCCCCTGACCACTTCCTGAGCCCACACCTGCCTCCTTCCACTGGGCAGGCCTCCGACGAGTGTGGGTGTTCACTTATGGTCCAGGTCTGCTCCGCACACTGGGTGGTGGTGCCACATCTACCAGACCCCTGTGAGGGCGGCACACCCGGCTGGCACGGATGCAGCGTGATGCCTGGAAAGAAAGGTGACAGGAGGCAAGCAGAGGAGGGACGGGAGCCGGGGGGCAGGAGCAACACTAAGGAGGCTCCATGAGCCGCCCAGAGACACAGGGACCTGACGCTGTGTCAGGCGTGGGATGGCCAATGGGAGCTGCGACGGCTTCCTGACCTTGGGTGAGCCACGGTCACCCGCACAGTCACAGGGCCACTCATGGTGTCACCTGCAGTTAGCCCACCTCCAGTGTCACCATTATAGTCACAGAGTCACACACCACGCCACCTGCAAAGTCAGCCCCATCGCCCACGTCAAACCAACACACACAGTGTCACCTGCACACAGTGAGGCTCACTATACGCGGCCACGCTCACTCACGGTGTCACCTGCACACAGCCACACAGTGTCCCCAGCTCAGTCGTACACAGTCTCACAGAGCCACCCGCCGACAACCAGCTACCCACAGTGACTTGCCATCGAGGACGCCATCAGCTGCGCCCGTGGTATGACATCACACACCATGTCACTGACAGGTGCATCCCAACAGAGCCCCACTCACAGGGCTTCCCTGGGCACGAGTGCCCGTCAGTCCAGCCTGGGGCCTGGGTTGTCCCGCTCAGAGGTCTGGGCCAGCCTCTTGCTCGGCCAGCAGGCCCACCATTCAGGCTCCATCTCAGTGAGCTGAGGAGGTGGGGTGGGGGTTGGGGTGGGACAGGGGAGGGGGGTGTGGGGTTAGGGGGAGCGGGTGCAGAAGCAGAGCAAGTGCAGAGAGGAGGCTTTGTTCTTTGTGGGCAGGTCATTGAGGGGAGCTGGTGCCCCTCTGCCAGCCCCTCCCCTCCAACAAAGGAACAAAACAGCAGCTATTTTTAGCTTCGTGTCCAACTCTCCCTCAGACCCTGGGGTGGGGAGTCCCGGGAGAGGCAGTTGTGAGGGCTCTAATGAGGGCAGCAGCCATGCGACCCTCCAGGCAGCTGGCCCCCTGCTCCACCCGGGCAGGGGGAGCCCGGGATCCTGAGACAAAGAGCAGGCCAGGACAATGAGAACAATGCCCGGGCTCCCCAGATGCCTGCTTCCAGGGGAGCACCCCCCACTCTGGGAGGAGGCCCCATTGGGCACAGGGCATGGCGTCAAGACCGCCCCCCCCCCCCCGCCTTGTTGAACCCACAGGCACCTCAGAGGCCCATTTCCCGAAGGACCTGACCGGAAGCGCATGGGCTCTGCACAAACCTCATGTGATGGGCAGCTTTGGACTCATCCAGACCTAAGAACGGAAACCCAGCTCTGCCCCTTACAGCTGGGGGGCCTCTGTCCTCAGCTGCCGCACCTGTAAGATGAGGGCGATAATTCTCACCTCCCAGGACTGCGGTGAGGAGTCCAGGCAATAAGAACTGACACAAAGTAGGTCCTCAGCCAGCCCAGGAGCCCCCGACTGTGTGAGCTTCTTGCAGAGCAGGGCTTGTCTTGTTCAACACTGGACCAGAGAGCCCAACACGCTGCCTGGCACACAGTAGGTGCTCAACAAACTTTGTTGAAAAGGTTACTGAAGGGTCCTTACCAGCCTTCTGCCCTGCAGGCTTGCCCCAACTTGGGTCACCCTCTTCCCAAGTCCTGCGGACTCTCAGAAGAAACGTGCCCCCCTAAGACCAAGCCACTGGTCAGCACGTGAGTCAGCCTCCCAGGGCTAGGAGCTCTGTGCTACAATGACAAATGCTGGCCACCAGGGGGCGCACTCTCTTAAGGTTTCCGCACCAGCTGGCGTCCCCACCACTTAGGCCTGCCTGAAGGGCTGGAGACCTTACCGCCCACCAGGTGGGGTACCTGTTCACGCTCAACCCAAGATCCTGGGGCAGTTTTCCCGGAAGGTCTGGAGGAGCAGTCTTACAACCAAGCCTGTCATCTCACTCACCTGGTTAGAAAGCAGCACCTTGTCAGGTCTGACCTGCTCCTCC
Source organism: Eptesicus fuscus (assembly GCF_027574615.1). Classification (NCBI taxonomy): domain Eukaryota; kingdom Metazoa; phylum Chordata; class Mammalia; order Chiroptera; family Vespertilionidae; genus Eptesicus; species Eptesicus fuscus. The sequence goes on from NC_072487.1 coordinate 71,157,566, forward strand.
TCCCACTTTCCAGTGTCCTGTGACAACCCATTGCTCCCCAATGCTTGCCCCACCAGACTTCAGGATCCCCTGTTCTGTCATCCTCCCCTCCCCACCCCCAGCCAGAGGAGCCCAAGCCATCAGAACCAGAAGGTCCCCAAGTTGATCTGAATGTCTCCTACCCCAATTTACAGATGGGAAAGCTGAGGTCCACGGGGCAGAATCATTGTCTCAAGGGTACACAGTGAGAAGGTCTCTGGGCCAAGGCCAAAACCTAGGTCCTCTTTTTCAATTGTCTGAGTCATTCACGGTTTTATTTTTGTTCCAGGGGAAAGAAAAATGGAGAAGGAAGATCTTGGAGGCCTTATTTTCTTCTACGTCTTTGCCCTATAACTGCATTATTTCATTGAATCCTCTACCAATCCCTTGAGTAAGATGTCATTATCTCCATTTATGGATCAGGAAAACGAGGCCTGGTGAGGTTTCCAGAAGTTTCCCAGCTAAGAAACAGCAGCGCTGGTCTTTGTCCCCGGGACTGACGCCCAAACCCACATTCTTGCTGCTGCCTTGGGTCAAACCATATAAAATGGCCAATCCCTTAGGTCAAAGTTTTTAAATATTTGGTAAGCTTAATAGTACGCCAGGGAGACTTCCTTCACCTGAAGGGAGGAGCCATCGTTTGGAATAGTCTGGCGACAGTGGGGGAGGGGAGAAAGGTTTCTCCGGGAGCAAAACACCCCAAGGAGATGACTGTTGCTGGAGAGGCTGCCCCCTCCAACCCCAAAGCCCAGGTCAGGGTCCTGGAATGGCCAGATGGCTCTAGCGGCCACGTTCAAGGCCCTCTGACCACAGAGGGGTCATACACCTTGGGCGGGAGGAGATTTGGGAGAGGGGCTTGAGGGGGCTATGGGCTCTCCAGCTATGTCAGGTAGGCCCCTTAGACAAGGGGCACACCCACGTGGCATACATTTAGAATGTCACCGAATGCCACCGGAGATCACGGCCGGACTGCCACGGAGTGCTGTTGAATGTCAAGGAATGTTGTAAAATGCTCTGGAAAGCCCAAGAATGCCACGGGATATTGTGAATCCTTGTAAATGTCATCAGTTGTTGTAAATGTCAGAGGATGTCACGGAATGCTGTAGGTGGTGCTAAATGCCATCGAATGTGAAGGGCTGCCTTCGGGTGCCATCACGGGGCGCTGCAGATGTCATGGAATGACTTAGAACCTCATCCCAGTCTATCAGAGAATGTCAGCCTCACAGGATGTCCTGGGAAGTTCAAGCCAGTTGGGGAGGACTCTGGGGATCGTCCAGGTTCGCCTGCTCGTTTTGCAGATGGGAACGCTGAGGCCCAGAGGGGAGAAGGGCCTCTCGGAACGCAGCTCACCCAGACGGGCATTGGCAGGTGCAGGTTCCGCCTCTGGGTCCCCGGACTCCCAGCCCGAGCACCTCCCTGGGCTGAGGCTCGCGGGGACTCGTTAACCCTGTGATGGAAACAGCGGTGCCCAGTGGGTATTCAGCAGAACGCCAATGCTGGCTGGCACTGGTCCTCTGTCAGGATGGGGAATTAACTCCACATGTGGGGCTTTCTGGTCTGGAGAGCGAAATAATGAGTTCTTTGCACTGAAATCAACAACATTCCTGCTCTGCAGCGGAGAGAGGGCGGGAGGGTTGGGGGAGCCTCAGAGGCCTCTCCAGGCCCGGTGCCAGAAAAGGTGCCCAGGCTGCCCCGGGGCCGCTCCTGGCACAGCCAAGGACTCCGAGGTGCCCAGTCTGGTAGACAGCTCTTGGGAGAGGCCCCGGGCCCAGGAGGCTGGGTGGGGTCTGAGAGGTGTGGGCGCAGGAGGGGGATCCTGGAAGGGTCTTTCCAGCCCGATGTCAGGCAGGCAGGCAGGGAGGATGTCATTTTGGCTAATCCGGTTGCAGCGAGTGGGATGGATGTTAGTAACAAGACTCCAAAGAGCCCGTGCGTTGTCCCGGCAGTTTATGGGTGAGGGGTCATGGCGGTGGGAACAGGACGGCAAGGCGAAGTCGTCATCCTGAGGCCTCTGCCCTGAACGGGAGACTCCGCCCCTGAGAAGACAAACTCTGCTTCCCTCCTTTTGTCCCCAAGCCTATGTCCCCCCAAGCACTCTCGCCTTCCCTCATGTAACGATCCCCACCCCCCTAGCTTGTCCCCAACCAGCCTCCTGGGCAGGCCCCTTGGCCCTGTGACTGCCCTCCCCCCTCTCTGGTCCACAAAAAGGGACAGAGGCCTGGACTCCGGCCCCGAAAGGGGAGTGAACAGGCTCTGCCCACGGCCTCTGGGTGCAGAACCCCCTTCCCCTGGCCGCTGGTCTGGGGACCTTTCTGGGCGCAGAGCCCAGAGCCAAGCCAGGATGTCCCCAGCCTGGAGGGGAGAGGGCAGTGGCTCTGAGCCAGCCAGCCAGGGAAGGTCCCTCTGGCAGGTCCCGGGGCTGGTCCAGGCTGACCACAGCCACCAGCCAGCCGAGCCAGGGAACCTTTGTCCCTGGGGCTGGGCTGGCCATGACTCAGAGCGTTCGGCACCCGCCCTCTTAGCAAAGCCTTCCCTTCTACCCGAGAGTTTGCTCCCTGCAGCTGTAAAAATAACCCGGGCCCAGCAGAGCCTGGCGCAGAGCTGAGCTCAGGAAGAAGCACAAAGAAAGAATGTGCAGAGGAAGAGGGGCGGAGGGGCTCCGGCAGGGCAGGCCTTGGTGGGGGCTGGGGGTGGTCGGGGCCGAGCGGAACCAGAGGCGGGCCGTGGCATTGGCCCTGCTCTTGTCCATCCTGATAAAGCTGCACACACATGTTTTGGACACGTGTGCCTGTGTGTGTGCTCGCCCGTGGCGCTCTGTGTGTGCATGCACCCATGGTTGTCTGCAGGTCATTCTGCATGGTGGAGTGTATACATGTGAGTGAGAATCTGAATGTGTTTCTATGTGGGTGAGTGTGATTGTATGTGTATGTGTGTGTGTGTGTGTGTTGTGTCTTAATATGAAGATGGTCTCAACCTCAGGGTTTTGTTTAAAAGACAGTGGAGAGAAGCATTTAAGAGCTCTACCTAGACTCAGGAAGATCTGGGTTCAAATCCTGCCAGTGGCACCTTGGGCAGGTGATTTAGTCCTTTGGATTTTAGTTTTATCATCTGTAAAATGGGGGCAATACTAGTAGCACCCTCACAGGGTTATCACGAAGTTCTAGTGAGACAGCAGACGTAAGAGCGCTCTGTGAACTGTAGAAGGCTGACAAAGTGCGGGGAAAAGACAGGTGACACAGGAAAGCTGCTAGACCTGAGGATAAATATGATAATGATATGCAAATTGCCTGTGAGACTTAGGTCAGGAATAAGAGAATAATTGAAGGGCATGCCAGGCCCAAATGAGGATCAAATGAGTAGATCTGTGCAAAGTGCATGGCACACAGTGGGCACCCATCATGTTGGGGTCCTCGGGAAATGTGTGCTGTCCATCCTGGAGCCACAGCAGTGGGCGGCTCGCTGAGTAATGAGGCCTGGGCAGGAAATACAGCTCTGGCGTGGAGAGAAGTGGGAGGACTTGAAAGTCGTGGGGGGGATGGGAGGGTGAGACATGGGGTGGGGAGGAACAGCGAGGGGGGAGTCAAGGATGTATCCTGACTATCCTGTGGGGGCCTGGGGGGCAGCGCTGTCCACTCCATCGGGGGAGCAGAGGATGAGCAGGTTCAGGAGAGGATGAGTTTGGCCTGGGGGTGAGCGGTCTGCAACCCCTGTGAGCACCCTCTATTCCCAGTGCCCACCTGCCTCTGCAGCCTGGGGGAGACCACGAGCTTCCTTCTGGCCCTGACCTTCGCTCAGACAGAGGCCTACTCTGAGCTGAGTCTCCCAGCAGAGCCTCGTGTCCCTGGCAGAGTCTAGGACAGACCAGGTCTCACCAAGGCCAACCAGAGCGATGCCCCGGCTGCATCCTGGGTCCTCGATGCAGCCAGAGACACTCCAACCCCTGAGGGCGAGGTTGTGTGATGTCAGGATCATGGACCCACTTGTGAATTCAGACAGCCCCAATCGTGAATGCCTGCTTAGCCTTTCCATATCCTGAACCTCAGGCAAGTTCTTTTCACCTTCTGGAGCCTCAATTGGTTCAGCTTCTAAACGGGCTTGGAAATTCTGGGATATTTTCTGACCCCAGCAACCAATTCTCCAATTCTCCCAGAACCTACTGGGTGTGCAATAATGCAGCTCCGTTCTGACACTGTCCCCCTGAACTTAGTGCCGGATCCCCACGGTGAAGGGCTCAGTCCTAACAGACTGCCCCACTGCAGATGCCAATGCCTGCCCTGGGTCCCTGAGAGGCTGGCTATAAACTGCGGGTCCCACAAGGCCTTTCTCAAGTTCCAGCACTTGCTAGAACAGCTCCCAGAACTCTGGAAAATACTTTACCTGCATTTGCTGGTTTATTAGAAAGGATGTATAGCTCAAGAGCAGCCAACTGGAAAAGATGCATAGGGCAAGGTATTGGGGGGGGGGGTGGCATAGAGCTTCCATGCCCTCTCCAGGCGCGCCACCCTCCCAGCCCCTTGAAGCTCCTCGCGGTGTAGATATGGGGGTAAAGAAGCCGATGCTGAAGGGCGAGGCCCAGAGTGAATGCTCAGTGACCTTGGGCCGCTGTGAAATGCTGGGACAGGATGTGCCTGCCGGAACCACACAGTCAGCCGAGATAAGGGCAGGAAGGCAGGGCTGGTCAGGGACAGGTGGTGTAGGGTTGGCCTGGTGATCCTAAGTGCCTTATTCTCCTTTCCCCCCTAAATGAAATCATTTCTAAGTAAACAAAAGTAACATTTATTTAAGCAATTCATTGGAAACAAAAAGATTCACTGCAAAATTCAGACGGTACCAAAGGTGAAAGAAACGTCCGAAAAAGCCCACATCCAGATAGTAATGACTGATGATGTTTTGGTATATTTACCTCCGTAATGATTTCTCTTACCCTATCTATCTATCCATCCATGTATCTGCCTATCTGTCTATCTACTGTTCATCCATCCATCCATCCACAAAATGGCATCATAGTACACTTGCTGGTTTTCAACCTACTTTTTCACATAATAATATGTGCGAGCATTTGCCGTGTTATTTAACATTCTTCTGTTACACCTTTTCCTATTTAATTTTTAGGGAAATGTTGCTTTTAAAAAATCTTTTTATTATAAAATAAAACATAGAACCAGAAGCCACATAACACAGTTGTAGAGCTAAATGAATAATAATAACAACAACAATAATAATTGTGATTACCACCTGGTTCCAGAAAGAGAATGTGGCCAGCCTCCCAGAGGCCTCCCTGCACCTGCCCAGTCACAACTACTTCCTTCCCCACAAATAACCACTATGCCGAGTTTCATGTCAATTATCCCTTTGCATTTCTTTGTAGTTGCATCACCCAAGTGGATGTACTTGGACACCATCGTTTATTTGGCCATCAAACATTTTTTAATATATTATTAAGTTCTTTTCATGGAGGGACGCTGGCCGTTTGGCCTGTCGTCCCCCGCGGTCTGGACTGGCTCCTGTACAGCTCACTGTGTCTTCTGTGCTTCCTGCCAATTGGCTTCATTTTTAATGGTGGTACCACGATTTGCCACCAATGCCTTTTGGTTGCCCGGCTTAGTTTTTCGAATGGTTATAATAAGCATGACTACGATGAACATCTTTGTTCATGCTTGTGACTATATTGTTCTTCATGATGGGGCATGTCACCCTCCTCCAACCCCCTCGGTCGGGACAGGTCAGTCTGTCCAGCCCTTGAGTGTTGTATCAGCAGCCCGGCCCCGCTGCAGGCAGGGCTACAACCCGTCCAGCGCTGCCCTGAGCTCCATGACCTCACTCTCTGTGTCCCACGTCCCGCCTGAGTTAGATTCGCTCTGTGCCCCCGGGAGACCCTTCCCATGTGGCCCAGCATGTAGTCCTGCCCCACAGCCCGTATTTCTGAGGTCCCAGCAGGATTGGGAATGAGCCAGCTCCAAAGACAGCACGTATATTTTTCAAAGTATGTGGTCGAGGCATTTACATATTGAAAAAAATGCAACCTAGCCGCTGCTATTTGTGGCTCCCACCACATCCGCCTGACCCACCTCTAATTTCAGCTGCAGCTGTGGTGGCCACTTAGGGTTTTCCCAAGGCAGCTGGGATGTAAAAGGGAGTTAACCGTTCTGTGGTCAGCCTTCAGCCAATGAGGGGTGGGAGGAGCCAGTGGACAAAGTCTCTGCCTACGGTCCTGTAGAGAGACAGTTTTCAGGTGTACCCTACAGATTTCCTTAGCGGTTCCCCAGCAGGCTGGCCGTCACCTGCCCAGTCCAATGTGCGCCTTCCCTGGCGTTTCTTCCTCCCTGACTCATTCCTCCTTCTCCCTTGTTCCCGTCTCCTGGGGTTAATTCACAATTAAACTCCCGGTCCCCACGTCCTTGTCTCGGGCTCTGTTTAGGAAGAAAACAAACTAAGACTTTAGAGTAGTATTTTGTGAAGTCACAGCCTGGGACCTGGGCTAACCAGAATTTTCTAGAAGCTTGAGGACCGACACCGAAGGGGATGGCACTCACGGGACCTCTATCAGGTGCCCACCTTCTGCTGACCTGAACAGCAGATTGGCACCTTCTGGAACATAGCTGTATGTTTAATTTGCCTGCCTCCGGCGATGGCACATAAACTTGCCAAGTGGAGGCCTGAACTAGCGGAGAGAGACCATGCCACAGTGCGTGCCTGTGAGTCCCAGGAGTAAGTGGTCAGAGTAGAGTGACCTTACAACATGGGCCTCAGTGAAGTTTGGCTTTTTAATGATTTTTATATTTACTTTCTTCATTTCATTTTTGAGCTGAGTGGTGTTTTTTTTTAAAGTTCCTTTGATAGAAAAGTTACTTTAAACCTAAAAAAAGAAAAAGCTCATTTGACCAATAAAACTCTCTAAAAAGTGGCCGAAACCGGTTTGGCTCAGTGGATAGAGCATCGGCCTGCGGACTCAAGGGTCCTGGGTTCGATTCTGGTCAAGGGCATGTACCTTGGTTGCGGGCACATCCCCAGTAGGGGGTGTGCGGGAGGCAGCTGATCGTTGTTTCTCACTCATCAATGTTTCTAGCTCTCTCTCCCTCTCTCTTCCTCTCTGTAAAAAATCAATAAAATATAGAAAAAAAACTCTCTAAAAATTGAATGGAAGAATGGACCAAAGACCTGAAAATAAATTACAGTGAAATAGAGATGAATGGCCAATGAAAAATGAAATCATGTTTATCCTTTCTAGTGAGCAGAAAAAAATGCAACTTAAAATGATGTGGCTCAGTTGGTCACCATGCACTGAAAGGTCACCAGTTCAATTCCCACTGCAGGAGGCAGCTGATTGATGTTCCACTCTCACACATTGATGTTTCTCTCTCTCTCTCTCTCTCCTCTCTCTCTGTCTCTCTCTCTCTCTCTCCCTCTCTCAAAATCATTTACAAATATTTTTAAAAGTAAAATCAAATGACAAAATACCATCTTTTGCCTATCAAGCTGGCAAAGATTTGAAGATGTTTAAAATGCCTAGACAGCGTAGAAGACTGTTATTTACTCGCTCACACACATCCTTTCTTTCTTCCATTGCAGCAGAATTTTTAGGTGGGCACATGGATACCAGATAGAGACTATGTTTCCCAGGCTCCTTTGCAGGTATGGCCATATAACTAAATTCTCACCAATGGAAGTGCTACAGTGATGTGTTTAATTTGTTGTACTAGTCAGGGTTCCGGCAGGACAGAGATGGCACCCTCAAGTTGGGTAAATTGAGGAGAGCTAAAAATAGGGACAATATTATACAAATGTATGGACATTATGTAATAAAGAATTTTGCTTGTCTTTATCCCTGGTTCCTGGGAGGTAACCACCAAATCTTTGGAATATCCTGAGTAATAGGAGTGTCTTCCTTATTCATGGTGAGCCCCACAGACCACACCTAAAAATTTATGCCAGCAAGGTGACTCATGATGGGGCTCTAGGTAGTTTATGTTAATGAGATGACTCAGGATGAAGGCTGACCTTGCCAGAAAGTCCAACCTTTGTGACTAGAGGGTTGGGGCTTTGAACCACATGATAAAAAATACATATCTAGCCGAAACCGGTTTGGCTCAGTGGATAGAGCGTCGGCCTGTGGACTCAAGGGTCCTAGGTTCGATTCCGGTCAAGGGCATGTACCTTGGTTGCGGGCACATCCCCAGTAGGGGATGTGCAAGAGGCAGCTGATCGATGTTTCTCTCTCATCGATGTTTCTAACTATCCCTCTCTCTTCCTCTCTATAAAAAATCAATAAAATATATTTTAAAAATACATATCTATAAGACATAATTCAAGAGTCTGCTCACTTGAATTGAATCAATGTCCATATAATTCTTTCCCACTTGCCTTTCCCAGCACCCGAATTTGGTTCTGATTTTCTGTCTCTGTCCCAGAAGTGCTTTAGGTTGATAACATTGGAGTCACAACCCTCCAACCTCCCACCTTCACTTATGATTTGCAGCAGACTCTCCTGTTCACCACAGCTTCTCTGATTCTGAGCCCCCCAATTACCTGGTTCTGATCTTGTTAGATCTTACAACAAAACCTAACACTTCCCTGGCTGAATTATTTACTTCCAAACTGTTCTTTTCTCATTCCTTAGCACAATTGGCCCTGTTTTATTTACAAGGTGAATGTCTGGGACCTATGGGAAATTTGGTCCATGTGACAAGGGTGGCAGGTTGGGAAGTGGCAGGATCCAGGGACCTGTGGGGAAATGCGGACCAATTTTCAGCACCAAGGAGAGCTCTGTACTCCAGGACCATTTCCTGCTGACAAAAACCGACTTTTATCCTGGGAAGCTCCTGAATAGCCCTATGGGTCATATCTACAGGGAAGAATTGTATATCCCTGGGGTGTCAAATGGTTTTACATTTTATGCTAAATATAATGGACTGGTGGTAGTGGCTGCCAAAGTGTTCTATGGGAGAGAACTTGTTCCAAGATTGATTAATGATGTCTGCCACAGGTGAAAATTAGTAAGCCATAGGATGTTTGCTCTGCATTTACCAATTCTAGTCTAGCCCTAAGGGTACATACACAAATATCATATATGTTTTGCCATCTCTATATTTTCTATTTAGGTTTACTGTTTGCTTTTTTTTTAGTGGAGGTTTTTCTGCCGCGAGATTATGAAAATACTCTTTTACTTTTTCTTCTAAAACCTTTATGGTTATTTAGTTATCTTAAAAATCCCATGTGTTTCATCATTCAATTCATATTTTTCTCACTGATGTTACATTGTTATAATAATAATAATAACTTGGTGCTTGGATTGCTTATAGTTAAAGGCTCCACTGTTGTTCCCTTTTTAAAGTTTCTTGGCAATCCTTATATAAGTTTCCTCCTCCAATAAATGTTATAATCCACTTGAAAAATTCCATTAGAATTTTAATTGACAGTGCATTGAATTTGTATTTTAGAGAAAGGGATTTGGGGTAATATAAAGTATTTCTCTTCAGGAACATTATATGTCTTTCTTTAATTCTTCCTTTATTTAACATCAATTAAGTTGTATACTTTTTTTCATTGAGACTGTACACATTTTTTGTTAAGTTTATTCCTGAACAACTTATACTTTTTAATGCTATTGTATGATTTTCCCTGTGAAAATTAGTTAGTAATAAGGGCTCAGAAAGCTATTGATTTTTGTATGTTGTTCTTATATCCAGCCTCTTTACAGAATTCTCTTATTAGTTCATAACAATTTTTCATTATTTTCCTTTAGGATTTTCTCCTCTTTTCATCCTCACACAAGGATATGTTTTTATTGATTTTAGAGAGAGAAGAAAGAAGAGAGAGAAAGAGAAAGAGAGAGAGAGAGAGAGACAGAGAGATGTGAGAGAGAAGCATCAATCAGTTGCCTCCTGAATGCTCCCTGAACAAGAATCAAACCTGCAATCTAGGCATGTGCCCTGACTTGGAATCAAACCTGCTGGATTTTCTACTCTTATTGCCTTCAAAGATTGATAATAGGTCTTCCCTTTCCAATATTAATATCTAATTATCAATCTATATTATATTTTATGCCTTTCCATGTAAATTTAGGCATCAGTACATTTTATTCCTAAGCACTCTAGCATTCATATCCTTAAATAGTATTCAATTACTTGTCTATGATTCTTTTTCTTTTGGATATTATACTGCTCCATATATAGTGTAAGGATCAGACCACAGTATATTGCTAATTCCTCTCTCCCATCCATTGTGCTATTTTGTCATACATTTTACTTTTTTACATGCTGTAGACACACAATGCATTGAATTTATATTAATTTGATGTATGTCATTTTCATCACTCTTCATTTCTTAGTGTAGTCTGGTATCTTATTCCTTCTGCCTAAAAAACTTCTTTTAACATGTTTTTAGTGTAGATCTTTTGCTAATAAATATTCTGGTTTTGTTTATCTATCATCATTTTAACGTATCCTGAATTTTTGAAAGCTATTTTCACTAGGTAGATAATTCTAGGTTGACAGATTTGTTTGTTTTAAAATTTAAGCTGTCAACTGTAAGGGCTTTTGACTTGGGTAATTTCTGCCAGAAGTCTGCTATAATTCCCATTTTTGTTTTTCTGTAAGTAATGTGACTTTTATCTCTGGCTGCCTATATGATTTAAGATTTTTATCTTCATCTTTAATTTCAATAGTTTGAATATGATGTAACTTTCTTTTTTTTTTTAATGTATCCTTTCTGATATGCTTGAGCTTCTTGGATCTGTGGTTTGCTGTCTTTGATTAATTTTGGGAAATTCTCAGTTGTTATCTTTTCAAATATTTCTTCTGACCTGATTTTTCTCTCTGTTCTACTTCTGGGATTCTAGTTACATGTATATTAGACCATTTCATACTGTCCCACAACTCCAGGTCTTAAGTTAGTCCTTTTACCATTTTCTGAAGAATCCAAGAACCTTATAGCAGTTTAACTATATTTACCACTTCCTGATCTTTGTGATATTGTTGTCATATATTTTACTTTTACATATTTTATAAGCTCCACAACACATTTGCATCATTGTTGTTATAACTAGTTTTTACCCTTATGTTTATCTATTTTTTTAATTCTTTATTCTTTCTTGCATTTTCATGCACCCATCTGGGCTCATTTTCCTAATCTAAGAAAGCTTTCTTTAGCCTGAAATTTCTTCTTTAATATTTCCTATAGCACAAATATGCTTGAAAAACAAAATTTTCAGCCTTTGTTTATTTGAAATGTCATTATTTCACCTTCTGTTTGAAGGGTATTTTTGTTGAATATAGCATTCTATATTTCCAGGTGTGTGTTTTTTTAATACTTTAAAGATTTTATTGCATGTTCTTCTGGCTTGTGTGGTTTCTATTGAAGTGTCAGTTATAAGTCTTACTGAAATTCTTTAAAGGTAATGTGGTAATGTGTCTTTTCTCCCTCTGTGCCTTTTTTTCCCCTTTTATGATGTTCTCTATCTTTTGTTCTCAACACTTTTTTTAGATGTGGTTTTCCTTGTTTTTATCTGCTTGCAGTTTGCTGAACTTCTTGCATTTTGGGGTTATTGCCTTTCCAAGCATTATCTTCCTAAATGTTTTTCTGCTCCATTTTCTTTCTTCTTTCCTTCTTGAATGACAATTACACCATTATAATAGAGAAAAGAGAAGAAGACACTGTGTTCCTTGTTTCCCATGTGTGTTTGTCTCTTTTCTGTATGTTGCATTATTTTGCCTCTCTCCATGTCTCTGACCTGTCTGAATATTTTCTTCTGACCTATTTTCCACTTTCCTAATTACCTCTTCACTTGTGTCTAAGCTGTCATTATGCCCATTTTAAAGTTTTCATTTCAGTTTTTATATTTTTGTTTTAGAATGCTCATTTGATTATTTTTTTATCAATTTCAAGTATTTTAAAATTATCCATCTTTTTATTCATTTGTCCATCTTTTCCATGATTTTGTTTAACACATTGATCATAGTTATTAAGTCCTAATCTGGTAACTCCAATATTTGGTTCATCTGTGGGTTTGCTTCTATTGTTTATTTTTCTCTATGTATCATTGGCCACATTTCCCTGTCTCTATACATTTCTAGCAATTAAAAAAAAAACACGTTATGCTCCACATTGTGTATAAAAAATATCACAGAGGTTCCAGGTGAAAGTTTCCCCATTCCTCTGTTATGCAGATAGGATGGGGGAGCTGATCATTTCAACACAATGAGGGACTGAGCGGGTTCTGCACTTTTAGGGAATGTTGGCCTGTCTCTGATTCATTTCTGTTCTTTGGGCGTGGCCCTTCTGGGCTTTTATTGAGAAACTGGAAGGTTCTGCTCCTTAGATATCTTTCTCTCTCTCTTGCCTTTAAGATTCCCTCACGTGACCCCTTGAAATTTTACCCTTGTGTGTCCACGGAGTGAATGTCCCTCCCTTCATTTATCTCACTTAGCACTTGATTGATCCTCTCAACCTGAATACTCTTGCCTTTCTTTAATTATAGGAAATGTTCTCCTATTGATTGATTATCTTTTTTTTCTCCACCTTCTGCTTATGAAACTCCTAGTGCTTCTTTGCAGTTGCCCCCTGGCTTCTACCCTGGTACTAGACAACAACTCCTTCTGTCATATACAGACATAGCCTTTCCTATTTGGTTTCTTTCACTTAGCACATAATTTTTGAGATTCAGCCATGTTTTTGCTTTCATTATTGATGTACAATTATTTTTTTATTACTGAGTGATATGGCTATATAATAATTTATTTACCCACACAGCAGTTGATAAACATTTGCTTCCAGTTTGGATCTATTCTGAATAATGCAACAATGACCATTTATGCACAGATCTTTGTGGGGAGCATATGTTTTTATTTCTCTTGGGTAAATACCTGGAAATAGAATTGTTGTGTTATAGGATAAATGTGTGTTTAACTTTATAAAATGCTAACATTCTGTCCTCCAAAGTGGCTGTCCCATTTTTTCATTCCTGCCAGCAATCTATGAGCATTCCAGTTGCTCCATATCCTTGCCAGGACTTGGTATTGCCAGTCTTTTTAACTTTAGTATGTAATGGTACCTCATCATTATTTTAATTTGTATTTGGCTAATGGCTAATGGGGCTGAGCATCTTTATATGTGATTATTGCCATTCATATGTTTTCTTATGTTTTGCCCATTTTTTACATGACATCATAAGAGTTCTTTATAAATTTTGGATACACATTTTCTATATAAGTTTTTAAATGTAAATTTTTGTTATACTGAATGCATCCAAAAAAGGTATATTCTATTGTTTTGTTTTAACTTTATAGAACAGATATTATACCAATCTGTCTTTATGCAATTGCTTTTTTTCACTCAGCATTATATTTTTGGTATTTATCTCATTGGTTACATGTAGCTCTAGGTAATTCATTTTGCCTATTGTATAGGATACTATAATATAACCAAATCACTATTTATTTACTCATTCTCTGTTGCATTATAGGTTGTTTCCAATTTTTTGCTTTATGAACAATTCTGCAGCAAACACTCATAATATCTCCCTACACACACACACACACACACACACACACACACACACAAATACACAGGAGTTTCTCTAAGCAAACACCCAGAAGTGATATAGGGGCTGGATATCTTTAAATTTATTCCAATTCTCTTTAGCTATATTTATTCCACTATTCAGCCAACCTACTGAATTTAAAATTTGTACAATTGTTTCAAAATTTTGAGATTTCTTAGTGATTCATGTTAGCAACAGCCTCTTCTCAATGTATAGGTATAATACCTTTCCCAGTCTCCCTAGGGATGGTAATGTACTACTTTAAAGCCTTCTTTTTTGCTTGTGTATACTCTCTGAAGCTTACTCCCATGGGTCTGGGGTCTTCTGTTGGTTAAGTTTGATGCCTCTCTTTCATAATGTTGGTTTTCCTCAAATGCTTGGTTATTCTTGGTTTTCTGCTCAGCTTTGCTTTGAGAATCCCCGTCCCCCTCTCTCTAGAGGACAGCTGTGACCACAAGAGCTTGTCAGTGAGAGTCACGGGGCAAGAGTGCCGCCAGTGGTATGTGGTGAAAGATGGTCTTCGTCCTGCTTCCCAGGGTGTCACTAGACACCGCAGGGCATGTCCCTGACTCTCAGACCCATATGCCCACTCACGGCCCTGGCTTGTGGGTAAACCCCCCTCGTCAGCAAGAGCAATGGGGAGGGAGGCCAGGTGGGCAGGGACGGGCCAAGCTGGCTCCTCTGGATGCAACTTCTCGATTGCTCACTCTCATGATTGCTCCAGGTCCCCCTGCTGCTCTGGGTGTCCTGTGGTCCTGTTGACGCTGAGCTTGGCTCATTCCTGGAACCAGCCCCCTGCCCCATGCACAGTGATACTCCCCCGTGTTTTTGGGCTGTGGACTCCTCTTTCCATCGCTTGGGAATTCCATGAAGTTTCCGGTCCTCCGAGGACTCTCCGTGTTCCACAGCTGCTACAGATAGCATCCATTTACATCCATGTTCTTCCTGTGATGACTGGAGATTTGGGGAGATAGAACCAGAGCCAGTCTGCAGTTGTCTGATCTCCTGTGCTTCTCACCGTCTTTACACTCTGCCTTCTCTCTCCTCCTGGGGTCCCTCTGGCCTTGGGTCCCCGTGTCTCTCTCTGTGCCTCCGTCTCTGGCTGTGGTTCTGTCTCTAGGTCTCTGTGGCTCCACCTCAGTTCTGATGATCTCTGTTCATGGCTTTCCCTCTCCCTGGTTCCGCATCCTGCCCCTAACCTCAGCGGCTGTTCCCCAACAGTGGGAGGCTCTGGACCCCATGGCTGGCTGGCTCTGGAGCAGTTTGTGGGTGGGGAGCCCCAGATTGCTGCAACGTGGAACAAGGATTTCCAACACATGCTCCCTCTGGCAGCCTGCCACCACAGCTCACTGCCTGCCAACATCACACTTCAACTTAAAGAGGGAAAACTGCCAGACCAATGTTTTAGCTACAGCCCCGTGTCAGGGTTGCATGGGGAATCTCACAGCAGCCCCTGCCAGAAGCTAGAGCTGGGAAGGGGCTGGGGAAGGGGCTCGGGGCTGCTCGGTGTTGGTGGGGGATCCTGGCTGCCACCCTCTCTGGCTCCGCTGGTTCTGAGTGAAGGTTGCTTGGAATCCACTCCGGCCTCTGCCTTCCTAGTCCACTCCTGGGCAGGGAGGCGGCCAGGGGTCCTGCTTCCTCTCCGCATGTGTCTCCCTGCCCCGGGCACCCACAGTGGCTGCCTCCGTCCTCGCCGATCAGAGTAGCCCTGTGCTGTGAGCTGAGACACCTCGGCTCAGGAAAGGGTCTGGGGCTGACAGAGGAAAAGTCAGGGGAACTCTCTGGTTTCGTTGGTCAGGGATGAGAAGTGGCCAGGGGCCTGTGTAGAAGCACTCATCCTCACCAGTGGAGAAACACCCAACTTTCTCGGTACCAAAGCTCCATCCTTTCCTAGGACCTTCCCCTGCCAGCCCAGAGGGGCCCACCCTCGCCAGGGCAGGCATGCCCGTCTACGGAAATCCTCGTTCCAGCAAACGTGGCATTTCCTGTTCCTGTGAGCGCAGAGACACCGTGGCTGCCTGTGTGAAGCCCCTCCCCTGCCAGGAGAGGCTCACAGCTCTTTCATTTATGAGGACCATCTCGTTCCTGTCCCTGGGGCAGTCCCCAGCTCGCCCACTGCAGATGCTTCTGTTCCGATCGGGGTAGGAGCGCCCACAGCTCTGAGCTCTCTTCCTGTCGATACAGAAGTGCCCTCTCGCTAACTCCCACCAGAACTCAATTTAGAAGTCCCTTCTTCCAGGCAGCCCTCCCCACGCTTCGTTTCAGGGCAAAGAGCAAACAGGCTCACCTCTAGGGTCCGGGCGTGCCTAGCGTGGCTGGTGCACTATTATTCCTCCCCAGGTGCATTTACCCAGTTTTTCAGTAGCAATGAGCCCACCTCAGACCTAGGCAATGCCTCCTTTTAGGAGTACAGTGGCTCCCAGAGCTGCAAATACAGAAGCATGCATACGTAGAGGCATAGAAGTACCCATGCTAACCAGTGGAGAAACAGCTGACCTTGAAAAGTCAGGCAGTTCCCAGTAATACCCATGGAGAAGCGCCCAGCCACAGGGGCCTACCTGCCCTGCGGGGGAAGCGGGGTGCCCTTATCCGCTACCAGAGGCAGGCAGGCCCCTGGAGACACCTGGCAGACCCCGAAGGAAGGAGCGTGTATCACCGAGGGAAGGCCCCCGGAGAGGTGGGGTCGGGAGATGGAGCCACTTGATCAAGCCGCCAGGCTGGCGGAAGTGCCGGCTGCCAATACAAACAGATAAGCATTAATAATCACTCTTTCTTAAAAGCCCCACTTGCATGTCCCATTTCCGGAGGACGCCACCTGCACAGCTGCTCCTAATCAAGAACCGTTTAATTCATTCCCAGATCATTGTCTGCACTAATTGTCTTAAACAAACCCAAGTTCATTTCACCTTATTCCCCAAGGGCCTGGAGGGCTTCTAATTACCTGTAGGGGGTTCTCCACACAGCCCAGCTTCATTAAAGACCACAATATGTTCCTCTAATAGGTTTCCCACTAAAATCCAACGGGTTCCCATCAAAATGAGTTATGTCCCAGAAAAAAAAAATCCACTAAAATATATTTCAATTACATATTGCAAATAGTCTGTTTTTGCCAACAGGTTGCACTGGAGACCGATGCTAGCACAAAGCAGAGGGGAGAGCCGGGGGAGAGAGGGAAGGGGAGGGGCAAGGAGATTCCGTTGTGGAATCTTTGGAATCAGACAGTGGCTCTGCCACTCCTGACAGTGTGATAATAATCTCTAGCTTACCATTTATTTTTGTTAGAATTAGAGATAAAAATATGTATAGAAAGTACTTTACACACAAAAGGTACTCAATAGATGTCACTGTGATTATATAATATTATAAATATGTTTTGTATTAGTCAACGGTGCTGTGTAACAAA
Source organism: Eptesicus fuscus (assembly GCF_027574615.1). NCBI lineage: Eukaryota > Metazoa > Chordata > Mammalia > Chiroptera > Vespertilionidae > Eptesicus > Eptesicus fuscus. The sequence continues at coordinate 71,174,524 of NC_072487.1, forward strand.
CATCACCCCCAATCTCAAAGGCTTACAGCAACAACTCTTTTTTAAAAATATATATTTTTATTGATTTCAGAGAGGAAGGGTGAGGGAGAGAAAGAGAGAAACATCAGTGATGAGAATCACTGATGGTCTGCCTCCTGCACACGCCCTACTGGGGATCGAGCCCACAACCCGGGCATGTGCTCTGACTGGAATCAAACCCAGGACCTTACAGTCCACAGGCCGACACTCTATCCACTGAGCCAAACCAGCTAGGGCACAGGAACAACTTTTTATTCTCACAAGGACTGCATGTTAGCACTGCCCCATGTGGCTTCTTGTTCTGGAACCCAGGTCAAAGGACCAGCCCTCTTTGGGACCTGTCATTTTCATGGCAGAGGGCAGAATCCAGGAGAGCAAGCTGAATTGTGCAAGTGCCCGAAAAGCCTGTGTTAGACATCCATCGGCACGCCACTCCCTCTCCGATGGTCAGAGTAACTGACAGCCAAACCTGGTGGTGGTGCTGGAAACTACCCTCCACCTACCAGGAGGCAGGGCAAGGATGGGCACGAACAATCCTCTTACAGCGGAGGGAATGAATAACTGTCAACAATAAAATGGCGCACCACAGTCCTATCATTCGGTGTTGTAGCACTGTTTCCCAAGCTTGCCTGATAACAAAAATCTCCTGGGGATGAAAATATAGAGACCTGAGTCCCAATTCAGAGCCACTGAATCAGATTCTCCGGGGGGAGGGGAATCTGTATTTTTTATTTTATTTTTTTTTAAAAATATATATATTTTTATTGACTTTTTACAGAGAGGAAGGGAGAGGGATAGAGAGTTAGAAACATCGATGAGAGAGAAACATTGGTCAGCTGCCTCCTGAACACCCCCTACTGGGGATGTGCCCACAACCAAGGTACATGCCCTTGACTGGAATCAAACCTGGGACCCTTCAGTCCACAGGCCGATGCTCTAGTCCAGTGGTCGGCAAACTGTGGCTCGCGAGCCACATGCGGCTCTTAGGCCCCTTGAGTGTGGCTCTTCCACAAAATACCGCGTGCGGGCGCACATGTACAGTGCGATTGAAAGTTCGTAGCCCGTGTGCAGAAGTCGGTTTTCAGCTCTCAAAAGAAATTTCAATCGTTGTACTGTTGATATTTGGCTCTGTTGACTCATGAGTTTGCCGACCACTGCTCTAGCCACTGAGCCAAATCGGTCAGGGCTGTATTTTTTAAAAAGTGTCTCGAATCATCTTTATCATCAGGAACATCTGAGAAACACTTTAATAAAATAACAGATAAGAACATGGGCTTTGATTCACACAGATCTGAGATTGCAAACTGTCTCCACCACGTATTAGCTGTGCAATCATGGGAAACTTTCTTAACCTCTCTGAACCTCAGTTTTTTCATTTGTGCAACAAGATAATGCACGCAAATCACGTGGCACAGTGTCTGGTACCAGACAGGCCTTCATAAATATGAGGTTTTCCTATTTTAAAAACAAGAACAACAGCAATGATGATGATGATGATGATGATGATGATGATGGCGAATGTGAAGTGCCCAACTCAATGCGCTATAAAAATAGGTAATTCTAAGAACAATGGTATTAGGCTGTGGTAATAACAATAGTAATATACATAATGTAAATATAAGCCCTGGCGTATGCTCTGAACTCCTTGGTAATAGTCCGTGACACCGGCTACACATTATTAGACTCACGTGTGGAACTTGAAAAAGTCCCAGCGCCTTGGCCCAGCCTGGAGGCTCTGATTTAATTAGTCCGTGTTGTGCTCCGCGCTGGTCCATCTCCCCAGGTGTGGCTACTCTGTAGCCAAATTTAAAAACCCCTGCCTTGGGGACTTGCTACTCAAAGTGTGGTCCATGGCCCAGCAGCTTCAGCATCCCCTGGAGCTTGTTACAAATGTGGACGCTCAGGGCCCTCCCTGCACCCCCAGAATCAGAACTGGCAGTGGGTTGAGATCCGTAGGTGTGCTTGTGCACATTAAAACTTGAGAGGTGCGATCCCCGGGCCTCTCCCCCCACCCCTTGCCCAATGGTTGCGCCCCTCAGCCTCTCAGCAGTGCTCAGCGCTACTGAACAATTCAGTCTTGAAAAACACTCCTCCCACACCTTCCACCCTACCGCAGACTTCAGACGTCTGGCTGTCTACATTCTGGCTCCTCCTCATTTTTCCTCGATTCCTCTCCTCCATTCACCTCTAAATGCTTGAGTGCCCAGGGCTCCGTGCTGGGCATTCGGCCCCAGGTGTCCTCACCTGGCTCCTAGTTAAGTGTCAGCCTTTTGGTTCTTCGGCTGCAAGTGGTGCTGGGAAAAGAAGTGCCTCCGTCGGGCTGACTTCAGGGACCTGTGGCCCGGGCAGCCCGCGCTCGGTTTCATGCTGCGCTCTTGCTGTCTTGAAATTCATAGTAATTTCTGAACAGAAGGCCCTGCATTTGAATTTCGCAGTGACCTTTCAAATTATGTAACTGGTCCTGCCCTCCGCTCCTACCAAGACCCCCGAGGTGGGGAGCCCTCCAAAGATGTGAAAAGCTTGAAGTCAAAAAATGGTAAGACACTCCACAAGGGGCTTCCCTCACCCCAACTTACTCCTCTCCCAAGTTTCCCCCCTTGGTAAACAGTGCCACCATCACCCCCTTTTCCAGACCAACAATCTCACTAGGATCCTCGATGACTCGTTTGCCCGTCCCCCACATCTACCCATCGACCTCCGAAATATGTTTTGGCTTGGTCCCCCTTCCCTTCGGCTTGAGCCCTGCTTGGCTTTGGCGGGGATGTTGGTAATTTGTCTCCCTGCCCCTCTTGTACCTCCAGAGGAGCCAGAATAATCTTGGGGGAAAGGGTGTGTGGTCACAGCTTCCCTCAGCTTGAAAGTCTCGGATGGCCTCTGACTGCTCCCTGGTCCCGTTGACTCTAGTCCTTCAGTCCTTGCACCATTGGGGTCTTTGCACGGGCTGTTCCCTTGCCTGGAACCCACTCCCTTCCCCCCTCCTCCTCTAAGCTAATGCCCAAGCTTTCGGCAGCCCCCAGCTCACAGAGCCTTCCCCTGGGCAGCCTTCCCTGACGCTTCCTCCCCATCTGGGGTCAGACGTTCCTTCTCTGAGCTCCCAGGTCCCTGTGCATCCAGCACTTCTCACAATGCATTTTCACTACCTGTTTTCATGCCCACATCCTCTTTCTGACTCCCATCTCCTTGAGGGAAGGGAAGGGAAGGGCAGTGTCTCTCTTGTTCTCTGCTACAATCTGGGTGCCTGGCACAGAGTCCGAGCTCATTAACTGCTCGTTGAATGAATGAATGAACGAATGAACGAATGAACGAATGAATGAAGCCTCCCCGTTGCTGCTAATACAGCCCTGCTCTCAGGCCAGAGTGCTGAGAAATGGGCTATTGCCTTGTCTCCCAGGCCTGAACCTCATGGGTGTCTTCCCGGGGGCATAAGCATGGTCTACAGGCAGCCCAGAGACTTGCGGTCTTCTCTGGCCCCTTTAAACACAGCCGCCCGCCACGCCAGTCCCTCTGTGGTTCTGCGGATGGATGCCGCCTGGTCCGGCAGGTCCCTCCAGGGGCCCCGCCGTGCACCCATGTTCACGCACCCCCGTTTCCCTGGTTGGCTGAGCTGGAGCCGCTCTCTTCCCAGCCCTGTGTTCTGTGACATCGTGTTGGTGGCTTGAATCAGCCATGGCAGGAGTATTTACACCATGGAAATGGGTAAATGCTACAGATCAGGGCTCTGTTGTTGCTGTTGATGTTGTGACGAGAGCCTGTTTACAGCACTTGTCCGCCGGATTCCATGTTGGCTGCCTTGGGGTTTGACAGCCAGACTCTGGCCCCAGCTCGCAGAGGCCCCTCCCTTTCAGGTGTCCTCCCTCCCCACTCTCCCACCTCTGCCTCCCCCTCTCCCTCCTCTGCCTTCTCTCTCCTCCTCGCCACCCCACTTCCCGCTCTCTCCCGTAAGCTCATGTCAGCCTACGATCCAGTCTTTTCTCTGCCGTCTCATGAACATGTGGCCAAGTACGGCCAGCCTGACCCAGCTGTATGTCTCATTTCAAATGACCTGCCACAAAGGCGGCCCGGCACCTCTGATTCTCACTGCCAAAGTTGCCAGAGAGAGGAGCTGATTGGCCCAGGTTGAGTCAGCGTCCACCCCTGGTCCAGCCAGCTGCTCAGGGGAGCAGAGAGGTGGGTTCTAATAGGACCGGGAGGCTCCGTCCCGGGGAGAGGCAGGTCTCAGAAACGGGAGGTGGGGGCTGGGGGAGCACAGAGGATTCCACCCTACCTGCCTGCCCAGATGGACCCTCTCAGAGGCTGGTTTGGACCTGAATGAAGCTTGAATCCCCCTGTCCCTTTGGCCGTTGTCATCTGACTATTGGCTGATCCCCAGTCTCTTCATTCCAGCCCAGGCTACTTCCCTTTCCTGAGCCTTAGCTTCCTCATCTGTGACTTGAGGACAGCAACCCCTCCAAGCAGGATGGCTGCAAGATCCCCCATGAGGTCATGTGGGCAGAGTGCTCGAGGCCCTGCTGGTCACAGTGACTATGACACATTTGCGTTCCCTGAGCTCCCATCCCAGACGTTCCCCTGGTCCTCACCTGCCTGCCCCTGTCCTCCCTTCTCTCCTGCTACCACCATCCTCCCCCACCTCCAGTGCGTTCCCTGATGCCGTGTGGTCACACCCCCTGACCCCACCAGGAATGTCACTAATTTGGGACACACATCAGGGTGCCTGCACTTAGCTGTTGAAACCACAAACTCTGACCGTCTTCTTGGTCTCTGAGCCTCATGGTCAGCCTGGGTGAGCTCCTGTAGACCAGCCATCTCCCCCTCCCCAACACACACACACACACACACACACACACACACACACACACACGAGATACCAGACAGCAAAGGGAGGAAAGCAGAGCAACATCAGTGTCTATAGGACATCAAATGCCCAGGTGCCTTTCAGGGTCCCCTGGGACACCCCACATCCTGTGGACCGAAGCGGCTTTGCTGTTATGTTTCTTGTTATTTTCTCATCCACTGAGCAAACACTCCCTGCTGCCTACTCTCTTCTGGCCGCGGGCTGGACCCTGGGGATTGGGAGATGCAGCAGACGTGGGTGCTGACCTTGGGAACCTCAGCCCATGACCTAAGACTTCCCGAGTCCTCAGCAACCTATGGGTGCAAAAGGTCACATGAAGATGCTCCCCAGCCCCCCAGCCCCAGGCCCACCTCCCAGCTCCAGAACTCCAGTCCACCTCACACTCCCCACCTGCCACCCCCATGGCATAGCTCTGGTTGTCCCCAAGTGGAGTCTTCCAGGGGCCATGAATCTCATCAGGCTGCAATGGCTTCTGTTGGCCTCCGCCCTTCTCATTGGGCCGTGGACCTCTCTGGGCTGCCGGGCACCGTGGCTGGCCTCTGAGGCACTCAGTCTGCTGCCACAGCGTCCACTCCTCCCAGGCCCGGCCTTGGCCTTGGCCCAGCCTCCGACCCCTACTGAGGACTCCAGCACCCAAGGCCTAGGCAGCTCCTGGGTCTGTGACAACATGCTTTATGCTCAGTCAGGAGGTCCCCCCAGCAGAGGTGCTTAAGCCCCAACATGATGCAGAGGTTGACGAAGCTGCTCTGTGAGTTCCAAACCACAAGACGACTCTCTCCCTTGAGTGCAGGGCACACCTCACCGGGATGGTGGAATTGGGGTGGAGGGGCCTCAGTTCCAGCCACTGCCTCGGACCTGGTACACTCCTTTGCGCTTGGCCCTGTGGCTTGCTCCAGAATCCATGTTTTCTAATGGTCAGTTCTCTCTCTCGGATGCCTGGCAGCCCCTCCCTGTACCCCAGCTTCCGTTGGCCATCCTCAACTGCAAGGAAAAGAAATCCCCACTCTACCAGGGGAATTTCCTGTCTCACAGATGAGGAAACTGAAGGTGGGCGGGGCTGTTCCAGGTCCCCGGCACTGTGATAGGCTGGAGTAGTGTTGGTCACCGTGGGGTGAGGGTACGTTTCCACCCGCTATGCTGGCCTCAGCCACGTGGCTCTCTTTGGCCATTGGAATATGAGCAGGCATGACACAAATCCAGGTGTTGGTGTGAGTGGGTTCGTCCTCAAGCTCCTGTGGCTGGCCAGTAGAGGAATTCTCCTCTGGTCACTGTGTCCCCTTCAGCGTGGGCCCTGGGATGAACAAACAGGAAGCCAACCTGCAGCCTGAAGCCCACGGCCCAGCCCAGCCTGAGTGAACTGAGCTGCAGTCAGCCTGCCGACCCGGGCCTGTGAGCACGAGGAGAAATACCTGCTGTCAGTCACTGAGTCCAGGGGATGGTCGCTGGAGGCATCATGGAACCAATCGCTGACGGGTGCACCTGCACTTTGGAGGGCTCACTTTGTCCTCAGACCTGCCCCTTAGGTCGCAGGTGGCTGCTGCAAGGCCAGGAGTCACGTCTTTGCACCGCCACGTGGAGGGACAGGAGAAGGGGCAGCTCCTGCATTGAGCGTCTGCCCCCTGGTGGTCAGTGTTCATCATAGCGACCGGTCGTTCCACCATTCAGTCTATTTGCATATTTGCCTTTTATTATATAGGATACCTATTTTAAAGAGAAATGAAGTAATTGCCTAAGGTCAGTAAGTGGTGAGGCCAAGATCAGGAACCGAATGTCTGGTCTCAGGCACAGAGCAGCACCCCATTCCCTACCCTAACCCCGGCTGGGGCTGGCCTGAGGGCAGTGGCCCAGGCTGCCTGGGAGGTTTGGAAAGAGCAATGTGGTAACTTTCGGAGAGGCGTGGGTTTGAGCTCCAGCTGTGACGTTAACGTGCTGTGCAGCCTTGGGCAAGTCTCTTGACACTTCTTGGTCTCAGTTTCCTCATCTGCAACACGAGATGTTGAGTCCTCGCCACTCCAACATCTGGAACCTAAATTTAGCCTACTCCAGCTGGCCTGGATTGACATCTGCTGGGTGAGTCCTCCCCATCGATGAAACATGGAAGGGCCCGGGCCTCTGAGGGAGGAAGTGGAACTGAGCTCTCTGCACCCCCATCCCCCCTCCTCACCCACGCACTGCTACCAACTGACCTGATTAAAACCCAGCCGAAGGGCCCGCCAGTGACTCAACCCCTATCTGATAGTCAAAGTCAATTCCTAGAAGTTGAAAGTCACTTCTTCTTCAGCCATCTCCACCACCTCCCATCACGAGGCGAGTTCTAATTCTGTCCTACCACAGAGCCAGGGCGAAGGCAGGGACGGCACAGGGGGTTTCGGGGGGAAGTCTGGGTTGGAAATCTGAAAGCCAGGCACTGCCAGCGGATGGTGGGGGAATTGGATGTGTGAAGTGGACAAGGGGTGGGGACAAGGCCTCAGCCCTGCCACTTCCCAGCTGGGCGATCTTGGGCACCTTAGGTGACTTCCCTTTGCTTCGGTTGTATGTAAAATAAATGGGAAAACCCTCCTTCACAATCTCACTCCCCAGGTAACCACTGCTAATGCTTCAGAGTGTCTCCTCCTGTAACCGGACAATCAGTGGGTTGGGGCTGCCTGTCACTACTTGAGCCAATTAAGCAGAGACGGGGTTGAATCATATATGAGTGTTTATTCCAGTACTGCCGGCAGCATGGGAGAGCAGCAGGTCATTCACGAAAATCTGCTCTGCAGCCCCCATAAGCCAGCTGTTTATATTGGCTAGGACAAAGATTACATGTGGAAGCAGGACCCACAGGCGTGGGGAAGTAGGCAAGGCTGCTGGGGGTTGAGGGACTGGGGTGGGACTCCATTGCTTGGGCAACAAAGTTGTTAATCTTTCCATGATATTAGGCAGTTCTTGAATGGGGATGGACCTCATTCCAAGGTTGACTCCCAGGTCCAAGGGTGACATGCAGGGGCAAGGTTGACTCCTAGGTCCCAGGGGCGTACAACTCCCAGCCAGGTTAGAATGTGCTTTTTTAAATCAGAACAAAACAACCAGGGTTACCAGAGCATGATTAATATTTCTTATTTTATTAGCTAGTCCCCAATATTCTATTTCTGCCCCTAACACTCCCAGGCTCTTCCCTTTAAAGATGCAAACCCAGAAGACAGAGATAAAGACATAGAAATAGAGAAAGAGAAAAGAAAGGTTGAAGAGTTGATTATTGAAACAATGGGTCATGCTGTACGGGGAGGTGGTTTAGAACAGGGTTGAGAGTATGAGTGTGCTAGGAAAAACGGTTTTTGAAGCATTTCTTATCCCCCTCACAGACCTCCAAGAGAATATAAGCTCAACAAGAGCAGAAACGTGGCCTGTCTTGCCATTCCCCCAGCCCTGGAAGAGTGTGAGACACACGCCAGTGGCAGGGGGTGACGAAGCTGCCAGCGGGGCTGCTGTCCTATAACAAGCTGAGTCAGCAGCTAAGCGACAGCAGGCAGGGTGCCCACCTTCCAGGTGGACAATGAAAATGCGGCTTCACTTCCACCTCCCAACTCTCCCTCCAATGTCTGGGACCCACATTACACAAGAGCTATGCAGGGAAGGGGATTCTGGGAAACGTAGTTTCCACTTAGTTAAGTTGACAGAATGCAAAGCCACCCTAGTACAGGTGATTGAGATTCCTTCCGACTGTATTGTGACCAAGAGAAGAAGGGCTAGCGTAATCCAGGGAAAGTCAGGGAACATGAGCTGCTTCTGGCCCTCCTTTCTGCTGGGGATGGGAAACAGCACGTTCTACAGGCCGAGGCTCACACTGATCTGGCCTAGCAGCTGTGGAGGGGTACCACTTAGTTGAGTTTGGGGTAATTCATCATCACCTGCCACCATCTGTCAGGTTCTCACAGGGCTCACTGCTGAACGAAAGGGGGTGTGATGGGAGTCACCACTCCGGATCCTGCACGTCAGTAGAGGGTGGCTCTACTCTAGTCCTCCCCGCACGTGGCACGGCTGATCTACTGCCTTAGCGGCGGTGGGGGCTCTTTCCGGGGCCTCCACTCCACAGGCTAGGGAACCAAAGCGAGGGTTCATCCTTCACTAAGTGTATCAGCCCAGCTGCACACGCAGGGACTGGAGAAATGACCATGGGTGGGTCTGAAGACCCCTCAGGCCCACTGTGAGATGGACCTAGGCCACACTCTCTGAATTGCCTCTGAACACCCTGGATGGCAGGTTGGTGGTTCTCTGGCCTCATATTCTAACACATTCACCTTCGTAAACACCTCGCCAACACTTGCCTCCAGTCCTTGTTCAAGTGCCTCCACTACCGTAATTCTCCGATTCTCACGGAGACTGCCATCCACGAGCCCTGCCCCGTTCCCACTAACCGTTGGTCCCCTGCCCACCCAGTGGTCCCTCCTGGCTTCATTTCTCATCTTGATCAGCCCAATCAACACATCATCGTACTCCACCTGGTGACTGGTATGCACACCGTCGCATACACGCCAGTATTGCTAGGAAAAAATCACACAACCGAGCTGCCAGATGTTACCCTGAGCCCGTGACCACAGACCTCAAATGGGCACTCAGGCTGCCCCACAGAGCCCTCTGTGTTTTATTCTCTGGTGTGACCATTTCCCGTCTTCTCTCTACTCAGACTTCCCACCTCCTTCCCACCCCTCTCACTCTCAGCAGATGACCTTGTCCCAAGCATCCTTGAAAGAGCATGTGCCAACAGACTCCAAATCTTGTCCTCGTCTGGTCCCTGTCCTGTGGGCCTGCTTTGCCTGCCTTCATCTTTGTTGCCTCCCTCCTGATGCCCAGAGGCCTCGTCCCCTCTCTTCTCAGAGGCCTATCTTTCCACTGTGCTCTGCATCCCGTTCCCTCTCACCTTCTCAAGGACCTGAATCCTCTGCTATCTCCTCTCTCCTCCCTCATCAGCACGTCCCTCTCCACTGAAATGTTCCCATCAGCACACAGGGTCTTGCTTCTTTACAAAGCCCTTCCTCGGCCCCAGCCCATTCCTCCCTCCTCCCATCTTCTTCCTCCTTCTCACTCCCCATCCTCCTCTCCCCAGCCCAACCCCAATGGCCTCTGATCTCTGGAGCCCTAGGGGTTGGGGTCCAGGGGTTGGGGCAGGAGGCGAGGAGCTCTGTGCTCCCCCCTCGCCAGCCTCAGCAGCAACATGCTCATCTTTCCCAGCTAGTCCGATCCAGCCTGAGCCACCCGGACCCCCTGTACGATCACCCCCAAAGGGAACCTCAGCTTCTCTTCCCTGTGGGACCCTGTCTGGGGTACATTCCTTGACACTAGGTTTGGGCCTAAATTTCAGCCAATTAAGAGGGAAAATGCAACCGGCCAGTACCCTCGCCAAAGGACCTGATCAGCTGCATCCGTTTATGTAGCTCAGACCAATTCTGCTGATCCAGGCCAGCCCGGGCGCTGTGGACAGGGACTGTCAGGGGCCCGGCGACAGGCTGTAGCTCGAGCCAGTCCAAACCTGTGTGCTGGTCCCATCCAGTGTTCTCTGGTCAGTGGCTTTTTAAGGGTATTGGGAGCCCTGGACATTTTTGTTTGGGGTGGCGGGGAGGGAAGGGTTTTGGAAACTACTGGGTGGAATGATTGCAAAGATGCCTTCCAGCCCCGCTCTCTGCTAAGGAAAAGCCAGCGTCGACCTCTGTGCAATGTTTTCATTGTTAATTTTTAGAACTTCTGTCTCGACTTACATTTTAAAATTTTAGGGACTTTAATTTCCTGAGCAGTTTTAGGTTAAAAGGGAGCAAACAGTACCCAGAGTCCTTATATACTTCCTCATTCCCCCTATTAGTAACATCCTCCGTTACTCCGGTGCATCTGTTACAATGGAAGAGCCAATATCGTTATGTTATTATCATCGATATGGTCTGTAGTTTAATTAGGGTTCACTCTTTGTGTTGTGCCTTCTCTGGGTTTTGGCAAATGCGTTAGGGCCGTGGTCGGCAAACTGCGGCTCGAGAGCCACATGCGGCTCTTTGGCCCCTTGAGTGTGGCTCTTCCACAAAATACCACGGCCTGGGCGAGTCTATTTTGAAGAAGTGGCGTTAGAAGAAGTTTAAGTTTAAAAAATTTGGCTCTCAAAAGGAATTCCAATCGTTGTACTGTTGATATTTGGCTCTGTTGACTAATGAGTTTGCCGACCCTAACGGTTAGGGTAACCCACACTGTCGTACCACGCGGAACAGTTTCCCTGCCCTAAACAGCCTGGTGTTCTGCCTCTTCGTCGCTCCCTCCCTCCCCCACCCCATCCCCTGGCAGCCTGACCTTTTCACTGTCTCCATAGTTTTGCCTTTCCCAGAGGTCAGACAGTTGGAATCATATGCAGCCTTTTCAGACCAGCGTCTGTCACTTAGCAATATGCATTTAAGGTTCCTCCAGGTCTTTTCATGGCTTAATAGCGCATTTTTTTGTACTTAACTGTATAATATAAAATTTCCCATTTTAACCATTTTTTTGTTGTAAGCTCAGTTGCCCTAAGTACATTCCCACTGTAGCGCAGCCATCACCACCATCCCTCTTCCGAACTTTCTTCATTTTCCGGAACTGACACTCCATAGCCTTTAAACTGTAACGCCTCATTCCTATAGTTCATTTCTTCTTATCACTGAATAATAGTCCACTGCCTGGAGGTCCCACAGTGTGTTCACCCATTTACCTCCTGAAGGACATCTTGGTTGCTTCCTGGTTTGGGCAGTGATGAATAAAGCCACGATAAACATTTGTGTGAGGCTTTTTTGTATGGACATAAGTTTTCAACTCATTTGGGTAAATGCCAAGGAACAGGATTGCTGGACCCCCTGTCCAACTTTATTTCATCAACATTATCGAGCCCCCAAAGTGCAGCAAAGCCGTCCCAACACCCTATATGTCTTAATCAATTGCTATAATAACCCTGAAAATGGGTGCTGTTATCCCCAATTTACAGATGAGCAAACTGAGTCTCACGGGAATGAAAACACTTGCCCTAGGTCACATGCATAGGAAGTGGCAGAGCCCAGACACCAATCCAAGCTTTTGGGTTTAGAGAAAAGTGCAAGACCCCAGGAGAAGGGACAAAGCCATTATGTCCCGTTTGCTGTTTCATTCAGTTCCTTTTATTCTTTTGACAAAACAAGCTCACTTGTTTCTGGTCTGATTGTTGTTGGGGGGGTGTCCTCTCCTTCCCAGTTAGTTACTCTCTGTTTAATTGGAGTAGCTCTCGGACTCAGGAGCCAATGGCCTACTTTGGCTAATAAAGCCCCCCCACACACACACACACACACACTTGCTCATGCACATGCGCACACCTGCACTCCCTTGTAAATCCCCTTTCTCACACAGCCGCAGTTCTGAACTCCCTAGAAAACAATTCCTGTTTGTGGGAAGGCAAAAATCTTCAAGTGGATGGATCCCTTTCTCTTAAGGGACCTTTCTCCCCTGGGTGCCCCATAATGATGGAGTCCCTGGGGAGGCCAGGAAGGGGTCAGGCATGTGGGGAGCCAGTGCAGGCAGCAGCCTCTATGGATGGCCTTCATTATGGTCTGTGGAGGACGAGGGCAGTAGAGCCAAGGTCATGGGGTCAAGTTGCTCTGGATCCAAAGGAAAACACGACCAGAAACGGACCTGGGCCCACCTATGCCCACAGCTCAGCTCCTGGGCCCAGTGGGTACCTCCCAAAAGGCCTTCCTTCCTTCCCCACCCCCTGCCCGTTCCCTCCATCCCCAAGCCCCCTTAAGTACCAATAATGGAAGTGCTTACTAGGCCCCGCAACAATTCACCCTTATCTTTTATTTATAGCTGACAAAGCTCCAAGCAGGAAAAATATAATCACACTTTAAATAATGGAAGTTGTAGATATTAGAGCTACACGGGCAGTTACCGGAGGTGCAGCGATGTCTCCCTGCAGGCCTGACGGGGCGCATGCCGGCTGCATTTTTAATTTTTAAAACATATTTCTTCCCAAATTATTCTGCGTTACAGAGGAGCCACGTTTATGGGGGTGATAAATTACTGTAATAAAGTGCCTCTTCCTCAAATATATGGGGCACCGCCACGCTGAGCACAGCCCAGCACAGGCGGCCCCGGGAGAGCGGCGAGAAGGCCCGCTGCCTCGCTCCTCACTTTAATTATTTGGCCGATGTGTCCTACATTTTTAATACACTCACAAGTTTTCTTTAAGCAGAGAATTCCAGCCACTAATTTGTATTTGTGTGTGCCGGCGTGTGTGAGGGCTTAATGAATGGACGTTCCTGTGTGTGTATCCAGAGTGACAAGCCAGGCATGGGTGCAAGTGAACATGTAACATGCTGTGAATATACATGCACGGGACACCTGTTCACAGGTGCAAACATGCATATGTGGGCAGCCTGTGGGTGCTCAGATGCATGCACATGTGTATGAACAAATCCCTGAGTGAGTGGGGCATGTGTGTGCACACTTATGCGGATGTATATGCATCGGCTAAACATGCATTTTTGTGTAAACATGCACACATGGCATGCGTGCATTTGTGCATGGGTCTGGAGCTGTGTGTTCAGGTATGTTTTTCTTTTTTTAAAATATACATATATTTTTTTAATTGATTTCAGAGAGGAAGGGAGAGGGAAAGAGAGATAGAAACATCAATAATGAGAGAGAATCATTCATCGGCTGCCTCCTGCATGTCCCACACTGGGGATCGAGGCCACAACCTGGACATGTGCCCTGACCAGGAATTGAACCTGTGACTTCCTGGTTCATAGGTCAATGCTCATCCACTGAGCCACACCGGCCAGGCCAGGTGTGCTTTTCTGTGCTGGCCTGCCTTCTCCTCCCAGACCCTCAGGTGCCCTTAAGTCCTTTCTTCTGCATCGAGCTGACTCCCCGCTGCCCTCCCTTCCTCCTGGAACAGTAAAGCACAGCGGCTGGACCGCAGGGTCGGAGGTCAGACGGCCTGCATCCAGCCTCAGCTCTGCCTCGCGTTCCCTGTACCGCTGGGGCGAGCCTCTCCGCACCTCCGTGTCCCCATCTGTAAAATGGAGTTCAGGTTCCGGGTAGCCGCCTCCGAGGGCTGCTGGGAAGATTAATGGGTTGAATGTGTGTAAAGCAGCTCATGTATTGTGAGCTCAAGTGTTAACTATTGTTCTTCCTTCCTTCCTTCCTGCCGGACATGGCACGGGCTGCTGGAACCTTCCTTGGAAAGTTACACGCAGGAGGCAGCCAAGGGTGGGGGACGCACAACGAGGAAGTGGCTTAGCTCAGCGCTTACCCTCCCCCTGCCGGAGCTCAGCTGGTGGGGCTGGGGGCTCAGCGGTGCCCCCCTGGAGCCCGTGTCCAGCCTCACAACTTCGTGGGCTCTGGAGGGCAAGGCCATGCGCCCTCCGCTCGCACAAGGTCCGGCAGAGCGGGCACCGTGAACACTGGCTGTCTGGACAAACACATGAGCGGATGAACGGGCGCTGGGGTGGGTGATGGGCGGGTGGGTGACCTCCGGGCGCAGGCGTGGGGGAGTGGGGAAAGGGTGCCAGGGTACTCGGTGGGCACCAGGGATCCACTGAGTGACTATGTGGAACACGCCTAGAGTTGTCCCCCCAGCGATGGCCACCATCGCTCCCTGGGTGAGGGCCTCCCCGGGGGACATCTCCGATGCTGGCATTTCTGGGTGCCCTGTGCCAAGTTGGAAAGCTCCTGTGGTACCGTGGAAAGTTCCAGGCAGGGGAGTGGAGAGGTGGGAGCTGGGGGGGAGATGCCCCCCTGAGGTGGGACGGTCACTGCCCAGCAGGGGACCTCAGAGGTGGGCAGAGGAGACCTGGGCAGTGCATGAGCCGGCAGCTGTGCCAGGTAAGTGTTGCAGGTACAGACTCATGAATGGGCATGAAGGTGGACAGCACGTGGAGGGACGCGTGGGGGTCGGTGAACTTTGGCTGGCTGGGTGCGGGGACAGAAGCTGGTCAGTGGGGTGACTCTGAGGCCCACATGTTCCCTGAAGGGCTCGTTGAAGCCACTGAGTTGTCAAAACTAGAAGGGCAGGAGGGGAAGCAGCAAAGGGCCATTCCAGGGCCTTGCTAAGGGCCCCTCAGCCCACGGACTGATGTCAGGGACAAAGGCCAGAGCTTCGGGCTGAGGCTCCTGGGTCCTGCCCCTCCCTCACAGACTTGTCTCTAGCGGATTGGAGTGGCCGCTGGGGGTTGGAACCCAAGAAGAAAAACACAACCAAGGAGTCTCACCTATGCGACTTCCTCAGCCCCTCTGTGGACTCCCGGCCACACAGCCCAGATCCTCCAAGTCCTGCCCCTTCTCCCGCCCCACAAACCCGCTCCTTGACTTTGCCGTGCTGTTCCCTCTGCCTGAAATGCCCTTCCGCTGCCGTCAGCCTGGAGAACTCCTTTAGGACTCCACCAGGGCTCTGCCCGAGCGCCATCTCCTGCACCACGGCTTCGGGTCAGAAAGACTCCCTGCCTCCCTCTGCTCCCTAGGGACTTCCCTGGACCCCACATGTTACATTCCCCAGCACCCATCAGGGCTTCTAATAATGCAGGTGCCGACACCTGTCCCCACCAGCGCTGGGCTCCGCAAGAACAAAGACCATGTCTGTGTCACAGCTGCGTCGCTGGTCCCTGAGCCTGGCCTGGATTTGGGGCCTCAGTTTTCTCATCTGAGACATGGGGTGATGATAGCACCTACCTCACCACGTTGTTTGAGGTTGAGCTGATTTCATGTTCAAACTGCGGTACTTTGAACGGTGGCTGGCCTGGGGTACACACTAGGCGAGTGTTAGCCATTATTGTTACCAGTGTGGTTCAGAATGGACTTCCTGCCAGGTGCCAGCTGCCGCAGCGTGCCCACAGCTGCTCCGCGTCACCCCATCTTTCAGAGGAGGCCACCCAGGTTCCGGCAGGGTCACGCAGCTAGAAAGGGGCAGAGCTGGGACTTGCACCTGAGGCCATTTGGCTGCAGCGCCTGTGTTCTCCCCGCGCTGTGCCGCCCCCGCTCCCTGTCCGTCAGCCTCTCAGTTCCTCTGCTCCTCTCTGCCTCTCTCTCCTCCTCCCCAGTGCACTCCCTGCCCCAGAGGGGCTAGGAGAGGCTGTGGAGAACAGTGGGTAAGTCATAGGCATTGATCTTGACAAATCTGGGTTCAAATCCTAGCCTGCCACTTGCTGGCTGTGACTGTGCTGGGCCAGTGGCATCTGCTCCCTGAGCCTCAGTTTCCCCACGGTTTCCTGAGGACTTTGGGGACCGTCTCCAAAGGCAGGGTTGCCGTGACGATGAAAAACCTTAAGCTTCAGGCTCCTCGCTTGCACGGGCCCTTCCTCAATAAAATTCTTAGGTAAATTTGTGATTCTGTTTTTTCTTAAAGATGAGTCTCCAAAGTATAAGTTTCCAGTCCCCCAAACCTGATCTGCCTGAGACACTCTCTCAGATCCTTCTACCCACAGCACAGATGGGGACCCAGGGCTTGGGAGGTGGAGGGACTCGGAGATCACGCAGTCAGTCAGTGTCAGAGCTGGGCTGGAACCCCCGTCTCCCAGCTCTGACACCGGCTCCGAGTTCGGTGGCTGGTCTTCACCCCGCGTGCTTTAGGCCGTGACTCAGACAATGACTTGGTGCCGCCGAAGAGGCCCAGGCACAGGGGCAGCTGTGGGTGGGGTGTCCAGGGTTCGCTGCTAAAATAAGTAGCAGCTTCCTCTGAAATGCCTCTGCGGTCTGTGCAGAGGAAGGAAGTGGAGGCCCGGAAACGGGAGGGGGCAGAGGGTGAGAGTGCTGAAACTGCTGCCAGCATCTCAGAGACCACGCCGGGCAGCCCCCACCCACCCAGACGCAGCAGCCGGCCCCGGGCAGGGGCCTGGGCACCTCAGGCCCAGCTAGAGGACTCCTCTAGGCCGCTCTCAACCTGGCTCCTTTGCCCTCCCAAAACACTCCCCACTCCACGACCAAATCTGGCCATTTCCCTTGGCCTGGAAGGTTCTTCCCCACTTTTTCTCCTTTGAGATGCAACACCAATATCACCTCTTCTGGGAAGTCTCCCCTGATCACCCCCCAGCCACACACACACACACACACACACACACACACACACACAGGCACAGACCCTTATCATAAATGGTATGTGCATGGTGACAGCTGGCACTCACTGAGCGCTTCGTGTTTACAGAGCGCCCGGTGCTCTGCATGGGTGATTTCATTGAATTCTTCTTACAAAAACATGATGTCGTGGTTCTGCCAGCGGCTGCACTTTACAGATGAGTCAGCCCCGTCAGAGGAGATAACCAACTTCCTCCAGGTCACACCAGCAGCAAATGGCTGAGCCGGGAGTGGACCCCAGGTCTGACCGCACAGCTGGATCATTTAACCAGGGGCTGTCCTCTTAGAGAGGGTGCGAGCGGTGTCCCTGGAGTTGTGCAACACCTAGGATGCCGCCCTGGGAGGCTAATCCAGCTTAGAAACGTTCCGCCTTGCTCCTGCCTACACCCTGGAGTAGCTGGGAGCTATCGAGGGCTCTAAGGGGAGAGGAAGCCAGGTTGTAAGGAGGAAGCATTTCTGTGTAAATATTTCTGATAAACTGTATGAAGAGCCCTCGGAAGAATCTCCAGGTCTTCCCTACCGTGTTGGATATTCTTTTCTCCTACTTGGGCTTCCTGTTTATAAATCTGCCCCCGTAACCCAGCCATCCCCGTCAACTGTGAGATCCTCATGGGCCGAGAGCGAACTTCGGTTTCTTGTTACACTGGGAACTGCTGGGTACGTAGGAGGCCAGGACAGATTTGTTGAATGAATGGATGAATGAATGGATGAATGAATGGATGAAGATGGGTCCCTCCAATGCCATCAGTAAGTGTAAGAAGCATGACGCCAGCCTGAAAATTCTACGTCGGTCTGCCCGCATGCCAGCCTGTAGAGTTGCCGGGGGTGACTGACCACGTGGACAGGGTTTAGCTCAGGCCAGGGTCTGGCCAGGAGGCTCAGGGCCCTTCCTGCCACCCTGCTGTCCACAGAGGCAGTACTGCAGCCCCACAGGCCTGAGCCCTGAGCCCCAGTAGGGCCCACAGTCACCCTTCAAGGCCTTTCAAGCCCCCCAAGTAAGAGGCCTCTCTCTGTAGCTGCCTCAGGTCGGAGCCTTCTCAGCGAAGGAGGAAGTGAAAGTGCCTGTGGATGAGTCACCAAGGGGCCTGGTGCCAGGAGCAGCATGGGGGGCGGGCAGGGCGGGGGGGGGGGGGGGGGGGGCGGGGAGATGCTGGGATGAGGAGCTTCCCAGAGGACACCTGGGAGGACACCTGGATGGGGAGGGCCTGAAGTCGCTGCCTGGCCCCTCCCCAGACACTGGGGTCTTTAGCTTGGAGAAGGGGAGGTGGAGGAGACACCAGGTAGAGACAGGCAGGGACCTCATGCCCCCCAACCTGCTCAGCGCAGGGCTCTGATGCCATGGCGGCCAGCTGGCACTGAGGAGGGCTAACCCCAGGCGAGGCCGTTCGGTGCAGTGGTCAGAGGCGGGCTCTGGATTGGAACCCCCTGACTTGGAGCCTCTGCTGTGCGCCTCTCTAGCTGCATGGCTTCCCCTCCCCACACCCTGACTTGCTCCTCTGCAACGTGGGGTGAAGAGGCCTGGCCCGTAGGAGCCCTATGACCCAATTAAATACACTCACATGTGGAAAGTGCACAGAGCGGGCCTGGTCCAAGGAAACCCCAGTAAATGGAGGCCAGGCACCAGGCGGCACCTTGAGACACTCTGGGTCTCGGACGCAGGGAAGCTAACGCAGGGCAGTCACTCAGGATAGAGGAGCTGAGAAACCAAATTGGGGGGGGGGGTGCCATCACCCAGAGATCGGCCACAGCAGGAAGCTGGTGGCACCCCCAGGCCTGAAGGCTACCAGGCGGAGGTGGCTTATCAGAGTGGCGCTCTCCAATCGGAGAGAGCATCCATATGACAGTGGAGGTGGGTCATGTGCGTCAAAGAGGGTGAGGAAGAGTCGGGGGGCAGGCAGAGAATGAAGGGGTGCAGACCGCAGTCATATGTACTTCCCAGTAGCGCCATCTTCAGGGACTTGCCTCACCTCTCAGAGCCTCAGTCTCCTCGCTTGTCACCAGAAATAAAATGAACACCAAACACACGGCTTTCGGTGCTCACACCCGTCCTGTGGAGCAGGTGCTATCGCTGCTACATCCACTCTGCAGATGAGGAAACCGAGGCACAGAAAGATCCAGTCGTACACCCGGTAAGGGGCAGGGCCAGTATGAGCCAGGCTCTGGGCTCTCAATCCCGCTCTTAACCCTTACACCAGGCCCCCCCTCCCCCCCCCCCCCGCCCGCCCCCCGGTGTTACCATCAACAGCTCTCTCCCTGCCAGCCTCCCCGGTGAACGCCTCTCTCCTCGGACCCTTACCCAGGGCCCAACTCTAGCCCCGACACCAGACTTAGCACCTTTCTCCCAGGCTCGGGCCCCGGAGTCACCCTGACGTGGGTGTGAGCCTGGCTCTCCATGTTCCAGCTGCGGGGCCTGGGAGAAGCCACTTCCCTTCGGAAAGCCTCGGTTTCCTGGACTCCAGCACAGGAAGCGGGTTCCGATGGTGCCGGGCTGTGGCGGGGACATGAGCCTCACTCGGGGAGCAGTAGTATGGGAAGAGTGTGTGTGTGTGCTGGGGGGGCATCCATTCAACTCGTCTATCAGAAGTTACTCGTATCCCCAGTGCTGGGGCGGGGGGGTGCCAAGTGTTTCTTTGCTTTCCGAGTTCTCAGCCCCGCACAGGGCACCGCGGGAGAGTGTGCTGGGCATCGTTCGGTCCCTTCCCTAGGCGCCTGCCCATCTGCTGCAAACTGCTTTCCCGGCTCCTCTGCCGGGCGGCCTGCTAGGTTGGGCCATCGGGAAACACTGGCGGGGAGATGAGCGGGCAGGAGGAGGGGCGCCGCGGCCAGGGTCTTCCTCCCTCTGCTTAGTCGGGGGTGGGGGGGTCATTCCCCAGCACTGGCTGCTGTCCTTTGTGTCTTTGCACCCACACAGCCACCTACTCCCCTGTGATCCGACACCCCAGGCAGTAGCACCACCTCCTCCATTTGTCTCTCCAGCCCCGGGGTCCGGCAGCTCCTGCCAGCGCCCACACTGGAGCGCCTCCCCTTTGCTGTCTGGCATTTCAGCTCTTCTCGCTCCCATGGACCAATTCCCGGCATCAAGCGTCCTCCGTGTGAAGTCCCTAGCACGGCTCTCACTGTTCTCTCCAGCCCTGCCTGGGTGTGCTCCGTCCTGGGCCCTGGGGCCTGGCTTTGTCACTTTGAAGCCTCCTGCCCCCTCACCCAGGGACCAAGGTACATCCTAGGCGTTCCTGGCTCTCAGCTTCCCCATATCTGCATGTTTTGGGGCGTACTTACACAGGCCCCACAATGTAGGAGCAGCCAAGGACTCCCCCAGTCCAACGTCACCCCCCAGTACAGGTTGGAAATTGGGTCCCAGAACAGACTTGCTGGAACCGGGCAGAATCATTGGCGGCTGGTGGATCCATAGGGGTGATGCATGTGACGAGCCAGCCCCAGGCCCCAGGGACACATGTCCCACACCAGCATGTATATGAGTAATCATACTTTTACATACATTCACATGTATGTCACACATGTTTACACACCGTCATACCCCCACAGAGGCCTACAGGCTCAGCAATGGGGGCTCACACAGGCACAAATACATGAACCCCTAATGGCAGACATGCCTACACACCAATGCACACACACATACGTGGATTTACACTCACATGCACACTGATCAGTGCACACTCACAGTTACAGACCTACATGTGCCCCCGTGTGCACAATATCACATGTACTCGGTCTGCTTCATAGTCCATAACGAGCATGCATGCAAACAGCTAACAGGCACACACATCAGCTCGGCCAGGGTAGGCACAGGTCACACCCTCAGCCTGGTGTGTTTACCCTCCCGCGTCCACAAGGGGACAGAACAGCATCCAGACATCCCTCCAGCGTGGCTCCCATGCAGGTGACCCTGGGGATGACCACAGCCCGGGGCACAGCTTCCCACACAGCTCACACGTGCCACTGCCCACGGGCACACACACCGTCACACGCAGAGCCTGCCCGTGGCTGTCCTCCTCCACCGTCCCCACAGCAGCCATGTGCTCTGACCCCTCTTGGTGGGACCTTCCTCAGGGAACCCCCAGCCACCTGGCTGCCCTTGGGACAAAGAAACTACCCTGCCCGCCCCTCACGCCACCCCCTAAGCTGGGTGCCCCGGGTCCCAGGGGAGGAATGAGGGCTGCCCAGAGCTCAGAGTCCTGGGGCCAAAGTCTTGTTTGCAGGCACCGAGCGGAAGTTGCACAACCTGCCCTCGCCGGCCGGGGTGACTCGGCTTATTGTCTCCGCTTCCCCTTGGCTGCAGGCCCAGGCCCAGGCCTGGCCTCTCCGGGAGAAGGGAAGGCAGGCGTCTCCTCTCTTCCCTGCCCTGGCAGCTGATGGCCAAAGGGGACTCTATGGGTCCCCGGCGACGTGGGCCACATGCCTGAGGCAGAGGTGCACAGCGCTTAGCACCCACTTGTCCTCTCCCAGATGAGGCGGGGGGCCTGCCCAGGGTCACACGGCAAGCAGGAGGCGCAGGAGGGCTGCACCCGGCCTCCATCTTCTTTCTAAACCTTCGTCAAAAGAAAGATGGCGCAGAAGCCCAGTCATCCTAATGCAGATGAGCAGAGCTACTAGAGGGGGACCCAGCGTCTGTGGGTAGGGACCACCTTTCACCCTCCACGGCTGAGTTAGTTCAGCAAAGGGACAGTTTGCCAAATCACCAACCCATGAGCTTATAAAGTTTCTAACCGTGTGTATGAGATGAATCGGCAAGGCCTTCGAGGGCCGTGGGAAGGCAGGATCTGGGCCTGCAGACCCCTCTCCACCTCTGGACATGACCTACGGGACACGTGGCTTAGCCTGGGGCACAGTCCACTCTCCCTCAGGGTCTTTATTCCAGTTCCTTCCCGAGGCAGCATCAGGAAGGTGGGATAGAGATGAAGTGAACATTACTGAAAATCCCAGAAATCTAAAGCTGTTATATCATCCCATGCTGCCGGCCTCCTTTCTCTCTCCTTTCCTCCTCCTCCCTACCGTCTCCCCTTTCTTCCCACCTGCCTTCTTTTCTCAGTTCATCCCGTTGAAAGTCACTAGGTAGGTCCTGGGGGAGGGGGAGGAGACGATATGGTGGCCCTTTCAAGGTCGGAGTTCAAGTTGGGTGTCACAGCGGCCTGGCGGGTCAGAGGACAGGTGTACACATGCAGGGGATGGAGCAGACGAATAATCTACCGTGGACTCCCCACCCCCACCCCCACCCCCAGCCCCAGCCCCAGCCCCAGCCCCAGCCCCAGCCCCAGCTCCAGCCCCAGCCCCAGCCCCAGCCCCAGCCCCAGCCCCAGCTCTGTTCACCGAGGTCTGGGAGCAGCAATGCTCCCGCAGCAATGAGCGCACGCTGCACCAAGATCCTATTTCCAAAATGCCGTTCTCCCCTAGAAGCAATCGAGATCGTTGGAGGATAATTGATTCCCAGGCTGGGCCAGAGAAAGTACGAGGTGAGCCTGGAACCCCTTGCGTCAGAAAGTGAAGAAGCGCTCACGCAAAAGAGGGGGCACAGGAGCCAGCTTCTTCTGCCCAAATCGGGTGCAATTTGAACATCAAAATGAACAATGACAGCAATGGGCCCGAGCCCACTGAGTAAAACAGGGGAGTGTTTGGGCTAAGGTGGGCTTGGCACCTAGCAACCATCCAAGCAAACAAACAAAACCAGAAAAATCAGTCATTCTGGGGGGCCCGGCCGAGGGGCTCAGCGGTTGAGTGTCCCCCTGGCTGGCGTGGTTCTTTGCACCCACAGAACCACCTACTCCCCGGTGGCCATGCTTATGGGCTATGAAGCAGGTATGAACCAGGAGGTCACGGTTTGATTCCCGGTCAGGGCACATGCCCGGGTGGCAGGCTTGATCCCCAGCGGAGCGTGTGCGGGAGGCAGCCGATCAATGATTCTCTCTCATCATTGATGTTTCTATCTCTTCCTTCCTCTCTGAAATCGATTTAAAAATACATTTAAAAAAATAATTCTGGGGAAGACAGAAAGGCATCCAAGGAAATAAATGTCAACCCAGTACTCCACACGGCAGAGCCACCAACAATGGTTACAGCGTCACAAAGCAAACCCTGAAGCACTCATCCACCACAAAGCGCAGAAGGAGAGCGGCGCCGGGAGAGGCAGGGGGGGAGCCTGCAGGGGAGGGACGTGCTTATCCCCCAAACTGGGGAGAGAGTCGACCCCATCTCCGAGTGAGAATCAAGAGGCAGCAGGACGCGCACGCTGTTTCCCAGGGAAAGGAAAAAGGAGCTGCCAGGTCTTGTTCAAGACAGTGGCCTCTGGTGCCTGGGCAGTGGGGGCGCCGGCAGCTTCGACGGAGACCGCCGTTGTGCGCCAGAAGGCGTGCAGAACCGAGTGCCCGTGTGACTCTAATCCGAGTTGAAATAAAAATAGAAAACTACAATGGGAAGAAAGACAGTTTGAACGCACAGTCAGTTTGGACAATTTGTGGAGTTGACAATTGAGCAACATCTGCAACCAGTACCCCCCACATGCTGAAATGCTGATAAAACAGAAAATGACGTTTTAAGGGATCTTTAAAAATAAATCGAAAATTTCCCGTGTGATACGATGAAGCAATATCCATAGGATTCTAACGAAGAAGAAGGAGAAGTGCGCTAGAAGAGTCAATGTCTCGTGACCCTTAGCTCTGGGCCAAATTGGATAGTCCTCGGAACACTGCCAGGAAGGGGATCTGCCCGTCAGAAAAACACACACCCAACACAGTCAGAAGGACTGACTCTGAAACGAGTGTTTGGGAAACCAGCGCGTGGCCTATGGAGGGTTAGCGGTCTCCTTCACACCCAAAGACCTCCCAGGAGGCAGAGCGTCTGCATCGGTCTGGACCCCACCCCACCGGCTGCCTCCGGGGGAAGAGGCCTCCCCCTCCTCACAGCAGCCCCGTGTGGGTACATGCACAACCCACCTCGGAGAGGAGAAAAGGGGCGCCTGGAGGAACACACTGGCTTGCCCAAAGCCTCACGGTCCACAAGGAGCCGGACCGGACTTGACTCACAGGTGGATGAACTCCAAGGCCAGGGTCCTCTCCTCGCTCCTCACCCTTGGCTTCCCCACCTATCGGCGCCAGACCTAATGAGAGCCTCGCGGGCCCCTCAAGTGGGCAGGGAGGCGATGTGTCATTAGAGCACGAGCTGCTGGCAGCTCCCGCCACGTGTCATTATGTGTAATTACAGGAGTCCGGGCGGGCCGCTGCGTGGGCTGGTGGAGCCAGAGCGTCTGTGTTCACGTAATAAGCGGGTACCGAGCGGCTTCTGTGTGCCAGGCATTGTTCTAGGCACCCGGGTTATCAAATGAAGTCGCTGTTCTCAAGGAGTTTGCTTTCTAAGGGGTGAGGGACAATAAACATGCGAGCCAATACGGAAGGGGCCAGGTGGTGACGGGAGGTGTGAAGAAGCAGGGTGGTGTGAGGAGCACCTGTCCGCAGGTGAGCATCCGGCTGGAGGAACAGGCAGGCCATTTCCCTGACTGGCCCCAACCCAGAGGATAGTCGGAAAAATAACTTGGGGGGTAGAACCAAGGAGCCCCTCACCCCAGTTGCCTCCTTCTCCTCTTCTCCTACCTCCTCTCCTCCTCTAATATTGCTTTTCTTTTAAAAAAATTAAATATTTGAATCATACAGAAGTTATAGAAAGTCATATCACAAACACTCATATACCCACAACCCACGTTGAAAATCTAAAAAAGTAAATCTTTAGATTTGTGGAAAACTAAAAATACAACCACAGCACCCTGTACCGGTCACAAAGTCTAGGTTATGCAGTAGTAACAAACAATCCCCACATCTCAGTAGCTTTAAATAGCAAAGGTCTGTTCCTCTCTCACTCCCTGTGCCCAGGGAGGTTGGCTGGAGAGAGTTGTGTTCATTGTAGTCGCTCAGGAACCCAGGCCGATGGATGCGCCATCATTTCGCAGTGCAGTGACCTCAGCAAGAGACTTCAGGGTTTGTCATGCAGGGAAGGAGGCACGCAGACTCCTCACACACTCACTCGTCGATGTTCCCACGAGGAAGGGGCTTATGTCACTTCTGCTCTTGCTTCATTGGCCAGCAAGTCCTGTGTCCATGTCCAGCTTCAACGGGGCAGTGGAGTGTAACCCTCTCACAGGCTCAGAAGGAGAAGAGAACGGAAACGTTGGTGAGCATTGTTAATATCTGCCATTTCCCCATCCCGTTTCCATCTATCCCCCCCGCTCCCTGGAATTAGCCCCATCTGCAAGTTGTGTATCATTTTCATCTATGGATTTCGTTTCAACTTCTAATATACCTGTATACATCAGTAAATACGATGTGGGGGAAATCACAAAGAAAATTAGAAGGCATTTGAACTGAATGACAATGAAAATACAACACAATGATTTGATATGCGTATATATTAAGAATGATCACCACAATTAGGTTAGTTAACACATCCGTCTCCTCACACAGTTACCGTGTGTGTGTGTGTGTGTGTGTGTGTGTGTGTGTGTGGTGAAAACTGTTAAGATCCACTCTCTTAGCAACCTCAAGTGTGCAATACAGTATTGTTAACTCTAGTCCACGTGCGGTACTTTACATCCCAGAGCTATTCATTGTATAACTGGAACTGTGTACATGTTGTATATACACTTGGAGTGGGTGAATTGTGTGGTATGTACATTTATTTCAATGGAACTGTTTTATAAAGTGAGCTTAGTGATTTTTCTCCTTCCCTCTTCATTTCATTTCTCATTAGTTTTTCTTCTCTCCAATAAGTAATGGCTGTTCCCAAGCAATCCTAGTCCTAATTCCCTACCTCTGCCGCTTTTTTAGCAAATGTCCTAATTTCCATCAGTCCGTGGACTGAACTGCCAAAGAAGGGATTCTCCGGGGGAAGCTGTGGGCAGAGGAGAAGTTCCAGAGGAAACACGGGATTCTCTTACCCATGGAGGCTCGGGACCAGGGGGAGGGGAGGCGGTGAGCACCCAGGGTACAAAATGTGAGAAGGCACTCACCCTCCGCGTGTGCAAGTGCAGGCCGGCACCGAGAGGGGGTGCTTCCTTGCAGTGTGTGTGTGTCTGTGGTAACATACACACAGCATAAATTTACCATTGAAACCCCTTTGAAGCAAACAATTCAGGGCTTTAGGGCATTCACAGTGTTATGCAGCCATCGCCACTATCTAGTTCCCAAACATTTTCGTCACTCCGAAAGGAAACCCTTACCCATTAGCATTCATTCCCCCAACCCGCCCCCCCAGGCCCTGACAACCACAACTGTGCTTCTTGTCTCTATGGATTGGCCAATTCTGGACATTTTACATAAATGAAATCAAACAATATATGGCCATTGGTGACTGGCTTCTTTCACTTATGATGTATTTATTTTTAAAATATATTTTATTGATTTTTTACAGAGAGGAAGGGAGACAGATAGAGAATTAGAAGCATCGATGAAAGAGAAACATTGATCAGCTGCCTCCTGCACACTCCCTACTGGGGATGTGCCCTCATCCAAGGTACATGCCCTTGACCGGAATCGAACCTGGGACCCTTCAGTCCGCAGGCCGAGGCTCTATCTACTGAGCCAAACCAGTTAGAGCTATGATGTTTTTAAGGTTCGACCATGTTCAGCATGAATCAATACTCCATTCTTTTTATGGCTATATAATACTCCATTGTGTGGATATACCACATTTTGCCTATCCACTCATCTGCTGATGGACATTTTAATTGTCTCCACCTTTTGGCTGTTGTAAATAGAGCCACTATGAACATTCGTGTACACGTATTTGCTTGAACTCCTGTTTCCAGTTCTTCTGGGGATACACCTCAGCGTGGAATTGCTGGGTCACATGCTAATTCCATGTTTAACTTATGAAGAACCATCTCCTTGCATTTTGCACCTTGGCCATCTAGCTTGCTTCATCCAGGTCCAGCCCTGATACACATTCGCCCATTTATGACTTGACACCACCATCTCCATCCACCTTAGCAGTTTGAGGCAAAGGGTTGACTTGGGCGACAATTTGAAGTGACATCCGGGGCCAGGAGGGATGTCCTGTGGAGCTGGAACACACGGGGAAGGCCGGCAGAGGGGCTGGAGCCGTCGGAAGATGCCAGAACACCAGCTTGTCCTTCTCGGGGGTTGGGTCTTCCCACGGTCGGTTGCAGGGAGCCCAGAGAAGTGGGACTACCAAGGAACTCTTTCTGAGCTGGAGGAAAGATGACAAACTCTGCCTTAAGCTTGGGGCGTGCCCAGGGACTCCGGGCGAGGTCCCTCTAATCCCACGGAGCCCTAACTCCGAGCGGGAGTTGCGTAGCCACTGCCACCTGAGGGCCTCAGGGTCTCTGATTGGAAAGTGGAGATCAGCTGCCCTGTGAGGGTCGGCAAGAGTCTGGCTGTGAGCTGGCTCCGTGACCTGTGAAGCTCAGGGGAGAAGTTTCCGCTTGAAATGCCTGCTCGGGTAGCTCCCAGAACGTGGTGGGACTTCAGGTAGGCCCCACTTTATCTGGCTGTACGGAGGCATCTGAAAAGTTGCGGGCAGTTTGAAATTCTATACAGGGAGACCCATTTAACACAGGGAGGCCGACTACTTAAATGCAGCCGGCAGTGAACCCTCAGGTGTGACGTTTGTGTTCAATCCATGGGAATTTTCACATATTGGCTTTGCAGCTCAGCCAGGTTCTGAAAAGCGAGTCCAAACCGCGTGGAGGAGGAGGTGGCAGGACTCGGATTTCCATGGTTTTCAGAGCACGGGGACTTTCTCCCGAGCCACAAGCTCATCGGGAAGCAGCCAGGGCCTCCCACGTGGGCTTGAAAGGAGAAGGCTCGGGACACAAGAGGAAGGCCCGTGCTTTCCGCACCCACAGAGCCTGAAGGTCAGAGCGGATCACCTACGGCAGGGGCGTGTGGTGATGTTACCTGGGGAACTTGAAGATTACCCAGATTTGCAGGGAAGGCGGCCGGGACTGTCTCCAGAGGGACAGGGATATTTCAGACTCCGATTCCATCCCCATTTGTAGAGGGAACTCCGGCCCCACGCCAGGCGCTCGGTGCTTGCCATTCCATTTCATTTCCCAACCGTCTCAATTTGCAAAGCCTGCAGGGGTCACAAGGGGAAAGTGTCCCAGGGCAAGTTAAACGCTGGGGCCAGAATCTGAACCCAGATCTCATGGCTCGAGGCGTGGGGCCAGTTCCACCAAAGCCACCTTGAAGTCCCCTGGAGAGCAACAAGGAGTCAGACATGTGGGTAGCATCGGTCAGGGCTAACGTGACCCTGTGGGAAACTCACTTGTGTCTTCACTTTCTGGCTTGTCCTGGAAAGTCCCGCATCTTTTGCAGAGCTGCTTCCTGGTGTCCTTTTGTGTGGAATTTACGCCAAGGGCAGCCAAAGGCAAGGCCTGACTTGGAGGCCAGAGAAGGCGGCTCAGAGCAAAGAAAGGTTCAGTTCATCTTATGTGGCCCTCCTGGCCCAGGCCCCTTGCAGGTGGGTGGAGTAGGCCTGTTCATTGCCCCCCCCCCCCCCCCCCTGTCCTGAGCAGAGGTCTGGCAGGCCCGGGGAGAATCCCTCAGGCTGATACTGCCCTCGCCCCAACAGGGCTGTGTGGGATTCAGAGACTGCATGGGACACTTTAGGTTCAGACCTGGATTCGCATCTCAGTCCCATCACTTACTTGGCTAAGTTTCCTCACCTCTCTGTGCCTTGGTTTCTCCATCTGTGAAATGGGACTGATACCCTTCAGATGGAAGGGGTGAGCTGGCATGTGCACATAATCAATGCGAGAGCCCATAGAAAGCGCCCCCTGTGAGGGAACGGGAGCTGTGTGAGGTTTCCTGGCGCTCCTCCGGCTCCCGGCAGTCCCTTCAAGGAGCAAAACCTGTGCCCAAAGTGCTGGCCCACCTGCTTGGGCAGATACCATGATGAACCAACCAACCAGCCCTGGGCCCTGCCCTCTGGGAGCTCTCCGTCCAGGAGGAGGCAGAACCAAGCCAGCCAGTGGGACCCCACTGTACCCCGGCAGCAGAGGGACCCCAGGGGACAGAAGGAGGACCCTGCCTAGGGTCAGGGAAGATTTCAGGGGGGGAGTGACTGGGGGAGAATCTAAATATTTATCAATCTGCTGATCACAGCCACGGACCAATCAGAAAGGATACCAGCTGTAAACGCCGTAGGACCCATCCGGGTGATTATGAATGTCCTGGGAAGGGACGTTTGCTTTGCGGCCTGGCAGGTGAATATGAGTTCTTCAGACAGGTGGGGAGAAGTGCACTCACGGCAGAGTCAACAGCATGAGCTAAGGCCCGATCAGCAGGAAAGGCCGGTGTGCTTAGAGCAGCGTGGCTTGGAACAGTGTGGCCGGGGCACAGGATGCGTGTAGGGGACGAGGTGGAGAAGACCGGATCTTGATCACCAAACTAAGTTTTGGTGACACGGTTAGGGCGCTTCTGGTATGGCAGTGACTCTAGTGAACAGGCACTGCAGAGGGATAAAGGGCTCCAGCGTCTGAACACTTCTCCCATCCCAGGCCCGCAGCATCTACGGGGGCAGGTGCTCGGGGTATGGGTCCAGGCTCCTCGCTCTTGGGAGAAGGTCTGGCAAGGATGGGCCAAGAGGAGAGCCTTGGTCAGGGGCTCTAGAGTCTGTTGGACAAAGAAACTGAGGCAGACAGTCATTGTATGGGTGGGACCAACACAGAAGGAGCTGGAGACACTGGAGACCCAGGCTCCCTGGCTTTCACTCCAGCCCCCTGGGTGGCACCCAGGCTTCCTGTCTGCTCAGGAGCTTAGTTCTAGCACAGGCTCGGCCGCGTCTGTGCTGTGTGATCTTGAGTAAAGCACAAACCCCTCTGGGCCTCAGGGTCTCCATAGATTGCACGAAGGAGCCTGTTGATTTCTCCTTTGCAAATTCAGGGTGTGCCACCCTGATCCTCTCCTGCCAGGCACCCTACTGGCCTCGTGGGAGACATGAGGGATGTGGACTCGGGCGGAGCTGAGCTTGAGTCTCCACCTTGGGATGTATGAGATGTTTGACGCTGAGCACTGGTTCTGTTCCGGCCTTCATTTCCTCATCCACCGATGGGCTAGGTCAGCGCTGTACGGAAAGAAGGCGAAAACCCAGGGTGCTGCAGACAAGACCATGGGAGGGGAGCAGTCCTGCTCCCTCCCGCGCCCTCCCAGGGTGTCTTTTCCTGGCAGAGCCTTGCTGCCCCTGGAGCTCAGTGGAGAGCGGAGAGGGAGGCCATGGCATTCACTGTTCTCCCCAGACAGGTTTGAGCACGAATCGGGGCGTGATTAGTAATACACAGCCATAAGCCAGGGCCGTCCTGAGGAAAGCGGAATCTCTGACCCCCTGGTGATGACAGGAGATGCAGAAATCAGAGAGAGGCAGGCCGGGAAAGACCCGAGCAGGCCTCCGAGCGAGGGCAATGTTGCAGCGGGGCTGGCGTTAGGAGGTGTTCCGCAGGCCGCAGGCCGGCCGATCCGTCTCCCGCAGCCCAGAGGAACTGTCAAGAGCTACTTTGCTTTGCAGCAGTTTGGGGGCTGGATTTGGATTGAATCTTTTTTTTTTTTTTTTTCCCAATCTCATGCTTCTGCTTGCTGGTGGGTGGCTTCGTTTCTTTCTTGGATGTGACTCCCTGCTGAGATGTGCCTTGGGTTGGGAGCAAGAAGGCCCAATTATAGCTGGGTTATACAGGTAAGGAGGTTTCAAAAGCAGTAGTTACTCCGTAAATATCCGGCCCCTTCCATGGTCACCCACCAGCGCCCTCGCACGGACCCCGTCCACTGTCCACCGTGGTCTCAAGGCCCCAAACGAACCAATGCCTTCATCCTCTCCACGTGGTCTGAGCCCCCTGACTCCCCTCCCCACACGAGAATCTGAACCTAGAGCTCAGGGGCTCCTCTGAGAGCAGCTGGATTAGTTTCCCTTCCGCTTCCTTTCTCTTCCTCTCCGTGGGGGCTGGGCTGGGACGCAGCTGGCGGGGTGGAGGGGGGCTCTCCCCCAGACAGCTTCTCTGCACAGCCCCCTCAAACCCTCACACCCGGGCCTGCATTCCTCCATCCTTAATGCCTCCTCTGGGAACACAGGCTTTCAGAAACCTGAGAAGACCAGCCAGCCGGTGCAGGGCTGAGGGAGGTGGGCCCAGATGGGTGGGGGAACCGGGGCGGGGCTTGGCGTCTGCCTTGGATGAAAACAGAAACCTCAGGCCTTTCCCTCTTTCAGCTGCTCTGGAATCCCAGACCGGGGAGCATAGAGCACAGGCCTTTGCTAAATCCGCTTGGGGAGATGGGGGCTGGAGACGGAGAGGAGGCATGATACTTTGGGAGGGCAGAGGGGCCTGTGCCGGGTCTACCTGGTGCAAAGGTTTCCACACTGGGGACCCTTCCCTGCCCACTTAGGCGTCCAGACACCCAGGCAGACTACTAGCAAGACCAAAACCACCAGAGAGGGGAAGCCACTAGCCCAGGGTCACACAGCCAGGAAGTGGAGGGCCTGGGGTTCAAATCCAGGTTGGTCCCCGCACTGCGTGGCCCTCAAGCACATGGGTCCCAGGTACAGCTGCATGCCCTTCCTGCACACCTCTCCCTGGTAAACATGCGAAATTCTTCCCTTCGAGGATCCGTCTGAAAACTGTGACTCCCATCCCTTCACCTTACATCTGGGGAACATGAGGCCCGAAAGGGGACATGAATTGCGGGGTCAGACCCAGACCTCCTGAGACGCAGCCTCCTTCAGTGGCAAGGATCTAGTCAGGCGCGACTGGGTTTGAATCCTGACCCTGCCATTTACTTTCTGGGTGACCTTGGCCAGTGGTTGCTACTCTTTTGTGCCTCCGTTTTCTCACCTGTTACATGGGGATCATAATACCTTCATTGGAGGGTTGTTGTAAAGATTAAAGGAGGTCCTAGGTTTGGATGCAGTGGCATAGTTCCTGGCACACAGTAGGTACTCAGGACTGCCTTCCTTTTTCCCCAGCAAAGGAAAATGCAATCTTAAAGCGCTGAGATCAGGGCCTGGGGAGGGGAGCGGTGGGACTAGTGAGCTAGGCGCTAGAGCTGATTTGCACAGGCAGGCGAGAAGGCGACTGCTAAACAGAGCTGGTTGTTAAATATTTGGGAGTTTCAAGGTAGTGGTTGGTAGCTTTACATCAGCCATGGTGGGAGTACTTTACACCAGGGAAATTAGCAAACACTACAAGTCGGGGACTTTTTTTTTTTATAAAGGCCAATAATGTAGGATTTGCCAGAAATAGGAAGTGACTCATGGTATCATTATGCTTATTTCACAGATGAGGCTCTGGGGCTAGCTGTGTCAGCTAAATGTACCTGAAGATCTAGTACAACTTTCAGCTTCACTCTTTCCCAGCTGCGGGACCGTAGGCAGGGTCCCTCTCCCTCTCTGAGCCTTCCTGTCATGCAGGGAAACTGAGGCAAAGGCCCCGCTGCCTGGGTACCTGTGAAGGGAGCTAACGCTGGCACCCACCACATAGGCTTGTTGGGATGGTGAATGAAATGACACATGCAACCGGCAAAGTGCTGGGTTCTGAGGCTGACAAACGCTTGGTGTTAATACTGTGTTCAGCCAGTGCTGGCTGGGTATCTTCTAACCATAACCTGGTGAGGAAGATGTTATCCCCTCCGATTGCCCAGTGAGAAAACTGGGGCTCTGGTTGGTGAGGGGACTTGTTCAAGGCTTTGAACCTTGTCTGATTGGCTCCAAGGCTGGGTTTCTGCCACGCCCTGGGCCCGAGCCCGTTCTGGGGTTGCTGACTGCAGAGCATGGGGTAGGGTATTGGGCAAATGGCTTTAGGTGGGATGTGTGGGGTCAGAATCTCGCCAGGGGGCTGCCTGAGCAACTCCGCTCAGAGCCCAACGCCCGTGGTGTAGAATCAAGCAGCACCCCCATGTGCCTCCTCCTTCAGGGGTTCTGGAGCCCCCCACTCACTGCCTCTCCTCTGGTGAGCTCTTCTACCCCTATGTCCCCCAAAAGCAGGTCCCTCAGAATATCATTGAATAAGGGAAAATGGATTTTCTTTTGCATGATGGGTTAGCCCCTCATTGCCCCTCCTGGGGGCAGGGAGGGGCAGAGCCCAGACCCTGGCAAACCCCTTCTCTCTCTCTCTCTCTCTCTTTTTTTTTTAAACAATTTTTTCATTACAGTTAACATTCAATATTATATTAGTTCTGGCAAGCACCTTCTCAAAGAAAACTAATCCAACTTTCTCTGATTCCCCGTTCTCCCTCTTCCTCTCCGCCCTGAGCCCAGTCTCCATCTGGTTCCTTCTCCCCTCACCCCCAAGATGAGCCTGGCATGTCCTGATGCCTGGAAAAGCCACCCCCATTCCCACAAAACCAGGGGCAGGACTAGGGAACCCAGCAACCAAGGGCCTTCCTTCCCGTTTGGGATCTGGGGGTGATAGGTGGAGGCCGTCATCGGCCCTAAATCCAGAGGGCCCCTTGCCCCCACCTGCTCTGAGAGCAGCCAGCCCCACGGGCGCGCAGAGGCCTCAGGCCCAGAGGGGCCTCACCTTAGCCACATGCTCCAGGAGGCTCAGGGAGGCGCTCCGGGCCCCTCACTTGCCCCCCACCAAAGCCAAGGGGGACCCCTGGGGGAGAAACATGGTCAATGGGTTACACCTGCTGTCCCAGCATCATTGATAAGAGCGGCCCCTTTCACTCGCAGAAGAGTCTTGGGTTGGACGATAGATTAAATGGCTACCTTGTTATTCATGTCAAACGAAACGATCGCTGACCAGGTGAATAAATAAATGAACAAACAGATGATCTCGGTCGGACAGGGAGCCAGGCACCAGCTCTGTGATGTGGGGATCGATGTCCCAGCGAGAATGTTTACATGGATAGGCTAACCAATTTGTCTACAACACGAGTTAAGGAGGCATCTGACGGGCCCAGAATTTGTGTTCCGAATTGCAAAAAAAAAAAAATAAGAAAAGAAACAATACACACATATACGTGCATAGACACACACCCACACCAAACAGCATCTGGGAACGGAGAGTGCTTATCGACACCGCTTCCCTCCAGGGGAAAGACGGAGGGAGCTGGGAGCCAGGGGTGGGGTGGAAACTTCTTACTATGAAAAAGTGAACCATCTGGTGGCATGGAGGGATTGAGGCTTCCTGCATCCCCTGCTTTTCCCAGAACACTCAGCTGGTTTCCCAGCATGCAGTGGACAACGGGAAATCCTAGAAGGTCAAGGTCTACGGGACTTTTGGAGACCCACTCGCATTGGCCAGTGGGGAAACTGGCCCAGGGTCACCAGGAGCGAAGGGCAGCCTGGGGCGGAGGCAGTCCTTCCCGCAGCTGAGTTTGCTGCTCCCGAGGAGCCGTAACTCTTGCAGCGGGATGTGGAGAAGGCCCTGCAGAGAAGAGCCCCCCATTCTGTATTAGATGTAAAGTAAAATCTGAGTCCCCCGATGCAATGACCTCTGTAAGCAACCAGGGTGACCCTGAAGTTGATCATTGAATCAAGATGTGTTGGGAGTGAAAAGGGGTGCTCTTAATAACCAAGGGCCAGATGGCAAGGACCAAAGAGGCTTCCTGGGCAAACCAAGTCTATCCCCCCCAAAAGTCCCGCGACATCGGGAAGTTGGCAGCAGGACATTTGGGACAGAGGACCTTCAAAGGAAGATGGTGGGATTCTAGTACTTCATGCTTCACTCCCTCCTCCCCGCAAAATACTGACAACAAATAGGCTTTGGGTGAACCCGGGTTCCAATCCTGGCTGTGTTCAAACCACTTCACTTCTCTGACTTCAGCTCCTTCGTGTGTGAAACAGAAGGCATGACCCCCCTCGA